>NC_058371.1:23045416-23378333 GCF_018350175.1 Felis catus
ATCACAGGACAGAGAAGCTGAGGGGAAAGAGTTGCACAGAGAGAAACCCAGAGGCTTACAGATGGTCCCCTTAAGTATTCAGCTGAGGGATGATCAAAACTAGCATGTAAGGGAATTTACCTGAGGCCAGGAAGAAACTCCACCCATAAGCATAATGAAAACGGTATCCGGCACTCACAAAGGGATCAGAATAGAGCCTGTTCCGACAGCCAGACTGTAAACTTAATTCAGAGGCACTGGGTGCCATACTCACAGGGTGTTGCCTCATTAGTGGGGAAACATTATCCTTACATTGAATGCTGCTTTGGTACTGCCTAATAAATCTTACAATCAAGGCCCAAAAGGATCAAAAGCGCATGCATGCCAGAATTAAGCTCAGTGACGTTGACAGAAACACAAAAATATCCAGCCTCCAATAAGGTAAAATTTTCAATTCTTGAATCCAATCATATGTCACCAGGTATTCAAAAAAGCAGAAAAATACATTTTGTAATGAGAAGAAAAATTAATCAAAATTGACCCAGAGCTGACAGAGACGTTAAAATTAGCAGAGAAATACATTTCACTGCATTCAATATGTATAAAATGTTAGATGTGGAAAATATTTTTAAGAAGACCCAAACTGAACTTCCAGAAGTGAAAACTACAATATCTGAGATGAAAACACAATGGTTGGAATCAATAGAAGATTAGGCATATAATAGAAAAGATTAGTAAATTTAAAGACATACCAAGAAAAGCTTTCTAAAATGAAACAAAGAAAAATAAAGATTAAAATTTGTGGTGAAAATCAATGAGCTGTGGGACTTTAGCTCCAATAAATGGGTCCAATAAATGTGTAATGACAGAAAAAGAAAAAATATATTTGAAGAAATAAAATAGCTGAAATTTCTCCAAATTTGATGAAATTATGTACCCAGAGATCGAAGAAATGCAACAAATTCCAAATATAAGAAACATGATGAAAATTGGACCAAAGCCCAGCATAATCAAATTTCTCAAAACCAGTATTAGAAAGAAAATCTTAACTGTTATGATATAATGCCAGGAATAAGAGAGCACAGTAACATAAAGTACGGACACATTATATGTCATCACCCCAGATTATATGTTTAACTTATATACAGATGTTATATTAAACCCTGAAATCTTTTTTTTTTCAACGTTTTTTTTTATTATTTTTTTTTATTTTTGGGACAGAGAGAGACAGAGCATGAACGGGGGAGGGGCAGAGAGAGAGGGAGACACAGAATCGGAAACAGGCTCCAGGCTCTGAGCCATCAGCCCAGAGCCCGACGCGGGGCTCGAACTCCCGGACTGCGAGATCGTGACCTGGCTGAAGTCGGACGCTTAACCGACTACGCCACCCAGGCGCCCCAAACCCTGAAATCTTTATACCTATTCCAAATCAGGAAATTTTATGGTTCTAAACTGAATCTCACTATTAAAAAAAAATTTTTCAGGTTTATTTCCATTCATCCTCAAACTTATTTTTAACATGTGAATCAAACACACATCAATTCTGATCTTCAAGTAAACAACAGTAACACAAATAAGCACATGTTAATACTCACACCATTCAAGAATAGCCTATCACACAAAGTGTGACCAAAGTGTGACCTTGGATACCAACATAGGTATTACAGCTTTGATTCTTGGTTGGCTCTTACCACAGTGCATGAAAGGACTGAAAATAAAACAAATGCTTTGATTTTCTCGAATTTAAAAAGGGCTCTCTCCAATAAGAATAACTGGATTCAGAACATAAATTTAAAATAAAAACACCGGGGCGCCTGGGTGGCTCAATCGGTTAAGCGTCTGACTTCAGCTCAGGTCATGATCCCATGGCTAGTGAGTTCAAGCCCGGCATCGGGCTCTGTGCTGACAGCTCAAGAGTCTGGAGCCTGCTTCGGATTCTGTGTCTCCCTCTCTCTCTCTCCCCTTCCCCCACTCACACTCTGTCTCTCTCTCTCTCAAAAATAAAAATTAAAAATATTTTTAAATAGTTAAAAATATGTACATATAATCAATGATCATTTTATTTTCATAAGCGAATTCAACAATCAAAAGTTCTTCAGTGAGTGCCTTCAACGGACACAACATTTGCCAAATTCTGAAAGTAAAAGAAACTTAGATACAATTCCTGCCCTCAGTATTCATACAAGTAAGGGGAGAAAAGACATACATGTATAAAACGCCTTATAACTTAGTATTATTAGTACACACCAAACTTAGGAATACTGAATAATGAAAAGATGCTTAACATTGGCTACGATGACTAGAGACAACTTAATAGAGTAGGTTAATGTTTTCACTAGTTCTTCAAATCGGTAACTTTTTGAATGATGGAGAAGAAAGTAAGAGAGACAGCAGTAATTAAAAGGCAAGGAAGACAAAAAGAAAGTTGGGCCTAAGTAATGATAACGTATGGTGCAAAGGGAATGAAGAATAAAAGCATTAAAAGAATCCTGGATATAGAAAGGAGAAAATCAGCAAAAAGTACCAGAACAATTTCAATATAATGGTGGAAAAAAAAAAGACTAAAGGAAGTTAAGAAGGTATGGATAGCAGAGATATGGGGAACAAAAATCTGGACATCTGAATTGTAACTGTATCACTAAACTAATCTTTCGGAATGACAGGGGCCAAATCCTAACTCCAACAGTTCTCATTTTAAACAAAATTTTTAAAAAACCCAATGAAACTCACTAAGCAGATGATAATATATTTACATAACTATTAAAAATATCACTGTGTAACAGTGCTCTGATCATACTACTGGCATGGGAAAATGTACTTTATACCATTTAACATTGCTTAAAAGCACATTATTACAAAATGAATGGTTTATGTTGGTATTATCTACAGGCCAATGAAATCTCAAAATGTCCAGATCTCCAAACCTGACACTTCCTCAAACTCCAAATTCATAAGCACTACACACATTAGTGATTCAGTGCATGGGCCCCAGAGCCAAAGTCAGAGTTTGAATCCTGACGACACCACTTACTGGCCGGGTGACCCGACCCAGGTGAAATAATTCATCTTGCATACTCAGTTTCTGAAGATTAATGGTAGTACCAACGCTCTGATGTTGTTGTGAGGCTTAAGAGTGAATGTATGTCAAACCACTTACGACAGTGGCATTCACATAGCAGAGACTCAATAAGCACTAGTTATTACTACTATCACACTCTATACTCTTTTGGCTACTATTAGAATATAAGACTGCCCACCTTAAAAGCTAGAGTATGTTAAAGCACAGAAAAATGATCATATCCAAAATGAAGTTTGACCTTTTCAAAATCTACTCCTCTTTTACTTTTTTCTTACTTTAGTTAAATGTTTACAGCTATTCAAATCAGAAATCTAGGAAATATTTCAAATTACCTTCTACCTCATATCTCTTATCACCAGTACAGGGGATTCAATCTTTCCTTCCCTTCTTCCCATTTCCATTCTCAACTGCCTAGTCGAAACATCCACAGTTCTTAACCTGGACACTGCAGCTGCTTGCTAAAAGGATTCCCAAACATGTCCACTCGTTTTTTTCTCAAAATCTTTCTCTGTATTATTCAGAAAATGATCATTTTAAAATGTATACGAGATCATATCGCCTCCTTGCTTAATATTCCTCACCATCTACAGTTGCCACCCAAAATAAAAATTCTCTCTCTTCTTACATTGGGCACTACCTTGTTCTGCCCTCTGCCTACCACTCTAGTCTCACTAAGACCATTCTCTCCTTCGCTCGCTCACTCACTACGCACTATAACTCGATGCTCCTCCCAGGTACATTTCCCCTAGTTGATTATGTCAAGTCTTCCGAAACAAATTATAAATGCTTTTCCCTATTTCTTCTACGTGCAGGTCGCCTCTGACTAGTTAGTGTTCAAAGAAATTCCTCACATTCAAAACATCTAAAAATTGTAAAACAAAAATTAAATTTTGATGCATGACCAAGCTGTCAAGAAAGTAAAGTAAGTCATTCCACAGTTACAGGAAAAGAAAATCAGAATACAGGGGAGAAAGAAAACCTGGGAGCTAATGTCCACCCAGTAAACATTTCACTGTACCTGTTGACCCAGAGACTGAGTTTTGTAAGTCATCAAGATAGAAGTTGAGAGATAAAGCCTGAGGACAAAAGATTCAGAAATCCAATCAGAAGCCCTAAAATAAAGCCTTAGCTAGCTTTACATGGCAATTACCTAAGAAATTTTAAAACACAAAAATATGAAGGTCTCTCTCAGAATAATTAAGTCAGCATCTCTGCAGAAAGGAGCTTAGGCATTAGTCCAACCTTCCCCAAAAGAACAAGTAGGTATGGTAGTTTCATGCATCAAAAGTAGGTATATATTTTCTTTTCAACTGTTCTTGAATAAATCATCATACCAGGTATTTTCCAAATATTCTATAATTTAAAATACACTGCCACAAAAAATATTACTATTATAATATGTAATTGCCTGCCTTGACAGAGAAAAGCATGACAAGGAATCTCAGAACATGAGCTGGAGGGACAAGGATCTATAGCAGACAACCCCCCAACGACAAGTCCACGGTGGTATGGTCTCAGGCCCCTCAACAGCATAGGGACCGTATCCTGCCCTGTGCATCTATGGCAGACAAACTGGCCAATACAGCCCACAGGAGTGAAGAAAAATGTGGCTCAGCCACAAGAGTAGGGGGCATGCAGCCCGCACAGGAAACACCCTGAAGCGCCTGGTTCTAGTGACCAGGGAACATTATGCCACAGAGCACCACACAACCTCTTACTCCTAAAGCCACTACTTTCAAGATCAGGAGACATCACTGACCCTCCTAATATATAGAAACAAACAGAGAGACAAGATGAGGAGACAAAGAAAAACATCCCAAATGAAATAAAAGCACAAAACTACAGAAAAGGAGGTAAATGAAATGAAGTTAAGCAATATGTCTGATAAACAATTCAAAGTAATGGCCATAAAGATACTCACTAGACTTGAAAAAAGAGTGGAGGATTTCAGTGAGACCCTCAGCAAAGAAATACAAAATATAAGAAAGAAACCAGTCAGAGATGAACAATTCACTAATTAAAATAAAAATACACTAGAAGGAATCAATAGAATATTAGAGGTTGCAGAAAAATTGATCAGTGACCTGGAAGACAGGGTAATGAAAAGCAACAAAGTTGAAGAGCAATAATAATAATAATAATAATAATAATAATAATAATAATAAATGAGACTAGGTTAAGAGAACTCAGTGACATCATCAAGCATAATAACATTTACATTACAGGGATCCCAGAGAGAGAAAGGGGTAGAGCAGAAAACATATCTGAAGAAATAATAGGTGGAAACTTCCCTAACCTGAGAATGAAAAGAGACATTCAGATGTGGGAATCACGAAGAGCCTCAAACAAGATTAACTCAAGAAGGACCACACCAAGACACATAGTAATTAAAATGGCAAGAAGTGGTGATAAACAGAGAATTTTAAAAGAAACAAAAGAAAAACAACCAGTTACATGGACAGGAAACCTGATGAGGCTAATAGCAGAAATTTTGCAGGCCAGGAGGGAGTGGGATGATATATTCAAAGTGCAGAAAAGAAAACATCTGCAACTAAGAATATTCTACCCAGCAAGTTTATCATTCAGGATAGGATAAAGAGTATCCTAGACAAACAAAAGTTAAAGGAGTTCATCACCATTAAATCAGCCTTACATGACACATTAAAGGGCACCTGGGTGGCTCAGTCAGTTAAGCACCTGACTTTAGCTCAGGTCATGATCTCACAGTTCGGGGTTTCGAGCCCTGCATCAGGCTCTGTGCTAACAGCTCAAAGCCTGGAGCCTGCTTTGGATTCTGTGTCTCCCTTTCTCTCTTCCCCTCTCTTGCTGACACTCTATTTCTCAAAAATAAACATTAATATTTTTTAATAAAAATTTATTTTTAAATAAAAAATATATTATATATTTTTAATAAAAAATAAATAAAAATAAATGAAAGGAATTCTAAAGTGAAAACACAAAAGCATTAAAATCAATTATATCTTTGAAACTCAATCAAAGGATTCACAAAATAAAAACAGGTAAAATATGACATCATATACATAAAGCAAGGGGAGGGTGGGTTAAAATACAGTGCTTTTAGAATGAGTTCAAATTTAAGCACCCATCACCTTTAAATACAGACTGCTATACACATAAGATGTTACATATGAACCTAAGAGTAAACACAAATCAAAAATCTGTAACAGATACATACACACACACACACACACACACACACACACACACACACACACACACACACGAGAAAGGATTCCAGCATAACAATAAAGAAAGCCATAAAACCAAAAGAGAAGAGAGCAGAAGAAGAAACAGAGAACTCCACAAACAACTGAAATATAAGTAACAAGATGGCAATGAGTACATACCAATAACTATTTAGTTATATTATTAATTAAGTATATAGTAAGTATAGTCAATGGGCTAAATGCTCCACTCAAAATATACATGGTGACTGAATGGATAAAAAAGCAAGACTCATCTATATGCTACCTACAAGACATTCACTTCAGACCTCACCACATATGCTGCATCCCAAAGATAAAAAACATTTATCACGCAAATGAAAGCAAAAAGAAAGCTATGATAGCAATAGTTATTACATCATACAAAAAATACTTTAAAACACAATTGTACCAAAAGACAACGACACTATATATAATAAACATAAAAATCCAGTGGGAGGATATAACAATTATAAATATCTATACACCCACAGGGAATCACCTAAAAACATAAAACAAATATTAAGACTTAAAAGGAAAAACTGACATAATACAATAAAACCGTACTGCAAAGTTTAACAATGCACTTAAATCAATAAACATATCCAGCCAATAATAATAGTGATAATAATAAGGAAACAGTGGCTCCGAATGGCCCATTAGAGGAGATGTTCCTAAAAAATATATACAGAACATTCTATCCAAAACAGCATAATACACATTCTTTTCAAGTGCACATGGAACACTCTCCGGAATAGATCACATATTAGACGACAAAACCAGTCTCAATAAATTCAAGTGTACTGAAATCACATAACGCATCTTTTCTGACCCCAACAATATGAAACTAGAAATCAAAAGAAAAAATCTGCAAAGACTACTGCTAACCAGTCAATAGATCAACCAAGAAATCAATGAGGTAATTAAAAACACACAGACAGAAACAAAAATGAACACACAGTGGTCCAAATCTTTGGGATGCAGCTAAACGCAGTTTTGAGAGCAAACTTTATAGCAATACAGGCCCACCTCAAGAAACAGGAAAAATCTCAAATAAACAACCTAACCATAACTTAAGGGAGCCAGAAAAAGAACAAGTAAAGCCCAAAGCCAGTATAAGGAAGTAAATAATAAATATTTAACCAGAAATATATGAAATAAAGACTAAAAAAAGTAAATAAAACAAGAGATGAGTGAAATGAGGATATGGTCTTTCAATAGGTAAGGCTGATAAACCTTTAGCCAGACTCATTAAGAAAAAAAGGGAGAGGGCTCAAAATCAGAAAGAGAAATAACATCACAGATATACAAAGAATTATAAGAGAATACTATGAAAAAGTGTATGCCAACAAATTGGAAAACTTAGGAAAAAAGAGATAAACTCATAGAAACATATGATATTCTTAAACTGAATCAAGAAGTAGAAAATTTGAACAGAATGATTACCAGCAATGAAATTGAATCAGTAATTAACTCTCAACAAACAAAAGCCCATGATCAGACAGCTTCATTGGTAAATTCTATCAAATATTGTTTTTAAAAAGTTAATACTTACTCTTTTCAAACTTTTCCAAAATATAGAAGGAAAGCTTTTAATTATTTTACAAGCCAGCAATTCCTTGATACCAAAACCAGACAAAGACACTGCAAACCAGTATCTCTGATGAAGACAGATGCAAAAACCCTCAACAAAATATCAGCAAACCAAATCCAACAATACATTAAAAACAAAAATCATTCATCATGATCAAGTGGGGTTCACTTCCGGGATGCAAGGGTGGTTCAGTATCCATAGATCAATCAATGTGATACATCACATTAACAAGAGAAAGGATGAAAACCACATGGATCATCATCATCTCAATAGATGCAGAAAAAGCATTTATCAAAATACAACATCCATTCATGATAAAAACTCTCAACATAGGTAAGTTGAAACTACATTTCAACATTATAAAGGCCATATATGAAAAACTATTGTTAACATCATACTCTGTGATGCAAAACTGAAAGCTTTTCCCCTAAGATCAGGAACAAAACAAGAATGTCCACACTCACTACTTTTATGATCAGAAAGGAAATAAAAGGCATCCAAATTGGAAAAGAAGTAAAACTGTCACCATGTACAGATGAAAGGACACTATATACAGAAAATCCTAAAGACTCCACCAAAAAAACTGATCAATGAATTCAGTAAAGTCACAGGATACAAAATATACAGAAATGTGTTACATTTCTACACACTAATAATAAAGTAGTAGAAAGAGAAATTAAGAAAACAATCCCACTTACACTTAGACCAAAAAGATTAAATTCCTAAGAATATACTTAACCAAGAAGGTGAAAGATATGTACTCTGAAAACTATAAAACACTGATGAAAGACGTGTACTCTGAAAATTATAAAACACTGATGAAACAAACAGAAGATGACACAAATGAAAAGATATACAACACTCACAGACTGAAAGAGTATCATTAAAATGTCTACACTGCCCAAAGCAATCTACAGATTCAAAACAATCCCAAAGAAAATACCAAAAAGCATTTTTCATAGAACTAGAACAAATAATCCTAAAATTTATATGGAACCACAAAAGACCCCAAATAGCCAAAGCAATTTTGAGAAAAAAGAACAAGGCTGGAGATACACCACAATCCCAGATTTCAAGATATATTACAATTCTATAACAATCAAAAAACAGAATGATACTGGCAGAAAAACAGACACACAGATCAATGTAACAGAAGAGAGAGCCCACAAATAAACCCACACATACATGGCCAATTAATGTACAACAAAGGAGACAATAATATACAACTGGGAAAAGAAATTCTCTTCAAGAAATGGTTCTGGGGATACTCTGGTTTCTCTTCAGATGGTATAAATCTTTCACCGTGGGTGGAACTGGAGGGTATTATGCTAGGTGAAATTATAGTCAGAGAAAGACAACAATCATATGACTTCACTCATCTGAGGACTTTAAGAGACAAAACAGATGAACATAAGGGAAGGGAAACAAAAATAATATAAAAACAGGGAGGGAGACCAAACAGAAGAGACTCAAATATGGAGAACAAACTGAGGGTGGCTGGAAGGGTTGTGGTAGGGGGATGGGCTAAATGGGTAAGGGGCACTAAGGAATCTACTCCTGAAATCATTGTTGCACTATATGCTAACTAATCTGGATGTAAATTTTTAAAAACTGAAAAATAAAACAAGTTTTAAAAAAATAAAAAAATAAAAAAAGCTGGGAAACTGGACAGCTATATGCAAAAGAATGAAACCAGACCACTTTCTTACACATACAAAAATAAACACAAAATGGACTTAAGACCTTAATGTGAGAACTGAAACCATAAAATACCTAGAAGAAAACACAAGCAATAACCTTCCTCACTTAAGCCATAGAAACATTTTTCTAGATAGGTCTCCTAAGGCAAGGAAAACAAAAGCAAAAATAAACTATCAAAACTACACCAAAACAAAAAGCTTTGGCACAGCAAAGGAAGCCATCAAAAGAACAAAGAAGGCAACCTACTAAATGGGAGAAGATATTTGGAAATGACATTCCGATAGAGTTAACATCCAAAATATATAACGGAGTTGAATCTAATTCAAAACTTAAGTAGTTATCTAGAGATACATTATGAAGTGAAATTTATCCAACCAACACGAACAAGTTTACCTTAAATAAAACTTTTTAAGTTCTTTCCTCATCTATCCTTGTTTGAAATAATGAGATTTTTATACTCTTGTGCTCATACATGGAAATAATTTTTTTTCCAACTTTTATAAAAGTCAGAAGAATTCAAATCATGTCTTATCTCAATCATGAATCCAAGGTGGGACACTGACTATATTGCTTACATTATCTAAGACTGTTTACTTGTAAGATGATGACGGTGGTAGTAAGTGAGCCACCAAGAAGAAAATACTCAAACCTGCATTTTTTCGTCTCTTTTTAAGCATTTATTTTTTTTTCAACGTTTTTTATTTATTTTTTGGGACAGAGAGAGACAGAGCATGAACGGGGGAGGGGCAGAGAGAGAGGGAGACACAGAATCGGAAACAGGCTCCAGGCTCCGAGCCATCAGCCCAGAGCCCAACGGGGGGCTCGAACTCCCGGACCGCGAGATCGTGACCTGGCTGAAGTCGGACGCTTAACCGACTGCGCCACCCAGGCGCCCCTCTTTTTAAGCATTTATAAAGGTGTTTTAATTTTTTTTTTTTTACTGTTCCTTTCCAATTTCATTATCAGTTTCGAAACTTTCAGTTCAAATTTACACATAATGTCCAAGCCATCTAAAGCTGCAAAGCCTGGAATTATACATAGAATTTTAATACAACCTAATAAATACAGGATGTAAGAACATGAGCTTAGTGGTCCAGCACACTATACTTATGAATCCCAATGTGGCAGCGGGCTTATTTTCTATCTCAGTAAATTTAATGTTAATTTAAAATTTAATTTTTAATTACCCACTAATGACCTTATGTTAAATTAACTCTGCTCCACACTAACTACACTTTTCTTTCCTAACCTTCACCCTTATGTTTTGTTACCCTTAACAGTAAAACTACCAAAATATTTTACCAGCAACAGTGGATTTGGAAATAGCAGAAAAGTGCAACTCGGGACAAGCAAGCTAAGGCAAAATCATAGGCAAAGGAGAGGAATAGGAGGAGGAGGAAGTTGAGAGAGGTTGTTTTGAAGGAAACTCCATTGGAAAAAAGCAAGAGTTCAGGGTGATGACGATTTCTAGCTCAGTGAGTTGCAGGGGTAGCCAATTTCTTACAGATGATGCAACGTAGCTCCCTCCCTATTGAGGACTATAATTGATTCTTTCCTGTTGAGGATTCTTTCATTGGGGTAGGTAATTGACAGGACTGCTGGAGTCTGTTATTAATAATTCTTCCTATAATTGACAGTTGAATGGTAGGACCCCCCCACCCTTGCTCCCCATGATGGCCTAGCAACTCTATTTTAGTGAGGTTGGCCCTTTATTAATTTTCAGTTTCTAACTGATCAATTTACCAAAACCAACTCAGATTCTAATCTTACCCTATTCTATTTTCTAAAGGCATGCTTCTCAAACTTTAATATGCATATGGATAACCTACTTAAATTGTAGATTCTGAAAGTATCTCTAGTGTGAGTCCAAACTGTTGCAGTTAAACTGATGCTGCTAATCTATGAAGCACACTTTGAATAGCAATGGTCAAATTACTAGCAACCTAAGACTAGCTACTAGGGGAAAAAAGTTTTGTTTCTGAGACAAAACCTTAGCAATTATGTTGATTTGAAAATAATAAATTCAATTGTAATAAAGAAACTCAAACACTTAATGGAGTTAGAACACTTTTTAAATAGTGATATAGAGCATTTACAAATAATTATGCCACACTGTCAATTTATAACATCTTTGGCGATACAGTTCATTTGAGAAACTAAGTTATCTAAATATCAATTCTATTTTAAAGGCCATGAGCAAAACTGCTCTACAACTTTCCTTACTCTACTCAAGAACCTAAAAGCCTACTTTGAGACACATCTTCCTTTTATTATGTTTCTGGGGAACAGAGTGAAATAAGATGAATATACCTTTAATAAGGGCTACTCAAAAACCATGGGGGCATCATTTAAGTATGAATGGCAGGTCCTTTTCTTTTAACATAAAAGACAGATAGTAATAAAATCAAATGTTATGACAATACAATAAACGGGAAAAGTACGTTTATGGCAAGCTGATACAGGCGTATTTTTTTAAATAAACTCAAGATCAGGACAGATATAGACAGAACAGTGTAAGGAACAAAGTCCATAAACATTTCCATTAGCTTCAGTTTGTACCATATTTACCAGTAAACCAATACTTAAGTAATAAAATCCGAACATACAGTTTATCACAAAGTTTCTATTAAATAATTGTTTCAGCACAAGATGAAAAATAGTCGCTACGTTAGAAAAAAGGTCTGTGAGAGTCAGGAAATACTTGGTAGTAATAAAAGCAGTGTTTTTCAAAGTGCAATCCCCAAACAGCAGCAGTTCTCAAACTTCAGCATGCTTCAGAATTACTAGGGAGGCTTCGGTTTTTCAAATTAAGAGATTTAAAGTCAAAAGGTCAGTATGGCCCAAGAATTTTCATTCTAACAAGCTCCTGGTAATGGTGAAGCTGCTGGCCCAAAGACTACTCTAAGAACCACTACATTTCATTCATGCTGGTTACCAAGCAAATTATCTATGGACTCTGCTCCCCAGCTACCTCTCCATGTCAGCCCTGGCTCCACAGCAATAGAGGTGTTTGGCCCTGGACAATCTATAATATTTGCTATGCTGACTTACCTCCTATTTCATGGCAAAAACTGAAGCCATGTTACATAAACCTCTTCAATTTCTCTTCCCTAAATTATTTACATCGACACTAATTACCCTAGATTCAGAGAGGTATGTGTCCCACAAGGTCAGAGGTAGCCCCTTTACTTGTGTTCCAGAAATCAAATCATTCTAGGACCTTGATTAATCATTTAGCCTTCTACTAACCCACCTTCAGATCTTCATGGTAGATTACAGGCTTCTACTGATGTTTGTCCTATAGACCAGCTCTAGAAAACAAAACGCTTGTCATTTGAACTCCTATTTACTTTGAATTAACTGTGTTCTTCCCCACCTCCTGCTCTTTAAAAAGTCATCTGTCCAATTGTTTCTACCTTGAGTTCACTTCTTAACCCGGAACATCCAATCTTCCGTACTTAAAGTGTTCTTGACAAACTAAAAATGACCTAGCAAATCTGGTGGATACTTTTCTGGCTTTACCTTACTGAACATAGTATTCGGCACCATTAGTCACTTCCCCCTTAAAATGTTTTTCCTAGTTTCTGACACACCAACGTCCCCTAGTTTCCTCACTCCACCCTAATTTTTACAGCCTTCTTCGCTGTTTTTTGTTTTTGTTTTCCTCCTGGAATTCTGTTTTGCTCCTGGCCATCTAGTCTCCTCATCCTATATGAATTCCCTGGGTGATCTCATCTACATTCATGGCTTTATCAACTTACATTTTTCTAACACCAATTACGGATTCCAAGTCTATACCTCTCTCCTGAACCTTAAATGAAATTTCTAAGGACTTCAAATGCCATGTGTCTAAAACTGAAATCATGTGTACCCAAACATAGCTCCCACACTTGTACTGTTAATGCCAGGGAATAATCAGCTGCCTAAGCCAGAAACATAAAATCCATTCTCCAGTCCCCAGTCTCTTCTATTCCTATTCCCTAGCAGCCATTCCATCTCCTAAAACATTTCGCTCTATCCCCTTTCTCTCCATTCCTTTCACCATAGGATCAGTAGCCTTTCATTCTCTCTCCGAAACTAGTACTTTTATAGCTCTGATTGGTCTTTATTCTAAGAATGTCATATTTAAAAAATACCTCCAACCCAAAATCTATTCTATACTACTGAGTTATCTTTCTAAATGCAGATAGATGTAGCGCCGCACACATCTGTGTATTATCCTTCAACATCTTCACATCTCCTACAATGTAAATTTCAAACACTTTGGATAGCATTTTACACCCTTTAAGAGTTGGCTTCCATTTATGTCTATCCATCCTCACCTTACATTAGTCCCAAACGCAAATGCAAAATCCCTTATGCAAATGCAAAACTCACTATTTGAAATTCCCTGAACTCATACTTTCAGATTGTTGTACCTTTGTGAGTGCTGTTCTCACCAGCTGAGATTCTCCATTCCCCTCCTTTCACCATCACCACCACTACCACCACCACCACCAACCCAGTCCAGATTCAAACAAATGCTTTTATCAGCATGTCAAACTCCTCACTAGTCAAAACTAAATTCAGTCAATTTCCTAATTCTGAAGCTTTCTCAATTCTTACCATGCAGAGCCATGGACTTATTCTTATCAGATCATCAAGTGAATGAATCTAGCACTTATCATATTGTTGTTCTTAGTATTTATATTGGTCTCTCTCACTAAACAGAATCTCTGAATAGGACATACTTTCTTCACCTTTAGATTTACGTAAACCTGTAAATACCTTCAACAGTGCTAGTATAGATTTAATGAACAAGTAATAACTTAATCAAAATACATAAAAGACAAAGCACCTGGGTGGCTCAGCCGGTTAAGCATCCAACCCTTGATTTCAGCTCAGGTCATGACCTCATAGTTCATGGGATGGAGCCCCACGTCAGGCTCTGTGCTGACAGCGTGGAACCTGCTTGGAATTTTCTCTCTCCCTGTCTTTCTGCCCCCTCCCTCGCTCATTCTCACACATGCTGTCTCTCAAAAACAAATAAACTTTCAAAAAAAACATAAAAGAACTATAAGACAATTAGGACAAGTAAGTGAAATCTTTCCCCACTTTTATAATGCAAAAACAAAACAAAACTCTTATCCTCCTTCATCAGTTTGTCTTTAGTTCTGATTAATAATTTTAAAACTACTCACTGGCATATCAAAACATTTGTCCTCTATCCACTCAAATTAATGACAATATGTTTATGAGGTTCACAATTGAGAATATGTTAAAATTAAATGTTTAACATTGACTAAGCATCTAACTATTTTTAATTCCCACAGAAATGTTACAGTGTACCAATGCATTTGATCACATTTCATGTAAGTATCTTTTTTTTTTTTAATTTTTTTTTTCAACGTTTATTTATTTTTTTGGGACAGAGAGAGACAGAGCATGAACGGGGGAGGGGCAGAGAGAGAGGGAGACACAGAATCGGAAACAGGCTCCAGGCTCTGAGCCATCAGCCCAGAGCCCGATGCGGGGCTCGAACTCCCAGACCACGAGATCGTGACCTGGCTGAAGTCGGACGCCTAACCGACTGCGCCACCCAGGCGCCCGGTAAGTATCTGTTTTTAAGAGCATTTTCTTGCAAACTCCCACCCCATTAGTAGAAAGGGCAATCTACTTACACCACTTGTCATGAGATTTGATTCAGCACATCTGCTTACTAAGGTGATTTACCCCTTTCTTCTTCCCATTCCTGATTTTTCCTTCCTAAAAATGTATCCTAATCATTTAAGAGAAGTCTCTTCTCAAATAAGACATATTTTTGGTTCAAACTATATAAAAGGCTCACGACTCTTGTCTTTTTCAGAGTTCTCCAAGAAAGACACCAAAAAAAAATCCCTTTTGTAAAAAATAATTCAGCACCGCTTCCCTTCACAAAAGAATATAATTAGCATTGGAATAGTTGTAATTTAATTAAACCTCCCATCCAATACACATGTACAGTGTCCTGACAATTGATCACAGAAGGTCCATAGTTTTTTTTGCTTGTTTAGACAAAGAGAGAGTGCAAGCAGGGAACACAGGCAGAGGGAGAGAGAATCTCAAGCAGGTTACACACGAAGGAGCCTGACACAGGGCTCAATCCCATGACCCTAGGCGATCGTGACCTGAGCCAAAAATCAAAAGTTGGACTCAACCAGCTGAGCCACCCAGGCACCCCTGAAGGTCAATACTTTTAATAAAAATTAGCTTGCTATCTCAGCAGGGAGATTTCATTTCAAAACAGTGATAATACTTTAAAATTCCTTCTTATATTAAGAGTATATATTTACCCATGTTATATCCAACCACTTAACATAATTTTGCCCTTTGGAGTTACAAAGAATAAGGCTTAACCATAGAACATACGTTTCTAAATACTTAAAGGGAATAATAATGAGCAGTTATCTTTCATTTTTTAAGTTAAACATGCCAAATTATTTTCAATATTCACCCATGTAACATGGTTTTCACTCTTTACCATCTCTGTCAATCTTTTCTGCATTGGCTAGAGCTTTCAAATCTAAAGAGAGTTTTAGTTGCTCTTCATTTAATTACAAAGTGACTATAAATGCTTAAACAAAAAAAGAACACAACTTAGAATTCCTAATGGTACTAAGTCTTATTATGATTAAATATTAAGTTTAATGGATTACAATTAGATTATCAGAGCACTCAATTTATATTTATAAAGTACCTAAAAACAATGTCTGTCATGGCAGTCTACTTAAGTGTTTGACAAATAAAAGGAACAGATCCATTGTTCATAGTCTTCATAGTGGTAAAGAACTTTATCTGAAATGTGTGTGTATAATCTCATGGAAGAATAGTTACCCTATTCACTACTGGATTTTTTTTTTAACTCCAATATAGTTAACATACAGTGTTATATTAGATTCAGGTGTACAATAGTGATTCAACAATTTATACATTACTCAGTGCTCCTTTTTTTTTTTTTTTTACTGGATTTTTAAAAACATTTTCACCTTCTTAAATGTCAAGTTCCTAAACAATGAAGCTTAAAAATCTACCAAAAACTTCAGGGCGCTATGCCTAATCTTCAGTTGTAACTCAAATTAGGATCACAAGATCAAGAGAATCAAGAGATGCTATAGAGAAATTCTAAAGTATCTTCAAAAAATCAATTTCCTCTTCAACTTCCTAGGTTTGGAAGGAATATAAGGCAGGTCACAGCAAAAGGGAAACCACATCAGCAATGGCTCCTCCTCCTACCAGAAATGTTCACTGCTGTTAAATCTATTCAATTGGCATTACTTAATCCTTCCTGACTACAAAGTCAGAAGACACATTTAGAGATGTAAGGAAACACAGTGTAGGTTGTATCTTAATGCAACAACATTATCAGATTTTGCTTCATGCACAATAATTTCCAGTTGGTGTTTAGAATCATCTTTTGGGGAGAGGGATAACCTTTAAAATTATTTTATCACGGTATGGGGCGCCTGGGTGGCGCAGTCGGTTAAGCGTCCGACTTCAGCCAGGTCACGATCTCGCGGTCTGTGAGTTCGAGCCCCGCGTCAGGCTCTGGGCTGATGGCTCAGAGCCTGGAGCCTGTTTCCGATTCTGTGTCTCCCTCTCTCTCTGCCCCTCCCCCGTTCAAGCTCTGTCTCTCTCTGTCCCCAAAATAAATAAACGTTAAAAAAAATTTTTTTTAAATTATTTTATCACGGTAAGAACACTACATGAGATCTATCCACTTAAAAATTTAAGTGTATGGGGCACCTGGGTGGCTCAGTCAGTTAAGCAACCGACTTCAGCTCAGGTCACGATCTCATGGTTCCTGAGTTCGAGCCCTGCGTCAGGCTCTGTGCTGACAGCTCAGAGCCTGGAGCCTGCTTCAGATTATGTGTCTCCATCTCTCTCTGCCCCTCTCCTACTCACGCTCTCTCTTTCCTTCAAAAATAAATAAACATTATTTTTTTTTTTTAATTTAAGTGTATATAATACATTCTTGTTGACTACGGGTACAATATTGTGTAGCAGATCTCTAGAATCTATTCATGCTGCTTATCTGAAATGTTATGCCTGTTAATTAGTACTCCCCATCTTCTCCCTCTCCCAGGAAGCTGGCAATGACCACTTTATTCTTGGATTCTATGGAATTTGACTATTTTAGATGCCTCATCATGAGTGGAATACTTGTCTTTTGGTGACTAGTATTTAACTTACTATATAACATCTTCAAGGCTGATTCTTGTTGTCACATATTTCCTCTTTTTCAAGGCTGAATGAATGTATATACCATATTTTCTTTATCCATACATTTGTCAGTGAGTATTTAAGTTTTTTCTACATCTTAGCTATTGTGAACAGTGCTCCAATGAACATGGGAGTGCAGATACCTCTTCAAGATTCTGATTTCAATTCTTCTGGATAAATACCCAGAACTTGAATTGCTCGATCATGTGGTAGTTACAGTCTTAATTTTTTGAGGAACCTCCATACAGTTTCCATAGTAGCTACACCATTTTGCATTCTCATCCATACTGTGCATTTGTATACACTAACAATAAACCATCTAAAAAAGAAAATTAGAAAAACAGTATCATTTACAGTAACACCAAAAAGAGCAAAATACTTAGGAATAAACTAAGGAGGTGAAAGACTTGTATAGTGAAAACTACTAAACACTGATGAAAGAAATTGAAGATAGCACACACAAATAAATGGAAAGACATCTTGTTCACATGGACTGGTAGACCTAACACTGTTAAAATGTCCATACTACCCAAAGTGATCTATAGATTCAAAGCAACCTCTATCAAAATTCCAGTGGGGGCACCTGGGTGACTCAGTTGAGCATCGACTTCGGCACAGGTCATGATCTCACAGTTCGTGAGTTGGAGCCCCACACTAGGCTTGCTGCTATCAGGGCAAAGCCGGCTTCCTCTGTCCCCCTTTATCTCTGCTTCTGACCCAGGCATGCTTGCTCTCAAAAATAAACATTAAATAATTTTATAAAGGGGTGCCTGGGTGGCTCAGTCAATTAAGCATCCAACTTTGGCTCAGGTCATGATCTCATGGCTCCTGGGTTTGAGCCCCGCATGGGGCTCTGGCCTGACAGCTCAGAGCCTGGAGCCTGCTTCAGATTCTGTGTTTCCCTCTCCTTCTGTCCCTCCCCGCTCACTCACACACTCTCTCTCACTCGCTCTCTCTCAAAAATAAACATTTAAAAAAATGTTTTTAAGTAAAAAAATTCCAATGGCATTTTTAAATAGAAACAGAAAAAACAATACTGTAACTCATACAGAACAAAAACCACAAATAGCCAACTCAATCCTGAGAAAGCATAATAATCTTGATTACCTTTCAAATATTATTACATTTAATTTCATCAGCAGGTAAACACTAGCTTCAACATGTCAACTGTATATGATTTAACTCAAAAAAAAATTTGTTGTTGGTGCTTTTAGATTCCACATATGAGTGAAATCATATGGTATTTAGCCTTCTCAGTCTTGACTTATTTCACTTGGCATACAGAGAACAAACTGATTGTTGTCAGAGGAGTGGGGGGCTAGGAGATGGGCAAGATGGGTTAAGTGCAGTGAGAGATAGAGGCTTCCAGTTACAGAATGAATAAGTCAAGGGAATCAAAAGCCCAGCATAACAAATACAGTCAATGGTATTGTAATAGCTTATGACAGCATTGTATGGTGACAGATGGTAGCTGCACTTGAAATGAGCACTACATAACGTATAAACTTGTGGAATCATTATGTTGTACACGTGGAACTAATACACATTAGGTCAATTATACTCTAATAAAAAAATATGCAAAAAGGAGTAAATTTAAGAGAGTAGAGATTATGGGTATTATTATCCTATTAAAAAATATTGTTATGTCATTTATTAGAAATAGCCAAAATAATTTTAATAGGTACTACCAATTTTACTTGGGCTGTTTTAGTGGGGCAGTACAGCTACTATATACATATGTTCTTAACACAAGAAATAACCTTCCATATCTAGGAAAAAAGTCACCCTGGAGCTAAGGATACACAGGGAATAGTGAGAGAAGAGGGCACATGAATCTAGACTTTCAGATCAGCCCTGGGGTTCAGTGAAGACAGAGATTTCACAGCTCTACAAATCACATCCTATCCAGTCTGGTTTCAGCCTGCACCACCGTATCGCAAAGATGAATTTTGATATTATGTTAATAATAGTTTAGAAGCTATGGTAATTACGGAATGAGTAGAACCTAAAATCAGAAAAAAATAAACAAAAAAAAAAACAAGGTCAGATTCATCACAAACTAGTTTCTGGCATTAAGTTATTTACCCTCCCATGTGTTAATTTCATTGTCACTCAGATGCATAAAGTATCTGTTAGATGCTTTCTAGAATCAGGATTTCTGGAACAGCTGTTACAGAAGTTTGGCAGACCCTCTACCTCAGAAAAACAGAATGAAACTGGTGAAAATTATCAAAAGTGATTATTAAAACATAAAATCCGGCATTTTAACTCTGGAAACTGACCTAAGGCCATGTAAAGAATTGACAAGCATTTATTCAAGATAGCCTACAGCATCTTGGTAAGAACACCAAGTGTGTGGCATTTGAGCCAGAAATTGCTCCTACTCTCGATCCCAGTTACGAGCTGCAGAAGTTCTATTCTGGGCAGATGAGTCTGAGAAGGAAGAGGCGAGGGCTCTCTTTCCTTGCCAACCCCTGTCTGTAGGGCATAAGGTAGAGGTTCCACACTAGCAAGGGGCACGCTGAGAAGACCAGGATGGGAATCCCCTTTTAACTCCTACTCATAGAGCTGAGCTACTTCTCAGGGAGAAACGGGCCACGATCCCCCTGATCCCCAGTTCCAAGACAATAAAACAGAGGCTCTGTCAGGAAAGGAAGACATGAGAACTGGCGGTGCCATAGCACTGCCTGAGGTCTTGTATTAAACAATAGAGCTTACCCTAGCAAGCAGTTAGAGAAAAAATTAGAGACCAGAAGTAGCAAGAAAAACAGTACACTAGTCATAAATTTAACAAAGGGATTCAGGAAAGATACTGCCAAAAAGGACCCTACTGTGACCGCATTCAACACCCCCCCACCGCCCCACCGCCCCGCCCAGTGGTCTGGAAAGCTGCAAGTACACACTATACTCTACACTCAGAACAACTAGAAAAAGTACTTGCCAGCTGCTAATCCCTGGTTAAATGCCAGGCAAACATAAAAACTCCCTGAATTTTGAAAACATGCCTCAAACTACACACAGATACATTGCAAGGGTGTAAGGCTTACTGAGTCTGGGCTCTTAATCACAAAATCTAACCAATCATCGGCAATTTTTAGCCAGGTTAAAAACAGAAATAAGGAGGCAAAAACGGAGCATTAAAATCCAAAGTTGAACACTACAAGGGAAATAAGACTCCACAGAATTACTCCAGGCAAGCCACTAAACAATTAAAAAAGTAAAAAGCACAAGATTAAATTGGGGGAAAAGGCAGGTGTCAGAATCTGGAGTTGCTAAAATATATTTGATTAAGATATTCACTTTTCAACAACAAAAAAAAAAACATATACAGAAACAACAAAAAGACATGTGGAGAAACACAAAAGCACAAACCTTGCACAGGAAAAAAAAAAAAAAAAAAAGGAAGAGAAAAATTGTCTGAGTGGGTCCAGATATTGGACTTAAAGACTTTAATGTAGCTATTTAAATATGTTCAAACAACTAAAAAAACATGTTGGAAAAATTAAAGGATGACAATAATTCATCAAATAAAGACTAAAAATAAAGAGACAAGGTGCCTGGGTGGCTCAGTTGGTTGGGCATCCAACTTTAGCTCAGGTCATGATCTCACAGCTTGTGGGTTCGAGCCCCACGTCGGGCTCTGTGCTGACAGCTCAGAGCCTGGAGCCTGCTTCAGATTCTGTGTCTCCCTCTCTCTCTGCCCCTCCCCTGCTTGCGCTTGTGTCTCTCTCAAAAAAGAATAAACACACATAAAAAAAATAAATAAATAAATAAATAAATAAATAATAGACAAACGACAAAGCATGACCAAATGAAAAATATCTCAAACAAATCTATCTCAAACAAATCTAAGCTGAACTGTTTTCTATCTCAAACAAATCTAAGCTGAACTGTCCTAACATAATAAAATCAAATTATTTTGATTATTAACTCTAGGATGCACTGTGCAAAACAGCAAATGTACATTTTAAAAATATCTAAACCAAAATATACTACTTATGTTGTCCTTAAGAAATAACGTCATTCAGGGTACTTGTATCAGATATACATGAGCAATCATAAATTATTCCTATTACCACAGGATAATTATTATGAGCATCCCCTTTCATTCCCTAATGTATTCCAATTCTCGTGTCAATTATACGGTCACCTATAACCTATATCTATCTTTCAAGTTATTTACAGTATCTTTTTTTATTTTATGTATATATACACACACACACATATATACATTTATAGTTTATTTATTTACTTTGAGAGTACAGTATAGAGACAGTACAAGTGGGACAGGGGCAGAGAGAGAGGGAGAGAGAATCCCAAGAAGCTTCATACTACCAGCACAGAGCCCCACGCGAGGCTTGAACTCACAAAACTGTCAGACCATGACCTGAGCCGAAACAATTAACTTGAGTCGGACACTTAACCAACCGACTGAGCCGCCCAGTAGCCCCTATTTACAGTATCTTTCACTTTTGTTCTCTTTATTCTTTCAGTATTTAATTGCCATTTAAAATGTTAACATGAATTTTTAGAAACTTAATATGGAATTGTGTATAATCAAAGTAGTCAAATGCCCTTCATTACAGATGAATGTATAAACCCACTTGGACACACAAGTAACAATAAAGGAAACTATTGGAACGACAATAAAAGAGGTTTTATAAAAACTGGTTCAAGTTTCATTTTTCAAGAGAAACAACATATTTTACTCTATTTTCACATCCGATAGAAAAAGCAGCAGAATCCTAATTGCCTAGCAAAAGGAAGCTGGTCCATCAACTCATGAACTTATAGTTTAGTCTCACAGCTAAGGAGTTCTGCACACATCATTCAAAACTGATTTGTTACTTTAATAGAAAACTTTTACTTAGAAAAATTAAAATGGGAATCTTTGCACTATACGGGTTCAAATAAAGAACCACAGTAAAATAATAGTTTTTAAATTTCAACAGGAAAACAAAACAAAACAAAAAGCTGAGATCAATCTCAAAATCTGAAATTGGTAATCTTCTTCAGTCGCTACAATACCCACCTGTAACTAATACATATTTTAATATATAAATCACACATTTCTCACTGACTTTTATAACCCTTTTCTGGATTTAAAATTTGTTTTAATCTTGGGATAAAAGTGCTTTTAGGAAGCACATGTGCATTTACATACACATGTATGTAAGTGATGAATCACTGAACTCTACTCCTGAAACTAATACTACACTGCATGCTGACTGACTAGAATTTAAATAAAACTTCGAAAAGTCTAAAAAACATATCATTTCCACCAAAAATAAGAATTATGTATTTTTCAAGGAAGTATATCACAAAAGAATTTTTGAAATAAAATATACTATCCTCTTACCAAGATATGTACATATATTAGATATTTAACCTAATTAGCTGCCATGAAAAGATTCCATTGCAGTTGAAAACCAATTCTGAATAATCAATGCAAAATAAAATCAAATTATTCCAGTTCAGCAGCTTTTTTTATACTCTACTGGTTACTTCACAAGGTAGTTTTTGTCCTTTTTAAAACAGTGTTAAGGATCAAACACAGGCAGTGCCGGGGTGACTCAGTCAGCAAAGCATCCGACTCTTGATTTTGGCTCAGGTCATGTTCTCACAGTTCGGGAGATTGAGCCCAGAGTCAGGCACGGAGCCTGCTTGGGATTCTCTCTCTGCCCCTCCCCCATGGCACAGACTCACTCTCTCTCCCTCCCTCTCTCTCCCTCTCTCTCTAAATAAACAAACTTAAAAAAAAAAAATCAAACACAAAGAAAATGAACTTTACAAAATTCCTGTTATTTCCTAACACAGAATATAGGTTTATATACAAATATAATATGCATGCAATGTTAATATATATGCAAAAATTATTATATACATACTACATACATATATATGCATGCAAAATAATAAAATGCAACAATTATTCACCCGAATACATTGTGCATTTCAAATGACAATGTATATATTTTTAAAGAACCACTTACTGCTTTTAATGAATAAGCTTAAAGTACAGAACATTTCTAAACAATAAATGCAAGAAAAATGTAAATAAAAATTATTATGTAGAAATAAACAAAAAAAATCCCAAAAGTTAAACTATCTTTTCTCCTTCAAGATAACTTTAAAATATGTAAGGCATACCTTAGATACATTGTGGGTTCAGTGGGTTCAGTTTCAGACTACCACAATAAAGCTAGTATCACCATAAAGCAAGTCAAATCAATTTTTTGGTTTCCTACTGCATACAAAAGTCATGTTTACACTATACTGTAGTCTGTTAAGCATGTAATAGCATCATGTATAAAACATATTATAGATGCCTTCGTTTAAAAATATTTTATTGCTAAAAATGCTAACCATAATCTGAGCTTTCAGTGAATTACAATCGCTGATCACAGATCACTGTAACAAATATAATAATGAAAAAGTTTGAAATATTCAAGAATTACTGAAATGGAACAGAGACGAGTAAACACTACTAAGGAAAAAAAAATGGTGTCTGGATGCAGAGCTGCCATAAAGCTTCAATTTCTTTAAAAAAAAAGAAAGAAAGAAAGAAAAAGAAATGCAGTATCTTTGAAGCACAATAAAAGGAAGCATAAACTAGGTATGTCTCTACTAACCCTGGGATAAGTTAGCTCCACAGCAGGAGACATTCCTACAGCTGGAAGTATGAGATTTGGCATACGTAATAGCTCCTAATTGGCTGATCCCTCTAACGTTTTCCAAGTCAATCACACCTAGATAAAAATCCATTTGGACACAAAACGTTAACGTCTAGCTTTACAATAATGTTTGCATGATTTATTTCTCTAAGGTGGTTGCAACGGACTGAATATTTGTGTCCCCCCCGCCCAAATTCACATGTTGAAATCCTAACCCCCAATGCGATGGTGTTAAGAAGAAGGACTTCTGGGAGGTAATTAGGTATTGAGGGTGGAGCCCTCATGAACTGGATTAGTGCCTTATAAAAGGGACCCCAGAGAGCTCTCTTGCCCTCTCTCCACCATGTGAGGCTACAATAAGTTAGCCGTCTCCAACCCAGTAGAGAGCTCTCATCAGAACCTAATGATACTGGCACCCTAGTGGAACTTCCAGACTCCAGAATAGTGAAAAATAAATTTCTGTTGTTTGTAGTCCACCCAATCTATTGTATCCTGTCACGGCTGCCTGAACTAAGACAGCATATAAGTCCTCCCAAATTCTGAAGAAGAATGAGACGGTGCTTGTCTAACTCTTAGGGAAACACCTGTGAGTAAGAACTCTGAAGTAGGCTTTGTGAGGCAGAGCTACCAGAATTATCGGTAAATAAATTACTCTCATCAGGCTGAGAGGCAGCTGAATGCTTTACTAAACCACATCTACTGTCAAGGCCCACCATAACCTAACTGTTAAAAGCAGAGAAGCAGCTCTGGTTTTAAGAAAGAGCCTGAGCAAGACAGACAATCTGATGAAGTCTATCTACACGGAGGAAGAAATAAGAGCAGGATGACAATAAAACATAGAAGAAATTGAGTGCTTAAAAAATAATGCTTTTGACATTTTATGACCTGTGCAATTTTCCCATCCTCATCATATTTATATTTAAAATCATAAATGTATGCTTTGGGGAGCCACAATGAGAACTGCAGCAGGTTAACCATCTATAGCTCTTAATGGTAGGGTTGGAGTGTACAGAAAGAAGGAGAGGGAGGGACAGAGGGAGAGAGTGCATAAAAAAAGTAACAGGTGACCATGAACTAGGTTAACATCTCACTGCCAGTGAGGTTCCTTTAACGCAATAATGCTGAATTTCCCTTAGTAAGTGCACCTAACCCAGATAATGGATTCAGGAAGAAGAAGAAGAAAAAGACTGGAAAAACTGCCATGAGCAAAATACCCAAAAATAACAATGGAAATCGTTAAAATCACCCAAGAAAAGGACTGGCCGATCATTCTCCCCCTTATGTTTTCTCCTTATATTTGGAATTGCCAGGGAAGTTACAAGATGGCGTGTGCTTGGGAAACAAATCTCCAATATCTGCATGCCCTAGGATAGCTTTTCTTCCAGAATATCTTTGCAGTAATGTTTGCAAAACAAGCCTCAGAAGCTAGAGACAGGTTTCCTTCTGGGTCAGAGGACACATCTGTTTCCTAACCAGAGTAATAAAGTGTATCTTCTGCAGGGCAAAGACTGAACAGGTTAGCCAGGCCTCCCATAAAACAGTTTCCTAAACTCATGGTCCTCGGCCATGACACAGCCTCACTGAGCTCACAGCATCTACCAGGGCCCTTCCCTCTATCACTCACCTGGGTGGAGACAGGGGAGCCCATTAGAACCTGAAGGTCATAATGCCTTCTGTGTCCAGAGTAATGAAACTACCTAAATCCATTTGCGCTCCCTGCCTCCTTACCAGCAAATTCTATGGAAGTATGGCAAGCCAACTTTGCAGGTTCCACCACACTGTCTATGAACTGTTTAACTGCTTGCCATACACAAGCTCTGTAGGGCTGAAGCTAGTAAGAATCGGAAGGCATCATACCTGTCACTATCTCGTTTCACAAACAGAATAATCCTAGGCACTCTTAGGATGACTTGATATTATGCCAAGAATCATGGTATACCATCCTGAAGCAATAGTTATTTTCAACAACTGAAAGTACAAAAAATAGGCAATTACATTTTAAAAATTAAAGGAAAAACCTAACCGATAATGGGATAGAAGGAAAAATTCCAGAATGTTTTAATATAAAGTCTAATACCACATGGACATTTTGAACAATCAGGCAGCATCTTGCTACACCTCCAGATCCCCCTAGGTATGCATTTACTCTTCTGTCCTCAGTATGAGAAACACAGGAAACTAGTCATTAGTTACAACGTACAACTTAGAAGTCAACTGTGTATTTGAATACTAGCACAATTGTTAGCTGCATGATTTGGAGCAAATTAGTTCAATTAACTGAACCTCGTCTACACAATAAAATCACATTAAGTTGTGCTTAAAAGAAATAACACATATAAAACGCTCAGAGCACGGCACATTGCAGGCATTTAATAAATGCTAGCTACTGTCATTATACACCACAGTGAAACATGCCAATGAAACATAAATATTAGTGGCTGTTTTAATTAAATCTGAACAATTACATGCCTATTTTTGTATTTTTTATGTTTATTTTTGAGAAAGAGAGAGAGAGAGACAGAGTGCAAGCAAGGGAGGGGCAGAGAGAGAGGGAAACACAGAATCTGAAGCAGGCTCCAGGCTCTGAGCTGTCAGCACAGGGCCCAATGCGGGATTTGAACCCACAAACCGTGAGATCATGACCTAAGCCGAAGTCAGACGCTTAACCGACTGAGCCACCCAGGCGTCCCAATCCTGACATGTTTTTTTAAATAATTTCCAAATTTCTTCTTCCAAGCACAAAACTAGTATTCCTGCCCATGAAAATGTTATGTTTGGGTGCCTGGGTGGCTCAGTCGGTTAGGCTTCCAACTTCAGCTCGGGTCATGGTCTCACAGTTCGTGAGCTCAAGTCCTGCTTCGGGCTCTGTGCTGACAGCTCAGAGCCTGGAACCTGCTTCAGATTCTGTTGTCTCCCTCTCTCTCTGCCCTCTCTCACTCATGCTCGCACTCTCTCTCTCTCTCTCAAAAATAAACAAACATTAAAAAAATTTTTTTTAAGAAAACGTTAAGTTTTCCTTAGATTAACAAAGGACGGGGTACAAACTTAAGTCTGTATTTGAGTTTATGTACTTTCACATGCCATATACTTCTGACATATCTCAAATCAATGAATACGATCTTTTAACGAATTTCCAACAAGTGTCATGAGAAAGATCAGTTAACATTCAACAGAAGTGGTTCATCACTCATATGTATATGTGTCTGTGCACAAAATACTGTTTAAACACTCCAAAATAAAAATATGTGCAATAGTGGTTTATGAAATAAATGAAATAAATTACAGTCAAGATACAGGATGTGCAAAATCAGCTTCACTACACAGAAAAGGTTACAAAGAACTTACAGTGTTCTGGACAAGTTATAAATAATGAGTAACAATAACCTGGGTACCCTTTTTATGTCTATGAGCTCTTTTGAAATATCAACATTATATATATATATATATATATATATATATATATATATATATACCATATAAACCAATATATAAACCAAAATCCATTATTAACATATATATGTATGCAAAAAGCTTATATTTTAAATGAAAGTGTGTTGCTTAAGTGATGAAAAGAAATGATATAATTTTAAAAGCAGAGTTTAAAAATTAGAGAAATATTATATGTTGGGAGTTTTCTGATTACGGATTCAATTTCATTGTTAGTAACTGGTCTGTTCAAATTTTGTATTTCTTCCTGATTTAATTTTGGAAGGCCATATAGGCATTTATCCATTTCTTCCAGACTGTCCAATTTTTGGAATATAATTTCTGATAACATTCCTTCATAAATCTTTGTATGCCTGTGGTATCAGTTGTTAATTCTGATTTTATTTATTGGGGCCCCCCTCTTTTTTTATTGAGAGCTTGTATAAAGGAATATCAATCTGGTTGATCTCTTCAAAGAACCAGCTCCTGGTTTCACGGATATTTCCTACTGCTTTTTTAGAATATTTCATTTATTTCACTCTAATCTTTATTATTTCCTTTCTTCTACTACCTATGGGCTTTGTCTGTTCTTCTTTTTGTAGCTCCTCAGGTTATGAAGTGAAGATGTTGAAGATTTTTTGTTTTTTGAGGTAGGCTGATATTACTATAAAATTCCCTCTTAGAACAGCTTTTGCCACATCCCAAAAATTTTAGACTGTTAGGATTTAATTTTCGTTGGACTCCATGTATGTTTGATTTGCTCTTTGATTTCATGGTCAACCCATTCATTGTCTAATAGCATGTTATTAAAACTTGAAGTATTTGTATTCTTTCCAGATTCTTTCTTGTGCTTGATTTCTAGTTTCAGAGCACTGTGGTCAAAAGAACTGCATGATGTGATTTCAATGTTTTTGACTTTATTTGAGACTTATTTTGTGGCCTACCAAGTGATCTGTTCTGGAGAATGTTCCATAGGCACTTGAAAAGAATTTGTAGGGGCGCCTGGGTGGCTCAGTCGGTTGAGCGACCGACTTCAGCTCAAGTCACGATCTCACGGTTTGTGAGTTTGAGCCCCGCGTCGGGCTCTGTGCTGACAGCTCAGAGCCTGGAGCCTGCTTCTGATTCTGTGTCTCCCTCTCTCTCTGCCCCTCCCCCACTCATGCTCTGTCTTGTCTCAGAAATAAATAAACATTAAAAAAAACTGAAAAGAATTTGTACTGTTTTGGGGATGGAATGTTCTGAATAGATCTGTTAGGTCCATTTGCTCTAAGAAGCCATTCAAAGCCACTGTTTCCTTGTTGATTTTCTCTTGAATGATCTATCCACTGTTGTAAATGGAGTGTTAAGGTATAAAATGTTATGTGAAATTGAATCGATAACCAAAAAAAAAAAAAAATCCCAACAAACAAAAGTCCAGGACTGGATGGCTTCACAGGTGGATTTTACCAAACATTTAAAGAGTTCATACCTACTCTTCTCAAATTATTTCAAAATAGAAGACGAACTTCCAAATTGATTCTATGGTGCCAGCATTACTTTGATACCAAAACCAGACAAAGACACTACAAACCAACCTCTGAAGAAGAGAGATGCAAAAATTCTCAACAAAATGTTAGCAAACCAAATCCAGTAACACATTAAAATAATCATTCACCATAATCAAGTGGGGTTCATTCCACAGATGCAAGAGTGCTTCAACATTCCCAAATCAATCAATGTGATACATCACATTAACAAAAGGGAAGATGAAAAACACATGGCCACCTCAATAGACGCAGAAAAAGCATTTGACAAAATACAGTATCTACTGATGATAAAAACTCTCAACAAACCAGGTTTAGAGGGAACTAAATCTCAACATAATAAAGGCTATATATGAAAAACCCATTATACTCATACTCAGCTAGCTTCATACTCAATGGTAAAAAACAGCAGTTTCTCTGTAAGATCAGGAAAATGACAAGAATGTCTACTCTCACCATTTCTATTCAACATGGTATTTGTGGTTCTAGCTGCAACAATCAAACAAGAAAAAGAAATAAAAGGCATCCAAATTAGAAAGGAAGAAGAAAAAGTGTCACTTCTGGCAAATTCGACAGGATCCTATAAATAGAAAACCCTAAAGATTCCACCAAAAAACTACTAAAACTGATAAATGAATTCATTAATGCCACAGGATACAAAATTAACATACAGAAACATTGCATTTCTTTACACTAATAAGGAAAGAGCAGGAAAAGTAATTATGAACCCCACTTACAACTGAACCAAAAAGAATAAAATACCTAGGAATAAACTTAATCCAGAACATGAAAGACTTCTAATTCAAAACTATAAAACAATGATAACAGAGATTTAAAATGACACAAATAGAAAGACATTCCATGATGATGGTTTGGAAAAACCAGTATTATTAAAATGTTCATACTACCTACCCAAAGCAATCTACAGACTGAATGCAATCCTTACCAACATTTTAAACAGAACTAGAATAAATATTCCTAAAATTTGTATGGAATTACAAAAGATCCCAAATAGCCAGAGCTATCTTGAGAAAGAAGAACAAAGCTGGTGGTATTACAATCTCAGATCTCAAGACATACTACAAAGCTACAGTCAAAACAGTAATCAAAACAGAAAGTGATGCAAAGATCAGTGGAACAAAACAGCCCACAAATAAACCACTCTTACATGATCAATTAAAGTATGACAAAAAAGGCAAAAATATAAAATGGGGGAAAAGATAGTCTCTTCAACAAAGAGTGCAGGAAAACTGAACACCTACATACAAAAGAATGAAACTGGACCACTTTTTTTTTTAATGTTAATTATTTTTGAGAGAACGTGTAAGCACAAGCAGGGAAGGGGCAGAGACAGGTAGAGAGAGAGAGAGAATCCCAAGCAGGCTCTGTCCTATCAGCACAGAGCCCAACATGGGGCTCAAATTCACCAACCATGAGACCATGACCCAGGCCAAAATCAAGAGTTAGACACTTAGATGACTGAGCCACCCACACACCCCAAAACTGGACCACTTTCTTATACCATACACAAAAATAAACTTAAAGACCTAAATGTGAAACCAGAAACCATAAAACTTACAGAAAACACAGGCATTAATTCCTCTGATATCAGCCATATAAACATTTTTCTAGATATGTCTCCTAAGTCAAGGGAAACAAAAGCAAAATTAAACTCTTAGAACTACATTAAAATAAAAAAGGTTTTGCATAACAAAGGAAACAACAAATAATATCAAAACAGGGCAACCTAATGAATGGGAAAACATATTTGCAAATGATATATTGGATAAGGGGTTAATATCCAAAATACATAAAGAATTTACACAACACCAAAAATGTAAATAAATGTATTTTAAAAAGGGCAGAGGATCTGAATAGGTACTTTTTTTTCTCAAAAAAGACACAGGTGGGCAACAGACACATGAAAAGATGATCAACATCACAAATCATCAAGAAAATGCAAATCAAAAATGCACAATGAGGTATCAGCTTAAACCTGTCAGAATGGCTAGAATCAAAAAGACAAGGAATAACAACTGTCTGGAAGGATATGGAGAAAAGGAACCCTCACACCCTGCTGGTGGAAATTCAAGTTGATGCAGCTATTGGGCAAAACAGTATGGTACATACTCAAAAAATTAAAAATAGAAATACCATATGATCCACTCATTTCACTACTGGTATTTACCCAAAGAAACTAAAAACACTGATTTGAAAAGATATATGCACCCCTATATTTAATGCAGCATTATTTACAATAGCCAAGATATGGAAGCAACCCAAGAAACCATCTATAGATGATTGAAGACAATAAGGTGTACAAACACACACACACACACACACACACACACACACACACACACACTAGAATATTAGTCATAAAAAATGAGATCTTGCCATTTGCAACAGTATGGATGGACCTAGAACGTATAAGGCTAATAAGTGCAATAAGTCAGACAGTGTAAGACCAATAGAGCATGATTTGGGGGCACCTTGGTGGTTCCGACTTTGGCTCAGGTCATGATCTCACAGGTCTTGGATTTGAGCCCCACGTCTGGCTCTGTGCTGACAGCTCAGAGCCTGGAGCCTGCTTCAGATTCTGTCTCCCCCTCCCTCTGCCACTCCCCTGCTTGCAAGTGCGTGTGGGCACTCTCTCTCTCTCTCAAAAATAAACATTAAAAAAAAAAGACCAATAGAGTATGATTACATTGATGTGTGGACTTTAAGAAACAAATGAGCAAGCCAAAAAACAAACAAACAAAAACAGAGAGACAAAAAGAGACAGAAAGAGAGACAAACAAAAAACCCTGACTCATAAATACAGAGAACAAACAGATAATGGACAGAGGTGAGGTGGGTGGTTGACAAAGGTGAAGTGAGTGGGGCAATGAGTGAAATAAAGAGGATTAAGAGCACAATTATCTCATGATGGGCACTGAGAAATGCACGGAATTGTCACACTGTATTATTCACCTGAAACCAATATAGCACAATTATACTTGAATAAAAAATCTTAATGAAAATTTCTGAAAATCAAAATAAAAAATAAAAATTAGAGAACAGCACCAAAGGAACCAGAGAACCATATAAAATCCTCGTGCAGGAATGAATGAAAAACACCATACATAAAGATAAAACAGTGCCTAACTACAGAGTAACACAAAGAAAATTTTTCAATCAAGATTGCTATAAAATCATTTTAATCAAGCAACAAAAACATATTAAACTTGCTGTATATCCATTTTAAAACTCTTCTATACTACTTCTAAGATGACCATGTGTCCTAGCCAGCCCAAATACAGTCCCTGTTACCTCACTAAAATTATTAACTGCACCTTTTTTTACTTCCAAGTGTCCTAGTTTGGACAATAAATTGCTTGGTCACTCTACTTCTATTCCCCAGCTCCTTCTGGCCGTAAGCTATTATCCTTCAGCTGGCCCAGATGTCATATATTCCAAAACAGATTAAACAAATGTCATCTATCTTTATAATGTATTTTCATTATCATTATAATTTGTTATCACATATTCATATGGGGAAATTCCATCTGAATCTCACCTCAGACTCAATTTCAAAAGAACACAGTGTGAAAATAAACAAACAAACAAACAAACAAAAAACCCTCACTCAAAATGGAGTCAAGAAATCCTGAAGGGGGAGCTCTCACACACAAAGAGCTTATTGCAGCATTCTTTACATATCTAAAGCAGCTTACCTTACCCCAACGAAGAGTAGTAACAAAGATTTTCTTGTGGCCCAGCAACAATCAACCAATGAGAACCACAGTAACTCTGAGAATGTGAAGTCACCACAACCCTGAACTCTCACTCTCCTCCAATGGACTTTTGTTCCAAAACAGCTCCTCCCAACTTCCTTCTTTCCTCTACAGGAAGAATCCCCTCTCCTTTGTTCTCCAGATTTGCCTATTGTTCACCATAGCTGGCATGTCCTGAATTGCAATTTCTCTGCTAATCTCAAATAAATTCATTGTGCTGGTAAGTAAAGTAACTGGTAATTTTATTTTTAAGGTTGATATTACATGGTGTCAGAAGTAGGATCGAAAGCAGATTAAACCCTTAAGGAAGTAGCATCATGTACCCACTTGATCTCTTTCACACTCTCACCTTCCATGAGCTGTCTTTCCATTTGGTTTGGTTAAGTCTTCTCTTGGATTCAAACTTCCTCCCTTTGACGGAACTCTCCAACTTTATTCAGGAACTGTTTTTGGGTTTTGTGATGGCAAAATGCTTTTGGTAGTACTCAATTTATTTTCTAGGTTTTAAGCTAAGATCATAAAATGCCAATCCTCTAAATTCCCTCAGGAGAGTCCTCCTTCTGGAACCCTGGATAGTTCTGTGTTTGAAATTTATGTTCCCTCCACATGAACATTTTTAACAAAATGGACCAATTTAACCAAAAATAATTTAGAACTCCAATGGCTATTATGGGGAACTATCAACCTCTCTAAATACATTTTTCTGAGAACGAAATTAGAAAGTCATGCCTCTGAAATTAAACACACAGGGGATGGCTATTTTAATTGGTACACAGAGGCTTCCAAACGTTCCCAACACTGTAATCTCACCTCTTTACAAAATAACATGTCCAAATTAATGTAAGTGAACAATTGAAAGAAAATAAAAAAGCTTCTGAGACCTCTTTCTCCTGTCTTGTCTCCAAGCGTCCAACACCCATCTTGTGTCAAGCCTTTGCCCGGCCCCCCGGCCCCTGCACCAACATCCTCTTTCCCTTCCATACTGTCTCTAGCTCCACTATAACCTCTGCTTCCTCATTTTAACTCTCTCACTGAAATTCCCTTTTTCTCTGAAACTTTCCCCATTTTCTACTCCCCTGGACCTAGTAAAACCTGTCCCTTTCCAGATTTTTTTAAAGTTTATTTATTTTGAGAAAGAGAGACAAGCATGCATGCACATAAATGAAGGAGGGGCAGAGAGAGGGTTAGAGAGAATCCCAAGCAGGCTGCACGCTATCAGCACAGAGCCTGATTCAAGGCTCAATCTCACAAACCGCGAGATCATGACCTGAGCTGAAGTCAAGTATGGGGCACTCAACCAAATGAACCACCCAGGTGCCCCAAACCTGTCCCTTTCAGATCAGACCTACTGGAGAGTTCAGGGAACATGGCAGAGTAAGAGGATCCTGAGCTCACCTCATCTCACAAACATGTTATGATAAAAGCTACATATATTCAACTAACTCTGAAAATGACCTGAAGACTGGCAGAATAGATTTTCCACAATTAATCAGAGAGGAAGCCACGTCAAAACTGGTAAAAGGACAGACATAGCTTGGAACCAAACCACTTGTAAGAGGCTTACTAAGACAAAATATTTTGCACAAAAATGAAAAAAACATTTGAATATTCAAAATAAACTTTTTTTCATTTTGAATTACAAGTAAATAAAACAGTGGTTTGTCCTATAGTTTTATAAAGCTCTTATGTAAGAAAATATATATTTAAAATATGTTCCAATTTTACTTATTTTTTCATGTTTATTTATTTTTGACATATATTCCAATTTTACATAACAAGTTTTAGGCAGAATTAAAATTTCTTTTTAATTCTTAACTTTGTCAGTTTCCCCAGTGAAGAAGAAAATGTCTATTATTCTTCCAAACTTGGTTACCCATTTAATAGGTATTCTGAGACTGCAAGATAGGTGAGCTGTTTAAATAAATCTGATTTCCAACTATTTGTTTTTGTAAGTAACTACTATAATGTGCAATTCAGAATTGCACACTGCAGTGTAATTTCTAACTACGAGCTTTAAAATCACTCCAAGGATGCTTTCTCTCTATCCTCATAGGCTTGTTCTTCTTCCCCACCTTACAACCATCTTCTCTTCTCAGCTGCCCTTGGACCACAAGCTCCAGCATCAAACATGCAAATAATATCCTTGCAGAGACAACATAATCATCTCCCACTATTGCATAAGGTCAAATCCCTGCATGCATACATACATCTGTAGGTACGTGTACATACGTTCATCTTCCCATGGTCCTACTTATCTGACTAAATCCTGACTGATACACAACACTACCACTTTAATTTTACTGACATTGCTAACGGTCTTATGTTACAAGTTATCCTATGCACTATCATATTTCTTTTGTTGATTTCTTTAGGCCACCATTTAAAAGTATATAAAAATTTTAAAGTGCGAGTTAGCTCAATACAGTAGACAGAAATCTAAAATAAACCTTAAGCATTGAAGGTTTTTTTGTGTCTCGCATCCATGAAATACAGCCAGATCAACACTAAACCATTCTGCATGCCTAGAAAACTGATTTGAGGATTAACACAACAATCTGCACAACCTGAACCACAGAACTTAGAAGGTACACAGCGCAGAGAGGTGAACTGGGGGACAGAGAAGCCACAGAGGGCAGAGAGCGGTTTCTGCTGGCGAACAGAGGGCAGAGATGGGAAGACAGTATGGGAAAAGCACCCACCTCCCAAAAGCAGCTGGAGACAAAGTGGAAACACCTGCAGGGTCTGAACTAAAATGGGAAAAAGGAGAAAGGAGACAGTTTTGATTCCATTAAGACTCTGAAACTCCGCAGCTTGATACCTGGTGGTGGTCTAGTGGGAAGGGCAAATCCCCAGGAACAGAGTGAAGTCTGGGGGGGGTCCCGGGTCACAGGGGGAGAGGCATCCTCATGCTGGAAGGATGTTTGGAGGAGGCTGTATGGCCACCCCACAGGCAAAGTTCCCAGGAGATCCCAGAGATCAACCACATTCACTGGTGCTGGAACAAGGTCGTTAAGGGTGAAACCTGGTGCCAGATGTGTGCTGTGATTTTCTATAACCCCTGAAACTCTGCTGCTACACGATCACGTGAACTTTTTCTGGGGCAGGCTGGCACCCAACCCCAATCTCTGGGCATCAGCAGAAGCACGGTCCCACAAACATTCCTGGGTATGCAGGCACCTGACCAGCGCTCAGTGAGACCCTCCCGCAGCGGGTCAGAACAGGTCAAAGCCGCAGTCCCACAGAAGTGAGGGGTCAGGAAACACAGCCACATCTGAGATAAAACTCAGGAGTGAGGTGCCGCCTGGCAACCTGACAGCTTGGTCACGGACTGTGTAAAACCAGGGAGTGGATGGAAGCCAGAGACAAAGGACAGGTGCATGCTTGCTGATCAGGGAAAACAGAGGTCCGATACTAGAGACTGGGCAGCTGGGTGAAACCATTTTCACTCCACCCGTGCATGCACATACAAACCAACAAGTGCCACAACAATCCACCCCAGTAAGCTAAGCAGCACCATCTAGTGGAGAACGGAGCCATTACACTAAGCCCCCTCGATCTTGGCCTGGGCCAACCTCGATCTTCAGGAACACCACAAGTCCCTCCACCTGATTAGTTTACAGACTATAAAGTGCTTCATAGTTTGACTTCCAGAGGAAAATGATAAATTTCAATTGTATTTCAGTCTGTTCGCTGGTCTATCTATTCAATTTGCCTTTTTTTTCTTTTTTGTTTCTTTTCTTTTTCTTGAATACAGAAAGAGAAAAAAATTTTTATTTTCAATTTTTATTAAAAATATTTTTAATTCTTTTCTACCATATTTACTTTTCTGTAAATTTTTCAAATTCTGTTTACTTCCATCATTCATTCTATTTCATTGTACTCATTTTTTCAAATTTTCAACAGTTTTCCTTTTTTTTTCTTCTTCCATTTTTTTCTCTAATCTATCAAGCTCCTTTCAACACCCAGACCAAACACACCTAGGTTCTAGCACCATTTATTTGATTTGTATGTGTGTGTGTTTGTGTGTTTAATTTTTTTATTTTAATTTTTTTAACCTTATTAATTCTTTTTCTTCCTTCAAAATGATTAAACGAAGGAATTCACCCAAAAAGAAAGAGCAGGAAGAAAAGACAGCCAGAGAATTAGCCAACACAGATACAAGCAAGATGTCTGACCCAGAATTTAGAATCATGATAATAAGAATACTAGCGGGGGTTGAAAATAGATTAGAATCCCTTTCTGTGGAGACAAAAGAAGTAAAAGCTAGTCAGGATGAAACAAAAAAATGCTAGAACTGAGCTGCAATCTCAAATAGATGCCACGTCGGCAAGGAAGGATGAGGCAGAACAGAGAATCAGCAACACAGAGGACAAACTTACGGAGAATAATGAAGCAGAAAAAAAGAGGGAGACTAAGGCAAAAGAGCACAATTTAAGACTTAGAGAAATCAGTGACTCTAAAAAGGAACAACATCAGAATCATTAGGGGTCCCAGAAGATGAAGACAGAAAAGAGGGGGTAGAAGGGTTATGTGAGCAAATCATAGTGGAAAACTTTCTTAACCTAGGGAAAGACAGAGACATCAAAATCCAGGAAGCACAGAAGACTCCCATTAGATTCAACAAAAACTGACCATCAATAAGGCATATCATAGTCAAATTCACAAAAACTCAGGCAAAGAAAGAATCATGAAAGCAGCAAGGGGGGAAAAAGCCCTTAACCTACAAGGAAAGACAGATCAGGTTTGCAGCAGACCTATCCACAGAAACTTGTCAGGACAGAAAGGAGTGGCAGGATATATTCAATGTGCTGAATGAGAAAAATATGCAGCCAAGAATTCTTTATCCAGCAAGCCTGTCATTCAAAACAGAAGGAGAGATGAAAAGTTTCCCAAACAAAAATTAAAGGAGTTTGTGACCACTAAACCAGCCCTGCAAGAAATTTTAAGGGGGACTCTCTGAGGGGAGAAAAGAAAAAAAAAAAAAGACCAAAAGCAACAAAGACTAGAAAGAACCAGAGAACACCACCAGAAACTCCAACTCCACAAGAAACATAATGGCAATAAATTCCTATCTTTCAGTACTCACTCCAAACAGCAATGGACTAAATGCTCCCATCAAAAGACATAGGGTACCACAATGGATGAGAAAACAAGATCCATGTATACGCTGTGTACAAGAGATACACTTTAGACCTAAAGACAACTTCAGATTGAAAGTAAGGGGATGGAAAACCATCTATCATGCTAATGATCACCAAATGAAAGCTGGAGTAGCCATACTTCTATCAGACGATCTAGACTTTAAAATAAAGACTGTAACAAGAGTGAAGAAGGGCATGGTATCATAATTAAGGGCAAGAAGACCTAACAATGGTAAACATTTATGCTCCAAATGTGAGAGCACCCAAATATATAAATCAATTAATCACAAACAAAGAAATTCGTTGATAATAATACCATAATAGTAGGGGACTTCAACACCCCACTTACAACAATGGATAGATCATCTAAACAGAAAATCAGTAAGGCAACAATGGCTTTGAATGACACAGTGGACCGGATGGACTTAACAGTTATATTCAAAACATTTCATCCTAAAGCAGCAGAATATACATTATTCTCCAGTACACATGGAATGTTCTCCAGAATAGATCACATACTGGGACACAAATCAGCCCTAAGTAAGTACAAAAAGATCGAGATCATACTGTGCATATTTTCAGACCACAACACTATGAAACTCATAATCAACCACAAGAAAAAATTTGGAAAGGTAACAAATACTTGGAGACTAAAGACCATCCTACTAAAGAATTAATAGGCTAACCAAGAAGTTAAAGAGGAAATTAAAAAGTACATGGAACCCAATGAAAATAACACCACAGCCCAACACCTCTGGGATGCAGCAAAGGCGGTGACAAGAGGAAGTATTAACAATCCAGACCTTCCCAAAGAAGAAAGGTCTCAGTTACGCAACCTAACCTTACACCTTAAAGACCTTGAAAAAGAACAGCAAATAAAACCCAAAGCCAGCAGAAGACAGGAAATAATAAAGATTAGAGCAGAAATCAATGCTACTGAAACCAAAAAAACAAAAAACAAAAAACAAAACAGTAGAACAGATCAATGACACCAGAAGCTGGTTCTCTGAAAGAATTAACAAAATTGATAAACCACTAGCCAGTTTGATCAAAAAGAAAAAGGAAAGGACCCAAATAAATAAAATCAGGACTGAAAGAGGAGAGATCACAACCACAACAGTAGAAATACAAACAATAATAAGAGAATGTTATGAGTAACTATATGCCAATAAAATGGTCTATCTGGAAGAAATGGATAAATCCCCAGAAACATACACACTACCAAAACTGAAACAGGACGAAACAGAAAATTTGAACAGATGCATAACCAGTAAGGAAATCAAATTAGTAATCAAAATTCTGCCAAAAAAAAACAAGAGTCCAGGGCCAGATGTCTTTCCAGGGGAATTCTACCAAACACTGAAGGAAGAGTTAACACCTATTCTCTTGAAACTCCTCCAAAAAGTGGAAATGGAAGGAAAACTTCCAAACTCTTTCTATAAAGCCAACATTACCTTGATTCCAAAACCAGATAGAGACCCTACTAAAAAGGAGAACTATAGACCAATTTCCCTGATAAAAATGGATGCAAAAAGCTTCAACAAGATACTAGCCAACCGGATCCAACAATACATTAAAAAAATTATTCACCACGACCAAATGGGATTTATACCTGGGATGCAGGGCTGGTTCAATATCCACAAAACATTTAACATGATTCGTCACATCAATAAAAGAAAGGACAAGAAACACATGATCCTCTTAACAGATGCAGAGAAAACATCTGACAAAATACAGCATCCTTTCTTGATAAAAACCCTCAAGAAAGTAGGGATAAAAGGAGGATAACTCAAGATCATAAAAGCCATATACGAGTGACCCAACACTAATATCATCCTCCATGGGGAAAAACTGAGAGCTTTCCCCCTGGGGTCAGGAACAAGACAGGGATGTCCACTCTCACCACTGTTATTCAACAAAGTATTGGAAGTCTTAGCCTCTGCAATCAGACAACACAAAGGAATAAAGGCTTCAAAATCAGCTGGGAGGAGGTCACACTTTCACTCTTTGCAGATGGCATGATATTCTATATGGAAAACCCTAAAGATTCCACCAAAACTGCTAGAACTGATTCATGAATTCAGCAAAGTTGCAGGATATAAAATGAACGCGCAGAAATCGGTTGCATTCCTATACACCAACAATGAAGCGACAGAAAGAGAAATCAAGGAACCGATCCCATTTACAATTGCACCAAAAACCATAAAATACCTAGGAATAAATCTAACCAAAGAGGTAAAAAATCTGTACATTGAAAACAAGAGACAGCTTATGAAAGAAATTGAAGAAGATACAAAAAAAATGGAAAAACATTCCATGCTCCTGGATAGGAAGAACAGATATTGTTAAAATGTCAATACTACTGAAAGCAATCTACATATTCAATGCAATACCTACCAAAATAACACCAGCATTCTTCACAGAGCTAGAACAAACAATCCTAAAGTTTCTATGGAACCAGAAAAGACCCCAAATAGCCAAAGCAATCTTGAAAAACAAAACCAAAGCAGGAGGCATCACAATCCTGGACTTCAATCTGTATTACAAAGCTGTAATCATCAAGACAGCATGGTACTGGCACAAAAACAGACACTCAGATCAATGGAACAGAATAGAGAACCCAGAAATACACCCACAAATGTGTGGCCAACTAATTTTCAACAAAGCAGGAAAGAATATCCAAAGGACTAAAGACAGTCTCTTCAGCAAGTGGTGCTGAGAAAACTGGACAGCGACATGCAGAAAAATGAACCTGGACCACTTTCTTACCCCATACACAAAAATAAACTCAAAATGGATAAAAGATCTAAATGTAAGACAGGAAGCCATCAAAATCCTCGAGGAGAAAGCAGGCAAAAATCTCTTTGACCAGGGCTACTGCAACTTCTTACTCAACACGTCTCCAGAGGCAAGGAAAACAAAAGGAAAAATGAACTATTGGGATCTCATCAAAATAAACACTTTCTGCACAGCGAAGGAAACAATCAGCAAAACTAAAAGGCAACCGATGGAATGGGAGAAGATATTTGCAAAAGACATATCAGATAAAGGGTTAGTATCCAAAATCTATCAAGAACTTACCAAACTCAACACCCACCAACAAATCGTCCAGTGAAGAAATGGGCAAAAGACATGAATAGACACTTCTCCAAAGAAGACATCCAGATGGCCAACTGACACATGAAAAAGTGCTCAACATCACTCATCATCAGGGAAATACAAATCAAAACCACAATGAGATACAATCTCAAACCTGTCAGAATGGCTAACATTAACAACTCAGGCAACAACAGATGTTGGCGAGGATGTGAAGTAAGAACTCTTTTGCACTGCTGGTGGGAATGCAAACTCGTGCAGCCACTCTGGAAAACAGTGTGGAGTTTCCTCAAAAAATTAAAAATAGAACTACCCTACGACCCAGCAATTACACTACTAGGTATTTATCCAACGGATACAGGTATGCTGTTTCAAAGGGGCACATGCACCCCATCGATGGATGAATGGATAAAGAAGATGTGGTATGTATGTATATATATGTGTGTGTGTGTGTGTGTGTGTGTGTGTGTGTGTGTGTGTGTGTGTGTGTGTATACACACACACACACACGCACACAATAAAGTATTACTCAGAGGTCAAAAAGAATGAAATCTTGCCATTTGCAACTACATGGATGGAACTAGAGGGTATTATGCTAAGCGGAATTAGTCTGTCAGAGAAAGACAAATATCATATGACTTCACTCATGTGAGGACTTAAAGACAGAGAAAAGATGAACACAAAGGAAGGGAAGCAAAAATGATATAAAAAAGGGAGGGGGACAAAACATTACGAGACTCTTAAATATGGAGAACAAACTGAGGGTTACTGGAGGGGTTGTGGGAGGGGGGATGGGCTAAATGGGTAAGGGGCATTAAGGAGTCTACTCCTGAAATCATCGTTGCACTATTTGCTAACTTGGATGTAAATTTAAAAACTAAATTAAAAAAATATTAAATAAATAAATAATAAAATAAAATAAAATAAATCCTAGCAACCCATACCCTTATATAACTTCCTCCCCTGAGTACGGACAAGACCTGTGAACGTGATAGAATAGCACTCCCATAATTACGTTATTTAGATGGCAGAGATCTGCAGATGTATGAAGTTCCCCTCATTGGTTAACCTGGAGTTACTCCAAAGGGAGATTATACTGGGTGGGCCTGTGCTAACTGGGTGAGGATTTTAGAAGAAAATGAAGTATCAGAGAGGTGATCCCACAGGCCTAGAAGAAAGCAGTCGTGTTGAACTGTCTATGGAGGGGGCCACATGACTAGGACATGAGAGTGGCCTCAAAAAGGCAACAGAACATAGCCAGCAAGAAAACCAGAACTCGGTCCTACAACTGCCAGGAACTGAATTCTGGCAACAACTGAATGAGCTGGAAAGAGGAGCTAGAGATCCAAATGATTATGTAGCCCCGTTACACCTTTAACTTCAGCTTTGTGACACCCTTAATAGAGAATCCTGCTATGCCATGTCCAGATTTTCTAACTATATAAAACGATGAGATTTAAAAAAATGAGTGTTATTTTAAGTCACTAAATTGGCACTAATTTGTTATGCATTGATAGAAAACTAATATACTCACAAACCACTGCTGTATTTATAACCTATTTCATAATGCTCACAGTGGATTATTCATTTTACAAGAAAGAGATAAGAGTGATGGAAAGATAAATTGCAACACACTTCTATTAATAGCTACATCACATTTTCTAAGAGATAAAATGATTCTAAAAAAGGACATTTAGTACACAAACTACAAATGATAATATGTGAGAAGAAAACCACAAGTGTTAAGTCACTGCCATTATTCTGTAATGACACTCCCAGTTATAAGAAAATGCTGAGAAGAGTTTTTAATCTCCCAAATCTCCGAAGCCACAGGCTCCTGCCTCGTTGTTATTGCTACTGTTTTTCTATTTCTTTCTGAGGTATGAAAGCTTACTTAAAAATTGATTCTGACTTCTACTTGTTAATGGTCTTGAGCATTTATACCCAGAAATCATACAGTATGGATATATTTTTAATCAGAGAACTATGAATCAGTATGAATTCATACTGGCTTACAGCTCACACAATGATCCACAGCTGAAACTGTCTGTAAGGAATTCAGCTGAAGTGGGTATTGGTAAACAAAAGGCTGCCATTTGCAGAAGATCAAATGTTGCCAAATTTCTATAAGATCATTTAAACAGAAGCAATATTCCATACATCTTTGAAATACTGCAAACATGAAAAAGTTTATCTTATTCATAAAAATGTCCTAACATCAGGAAATTGGTCTGAGACCTTGGAAGCAAGTTACGAGAGAAATGAAGGTTACCATTAACTGCCTAACAATTTTTCATTTTAAGACTGCAGTCCTGTCACCTAATCAAAGGAAAAGGCCTACGTAAAATTTTCACAATCATAACCAATTCCTTACATCTTCAGTACCTGTGATGAATGTGCCCATAATGTCTTTGCTAGAACCTGTAGGACCACTAAGATGGAAACCATTCATTCTCTTTAACTTTCACCCAGGGGCAAGAACAGAGTCAGCACCCTTCTAGTTCTTTACATCACATAAAAACTCCTGCTCCTTTATAAATCACACCTTCAAATCAGAACAGTCTCTCTGCCTTCCTTAGTCATTGTCATCTGACGAACCCTAGGTCACTCCCCTTCATCCTCCCTTTATGCTGAGGATGGAACAAGTCCACGTGAACACCTTACACCCTAGCTTTCAGCTCCTACCCTCATCATTTCTAATAGCTAACCTCCAGTTGACCTCAGCCACCCACTAGCAGGCTCCCATGTGGTACTACTTCATCTCTGAAACGAGTTGATATAAGCCACTAAAGACAAAAGCCTGTTCTTCCATCTTGTTCGCACCACAACACACCTATTGTTTTGCTCCCACTGCGACCTTTGTTCGTTCCCCTGTCAGCACCGCACAGTCTATGTCCCACATCACACACTCAACAGCCTATCTTCAACTTTCCTTTCCATTCCTTCTGGCCCACCCACCTGGAAGCATCCAACCCTGAATCAACCCAACTACCTACATGTCTTGTCGCTACAGCCCACCTTCTGAGCTCAGCTAGAGGAAAACAAGAAAAATCAAGTAAGAATTGTATTCAGCACGTGATTTACAAATTTAAATGATGCTGCCTGTGATTTAACAATGCTTTTTTGTTTTCTAAGTAAAATGACCTACTCTAGCTATTTGAAATTGTATTCCTGTCCTAAACCTCCCAACCCTACCACCTTAGTCCTACACCCCATTTCACAGAGACCTCTGCCAACAAATGAACAAACTTATCTGTATCTGCACCCCTTTTGTCCATTCCTATCAAAATGTAAGAGGTCAATACTCCATGTAACCATCCAAATAGCTTATATTACAACACACTAACAGCTCCAAATCTCAGTATTTAAAAAAATAATAAAGGCGCATTTCCCCATGTTATGGGTTAGCAAAGAGACTCTGCTCACCCTAGTCAAGAGGCTGTGAGAGCATGCACCATGTCAAACATTCCAGTTACCGTTCCAGAGGAAAAGAGAACGGCAAAGCATGCGAGGACACTTGAAGCTCCTGCCTAAAACTGACACAAAACATATCTGCTCACATTTCACTGGCCAGAGTAACTCCTGAGGCCATGTCTGAGTTCACAAGAGTAGGAAAGTGCAATCCCATCACGTGAGTGGAAGAAAGCCTAATAGATGAACGGCCCTAAGTATCACATTTCTATGCAAAACTAACTCCACCTGATGTTCTCTGATTCCTATTCCTTCCTCCTACCTTCTCAGCCACCTGGCTCTTTAGAAGTTATTTTCTCTTTTCATTTCAACCTCTTCACCAGCCATCACCCACGTAACTCTCCACTCATTCACAGCAAATTGGTTGATAAGCGTTGGCTGTTTCCACTTCCTCATTACCCACTCATTCACTAAGCTACTATATTCTCATTTCCCCCCAACACGGCAGTTAAACCGCTCTCACTAAATCCAAAGGACGCCACACTTTTTATTTAGCTTCTCGGTAATCACCATTTGTCATTGTTGTCTCCCTTTTTGAAACATTCTTCTCCTGTGACATCCAAAATCTGCTGGATTTCTTTCTCTCTAGCAGAGCAGTCATGGTTTCTTTTGTAAGCTTGCCTTCTTTAGGACACTACGATATTGGTAACACTGAGGGTTTGCATTAGTTCTTCTGTTTTCACTGTACCTGTTCTGGCTGAGTGGTTTTTAGGCACCAACACAAATTTAATTCTCATTTATGCTAATGATTTCTAAATCCATTTTGTCTTCAGCCCAGATCAAAGGTCTATAGTCATCCATTCTCTACTGTCTTTCAAACATCTCAGTTTAGATTTCACACGAACATGTCACACACTCTCAGAAGTTAACGTGTTCTCTTCCTTCCAATTCCCATTTCAGTAAATATAACATCCCTTAACCAAGATACGTAGTCCTCATTCTTGTCTTTTCTTCCCTCATCGCATACATAATGAATTACCAATAACTGTCTCATCTGGCTCCTAAATAGCTCAAGAATCCAATTATTTTTCTTCCTTCTCAACTGCTACAAACCATGTCATGATTACCTCTCATGTTGATTTCTGCAGTGGCCTCCCGAGTACATTGTTGCCCTTCCTCCGATCTTACATCGCCACCTAAATTATAATCTCTCTAAATATAATCCTCATATCCTCTTCTCCAAGATAAAACTCTTCAATTCTGCCCACTCATTTCAGGACCAAGTCTAGATTCTTTACCATGGCTTACAGAGTCCTTTAGGATTTGACTTTGGCTTCCATTCCAGCCTCAACTCCTGTCATTCTCCCAACTAGTGCACTCTAAGCCTACGCATATTGTACTCCTATGATTTCCCTGAATTTCTTTTTTTTTTTTTTTTTAATTTTTTTTTTCAACGTTTATTTATTTTTGGGACAGAGAGAGACAGAGCATGAACGGGGGAGGGTCAGAGAGAGAGGGAGACACAGAATCGGAAACAGGCTCCAGGCTCTGAGCCATCAGCCCAGAGCCTGACGCGGGGCTCGAACTCCCGGACCGCGAGATCGTGACCTGGCTGAAGTCGGACGCTTAACCGACTGCGCCACCCAGGCGCCCCAGATTTCCCTGAATTTCTTGTGCTTTTTCGTAATTCTGGGCCTTTTTTAGTGTTATTTCCTATGCCTACAATACTCTCCCCTTCATAGGTTATTTCCTGTATCTCTACAGTTTTCATCTTACCCTAATGAGTTAACCTAAACCATACCACCCAAGAGTTCCCAGTTTATGCAGTCCTCACACTAGACTAAGAGCTAAAGGATGTATCAGGGATACTGACTGTCTTATTCACCACTCTGCTCCAAAGTCCAGCGGTGTCTGACATGTAGTACTCATCAACAAATGTTTGTTGAAAAGGAGGGGTAATATAATAGATCACATTTTACAGAAACATTGTAAAATAGCCTTTGTTCACTAACATGTGCCACATTTTGGTGCGATGACACCCAAACATTTTTATTTTCTATTGCTTCCATCAGTATTATTTCCATTTAAAATAATCCAAAAGGACATGATATGAAAAACATTTACAACATACTTAAGAAATTAACAGCCACACTTACACTCACAACTATAAAAGACTTTTCTACTTAGGCCTTCTGCAATGATTATGATAGCACAAATATAAAAAATTGAAAAGTTACACGTTAAAAAAGGTTAGATTTTAGTAACAAATAAGTAAAACACAATATAGAAAGGTCCCTGGCAATCACCTACTTACCATGACATGGCAGGATCCTGTGAAAATGAAAAGACAAAAAGACTGAAATCGATGTAGAGAAATGACACAAGCCTCACTTAACTTTACCTAAGTAACTTTACAAGGAAAGGGGATGTGGAAAAAAGAAAAACAATACCTTATTTCCCTCACCATTCCTTTTTAAGTTATGAAATGTGTTCTTTCTATTCTACTTAGATGTATCTTGAACACTAAAGGCCAGTGCTAATGATTGTAGTCGGACAAATTACTACTACCCGAAATATTCCTATCATGATTTACTACAGATATAGTACCTACTCAGTACTTTGAAAACTACAGCACTGCAAAAAAAGTACATTATTTTAATTTCTGGTTTTGTAGATTACATATTTGAAAGAGACAAAAATAAAATAAGCATAAGTGGAATTGCTATTTAATGGTCAAATAAAAAAAATTACTAAATAGTTCAGCCACAATTAGTTTTTGTTATTCCCTATGGATCTTATAACTCAGTTGTTAGGAATATTTAAGCTTCTTTACAAGACTCTTATAATCAAATCAAAGCAGAACTATTATTAAAGCTTCTATGAAGATTCAACCTCTAGGTGAGCCTGGGTGGCTCAGTCAGTTGAGCATCCAACTTTGGCTCAGGTCATGATCTCACGGTTCGTGAGTTCAAGCCCCGTGTCGGGCTCTGTGCTGACAGCTCAGAGCCTAGAGCCTGCTTCGGATTCTGCGTCTCCCTCTCTTTCTGCCCCATCCCCACTCATGCTCTGTCTCTCTCTGTCTTAAAAATAAATAAAAGATTAAAAAAAATTTTTTTTTAAAGATTCAACCTCTAAGTCATGAAATTACCTTTGATATATAAAACAACTATCATAAATCATTCTACTATATTTCATATAATCTTAACATCTAGAAAGGATCTGAGCAAATATTTAATCAAGTACTTTTCCACCTTTTTTAAATCTAACAAACATTACAGATGCTCATTCCAGAAAAAAAAAAACCATTTATGCCATAAATGAAAAATATACATAATTTCAGAGAGCCAATGGGAAACTTCTAATTTTCTCCAGATTCAGAAATCCTAATCTTGTTCAATGTTCTCATTTTACATGTGAACTGATGCTTCAAAAGGCTAAGTGACTTGCCCAAGAGCAAACAGTTTATATTTTATTTTTTAGAACTTTTAAAAACCCTTAACATTTTGTAAAGTTAGCATTTTATCTCATTCCATCTTCAAAACTACCTATGCAAGGAATCATCCCTAGTATACAAAGAAGCAAATTGTGGTCTAAATAGATAATCTGCCAAGATAACAGGGCTAGAATTCACATTACCTGCTTTTCTGATTCGAATTCCATTTTATAACCCTACCAAACAATAAAATAAGAAAAGGTGAATGAGAAAACAAATGACAGAGAATGGAAGAAAAGACCAAACCAAGTATCACAAGTTTCAACTAGAGGTCAAAGAAAAATGGTAATTAAATGAATAGCAAGATTGTCTGGCTGCCTCAGATGGTAGAGCATGCAACTCTTGATCTTGGGGATGGGGGCTTGAGCCCCACATTTGGTATAGATATTAAAGAAATAAAATCGAAAAAAAAAGAAAATAATATATATATATACATATATATACACACACATATAGTGGAGGAGACAGTATTCCAAAAATCTATGCTATCCATCATTCCAGTAGAAAACCATGTAAGGGCTGTCACAAAAGCCAAGGATGGTGAGGTTTGGAAAAGAAGAAACAGAGAAGTGACAGCAGCATCATGTAGGCCTAAGACACCCCACCTTTAATCCCTCCCTCCCCTCAACAACAAAAGTTCAGCATCCATCCAAAATCAAAAGCACCTCTGTGGAAGGTATGGGATCCAGCACCATATACCAAGAGACCCAGGAGGAGTCTCATCCACCTGTATGTCAGACAGACCTCAATACTGGCAATGAAACCTGCAATAGCCTGTCAACTAGTACAGCCCCTTCAGCCATAGTCCCGGGAAAAAATGACTTGGACGGTTACCCACATATGAGAAAGTCCAAGTTTCCAGAGCAGAAGTTCAAACATTCTGTCACAGCAAAAAAATGAAATATGAATTTGGACCCCTCTCCCAAGGTGGCTCAGCTTAGGGTTGCACAGGACCTTCTCAGCCCATGATTTCTCTGAGAGGAAAGTAGGTTAACGGTACAAGCCACTGCCAAACAAACTCATTTTTCTCTCACAGCATCCAAAGTACTAAATCAGCAGCTCCATGACTGGGAGAAGGGGGGAAATCAGGAGAGCAGCGGATAAAATTATAATAAGGCATTCAACAGAAGCAATCTCTGCTGACTATGTGGCAGATTCCATCAGGAAACCTGCCCAAAGCCCCTGGAAAAGCATCACCCACAGATTCCCCCCAACTGGCCCACAAGCACATCAGGTGCCCCATATGTCTCAGCTACACACACCTCCACTCTGCAGCCAACTCCCTGTTCATGTTGCTGAGGGCAGTGGTAATTTCTGACAGCTAGGAAGCATGGGCAAAAAAGGAGGCCAAGGACAGTGGGCCAGGAAGAAGCCACAAACTTAAGCAGTAGGGCCACCTTCAACAGAATAAAACAGAGACTGTCAGCAGCCAGCCTGGTACATTACAGGATCAAAAAACATACAAATTTAAGAATTCTGCAAGAAGGGGAGCCTGGGTGGCTCAGTCGGTTAAGCATCCGACTTTGGCTCAGGTCATGATCTTGTGGTCTGAGTTCAAGCCCCATGTTGGGCTCTGTACTGACAGCTCAGAGCCTAGAGCCTGCTTCAGATTCTGTGTCTCCCTCTCTCAGCCCCTCCCCTGCTTACGTTCTGTCTTTCTCTCTCTCAAAAATAAATACGACATTAAAAAAAAAAAAGAATTCTGCAAGAAGATGGAGCAAGAAACATGGAGGTATATCCACACAAGGTCTGAGAAAGCCTCAGAATTTACAGCAGAAATGAAGAATTTCTCCCCCTGAAAGCAGTGAGTAAATATTAGAATAGGGGACTACTGTAAATACAAAAACACAAAACTCTAAGGAACATGAAAAATTAAGAGGAAATGTGACATCACCAAAGTAGCAAAATAATCTTCCTGTAACCAAACCAGAAGACATGGTGATCTATGATTTACCCAATAATGAATTCAAAATAACTATCTTAAGGAAACTCAATGAGTTACAATTAAAAAAAAAAAACAAAAACTTAACAAAACCAGAAAAATAAACAAAATGAGGAACTTAACAAAAAGATATAAATGATATGGGGAGCCTGGGTGGCTCAGTTGGTTAAGCATCCAACTTCAGCTCAGGTCATGATCTTGTAGTCTGTGAGTTCAAGCCCCGTATCAGGCTCTGTACTGATAGCTCAGAGCCTGGAGCCTGCTTCAGATTCTCCCCCTCTTAGCCCCTCCCCAGCTCGTGCTCTGCCTCTCTTTCTCTCAAAAATAAACGTTATAACACTATAATACACACACACACACACACACACACACACACACAAATGATAAAAAAGAACCAAAGAGAAACTCAAGAGTTAAAGAATTCAATGAATGAAATGAAAGATGCAATAGAGAGCATTAACGGCATGATAGACAAAACAGACAAAAAAAAAAAAAAAACATACAGGTCAGAAGTTAGGAAGCCAGTTAGAGGTAGACAGAAATGAAGAACAAGAATGTGAAAAAACCTACACAATCTGTGGAACACCATCAAAAGAACCAGTGTACAAATTATTGAAGTTCCATAAAAAGAAGAGAAAGGAAAAGGGACAGTTTATTTTTAAGAAATAATGTCTTAAAACTTTCCAAACCTGGGAAGAGACTGGGGCATCTAAGTACATGAAGCAACTAGGCCACACCATAATTTGAATCTAAAATGATCTTCTCTAAGACTCACTGTAATAAAACTATCAAAAATAAAAAACAATGAGAATCCTAAAAGCAGCAAGACAAGATTGTAACCTGCCAAAGAACCCCCATCAGGGTATGAACAGATTTTTCCACTCACACTTACAGGCTAGAGAGAGGAGGATGATATATTCAAAGTGCAGAAAGAAAAAAAACTGCCAACCAAGAATACTTTATCTAGCAAAATTATTCTTCAGAAATGCAGAAGAAATAAAGATCTTCCCAGAAACACAAAAGCTGAGGGAATATATCACCACTATACTACTCTTATAAAAAATGCTAAAAGTAGTTTTTCAAGCTGAAATGAAAAGATAATAATTAATAACATGAAAACATATTAAAATATACAATGCAGGGGCACCTGGTGGGGGGCTCAGTCAGTTAAGTGTCTGACTTCAGCTCAAGTTACAATCTCACAGTTCATGAGTTCAAGCCCTATATCAGGCTCTCTGCTCTCTGCTACCAGCACAGAGCCAGCTTCAGATCTTCCATCTTCTTCTCTGCCCGTGCCCCCACTTGCACGTGTGCTCTCTCCCTCTAAAACAAATTAAATAATTAAAATACACAATGCAATAGTAAAGGTAAATATATATTCAAATTCATACTACTCTGATACTATAATATGCTGGTGTGTTAATCACGTAACTGTAGTATAAAGTTCAAATGACAAAAGTAATGAAGATAACTATAGCTACTATGATTTGTTAATACTTAACACAAAAAGGTAAATGAACATTAAAAAGGTGGAGTATAGGATTGTTTTGTATGTAATTGAGGTTAAGTTGTCATCAGCATAAAAGACTACTATATTTATGGTTTATGTAAGCCTCATGACAACTACAAAGCAAAAACTATAGTAGAATCATAAGAGATAATGCGAAAGGAATCAAAGCATACCACCATGGAAAATCAACAATCCCCAAAGAAAGGAAGAGAAAGAAAAAGAGAACTATAAAACAGCTAGAAAACATTGATACAGCATTAGTAAGTCTCTACCTATCAATACTTACTCAAAATGTAAATGGACTGAATTCTCCAAAGGCACAGAGTGGCAGAACAGATTTTTTTTTTTTAAAGGGATCACACCCCCCCACACACACACACACCTACTCACTACCTATGAAAGACTAACTTCAACTTAAAGGTGAAGGGATGGAAAAAGACACTCCATCCAAGTAGAAATCAGAAACAGAGAGGTAGCTACACTAATATCAGACAAATCAGACTAACCCCCAAAAAAGGAAACCAGAGACAAAGGTTATTATATGTTCCATAAAGGAGTCAATTCATCAAGTAGATACAACAATCATAAATATATAGGGACCCAACATGGAAACACCTAAATATAGGAGGCAAACCCTAAAAGATCTAAAGAGAGAAATACACTGTAGCAGAGAATTTCCATACCCCACTCTGAACAATGGATAGATAATCCATACAGAAAATCAATAAGGAAGCACTGGACTTGAACTATACTTTACATCAAATGGACCTTACAGATACATACAGAACAGGAGCAGAATACGTATTTTTCTGAAGCATGCATAGAACATTCTCTAAGATCATATGATAGGCCACCAGAAAAAAAAAGTCTTGACAAATTTAATATTGAAATCATAGCAAATATCTTTTCTGAACACATGTAATGAAACTAAAAATAAATAACAGGAGGAATTGAAAATTTTATACACATGGAAATTAAACAACAACCAATGAGTCAAAGAAAAAATCTAAATGGGAAATCAAAAAATAAAACAAATGAAAACAGAAAGACAACATACCAAAACCTATGGGATGTTACAAAAAGATCTAAGAAGGAAGTTTATAATAATAAACATATATTAAGAAAACATAACGGGGCTGGGAATGCAAGCTGGTGCAGCCACTCTGGAAAACAGTATGGAGGTCCCTCAAAAAACTAAAATAGAACTACCCTGCGACCCAGCAATTGCACTACGAGGCATTTATCCACGGGATAAATGTGGTTTATCCCGCAGTTGGTTGAGCGGCCGAATTCGGCTCAGGTCATGATCTCGCGGTCCGGGAGTTCGAGCCCCGCGTCAGGCTCTGGGCTGATGGCTCGGAGCCTGGAGCCTGTTTCCAATTCTGTGTCTCCCTCTCTCTCTGCCCCTCCCCTGTTCACGCTCTGTCTCTCTCTGTCCCAAAAATAAATAAACGTTGAAAAAAAAAAAAAAGAAAGAAATTGGGTTGTCTTTAGTTTAAAATAGAGTGACAAAATTCTAAAATATTGTATGTAAGCCTCGAAGTAACAAAAGGGAAAAATCTATAGCAATTACACAAAAGAACATGATAAATAACTCAGGGCATACTGACACCACAAGACAATAAAACACATAAAAAGACAAAAATGGCAATAATAAGCCCTTGCTTATCAATAATTACTTTAAATGTAAACAAATTTTCTAATCAAAAGACACAAGGTTTGTCTTGATTTCAGCTGAGGTCATGATCTCACAGTTCATGAGATCAACCCCACATCAGGCTCTGCAATGACAGCACAAGGATACTTGGGATCTCTCTTCCTTTCTCTGCTCCTCCCCCACTCACACATTTTCACTCTCAAAATAAACAAATAAACTTAAAAAAAAAAAAAAAGACACAGGATGGCTGATGGATAAAAAACAAGATCCAACAACATGCTGCCTACAAAAGACTCACTTTAGATTTAAAGACACATAGAGATTAAGAATGAAGGAATGGAAAAAGATATACAAGCAAATGGGGGGGAGGGGAAAGGAGGGTTAGCTATACTTTATTAGAAAGTGGACTTTAAACTAAAAATGGTATACAATGATAAGGAAGGAATATAATGATAAAGTGGTCAATAAGTCAAAAATATACAACAATTGTAAATATATGCCCAACATTGGAGCATCTAAATAAAGAAAAAACTAACTGAGCTAAAAATAAACATAAGTACAATAATAGTTAGGGACGTTAATACCCCACACTAAACAATGGATAGATCATACAGACAGAGAATCAATAAGCAAACAGTGGATTTGAAAAACACTGTAAACCAACTGATACTAACAACCATATACAGATGTGCAACACTCTGCCAACAGACTACACAGTCTTCTCAAGCACACATGGAACATTTGCTAGGATACATACACCTTTATGTTAGGCCACCAAAAAGTCTCACAAATTCAAGAAGACTGAAATCATACCAAGTATCTTCTCTGATCACAATCACAGCAACCTAGAAATCTGTAACAAGAACTGAAAATTCACAAATATTTGCAAATTAACACTCTGAACAACCAATGTATCAAAAAATAAACCAAAAGCAAAAGAAGTATCTTCAAACAAATGTAAATGGAAACACAACAAACCAAAATTATGGGATGCAGCAAAAGCAGCTCTAAAGGGAAATTCATAGCAATGAACATCTATATAAAGAAGCAAGATAACAGATAACCTAATTCTATGCCTTATAGAACTAGAAAAAGAAGAACAAACTGAATGCAAAGTTAGCAGAAGGAATGAATAATAAAGGTTAGAGCAGACTTGAATGAAATCAAGAACAGGAAAACAATAGAAAAGATTAACCAAACTAAGAGTTGGTTCTTTGAAAAAATAAAATTGACAGAACTTTAGGTTTATTAACCAATGAAACAGACAGAAGACCCTAATCAACAAAATCACAAATAAAAAAGAAAATATTACAACAGCCACCACAAAAATACAAAGAATCATAAGAGGTTATTAACAGCAACTACATGCCAACACACTGGACAACCTAGAAGAAATGGAAAAATTCTTAAAAATATACAAACTGCCAATACTGAATCAGGAAAAAATATTATCAATACACCAATTACTAGTAAGGAGATTAAATCAGTAATCAAAAATCTCCAACAAAGAAAAGCCCAGGACCAAATGGCTTCACTGGTGAATTTTACCAAACATTTAAAGAATTAATGCATGCTTCTCAAAGTCTTCCAAAAACTCAAAGAAAGAACAATCTAAAATTCATTTCAGAAGACTTGCATCACCCTGATACCGGCCAGGAAAGGACACTACCAGAAGATGACAGACCAATATCCCGGATGAATACAGATGAAAAAATTCTCAATAAATTCTAGAAAACTGAGTTCAATAGCACATTCAAAGGATCATTCATCATCATCAAGTGAAATTTATACCTTGGGTGCAAATATCATTCAACATATACAAATCAATCATTGTGATACATCACATTAATAGAATGAAAAATACCATAATTATCTCAAAAGACACAGAAAAGAAATTTGCCAAAATTCAACATCCATTCATGATAAAAACTCTTACAAAATTAGGTATAGAATAAATATACTTCAACATAATAAAGGTGTTAGATAATAAGCCCAAAATTAGTATCATACTCAATGATGAAAGGCTGAAAGCTTTTCCTCTAAGATCAGGAACAAAATAAGGTGCCCACTCCCATCACTCTTACTCAAAATAGGCCTGAAAGCCCTTGCCAGAACAATCAGGCAAGAAAAATACAAGGTGTCAAAATCAAAAGGAAGAAGTAAAATTGTCTCTATTTGCAGATGACACGATTTTATACATAGTAAGTCCTAAAGACTCCACCAAAAAATTGTTAGATCTAAATCAGTGAATTCAGTAAAGTTACAGGACACAAACTTAACAAGCAAAAATCAGAAGCATTTATATACACTAACATTAAATAATCTAAAAAAATAAAAAAATAATAAAAAAACACAATTCCATTTACAATAATTTTAATAAAATACTAGGAATAAACTTCACCAAGGAGTTGAAAGACTTGTACTCTGAAAACTACAAGACTGAAAGAAACTGAAGAAGACACAAATAAATGGAAAGGTATCCCATGATCACAGATTGGAAGATTATTAAATGTTCATACTACCAAAAGCTATGTATAGATTCAATGCAATCCTTATCAATATTCCAATGGCATTTTTACAGAAGTAGACGAACTACCCTAAAATGTATATGAAACCACAAAAGACCCCAAATAACCAAAGCAACCCTGAGAAAGAACAAAGTAGGAGACAATACACTTCCTAATTCCAGGTATGTTACAATGCTACAGTAATCAAAACAGTATGGTACTGGCATATAAACAGACAAATATATATCAATGTAACAGACTCAAGAGCTCATAAATAAACCCAAGCATCTGCAGTCAACTAAGAGAGTCAAGAACACTCGGTGGAGAAAACACAATCTCTTCAATAAATGGTGCTGGGGAATTGAATATTCACATGTAGAGGAATGAAACTAGATTTCCATCTTACACCACACAAAAATAAAACTGAAATGGATTAACATTTAAACATAAGACCTGAAACCACAAAACCCCTAGAAGAAAATATAGGAACAAAAGCCCTTGACATGCGTCTTAGCAATGATTGGCTATGACACCTCAAGTATAAGCAACAAAATAAAAAATAAGTGGGCCCATGTCAAACTAAAAAGTTTCTGCACAGCAAAAAGAAACCACAAGAAAGTAAAAAGATAATCCACAGAACAGAAAAACATATCCGCAACTATGTATCTGATAAGGGGTTAATCTCCAAAATATACAATCAATACAACTCAATAGGAAAAAAAAAATCCTATTAAAAAAACTGGGCAAAAAACCTGAACACACATTTTTTCCAAAGAAGATACACAAAAGGGCACAGGTACATGCAAAGATAAACATTATGAGTCATCAGACAAATGCAAATCAAAACCACAATGGGTTATCACTTCATGCCTGTTAAGATGGCCATGATCAAAAACAAAAACAACCCAAAAAAGCCAATACCTGTTAGAATGCCTATCAAACAGATGGAAAAAAGAACCCATAGATATGCTCTTGGTGGGACTGTAAACTGGTACAGTCACTATGGAAAACAGAATGGAGGATCCTTAAAAGCATAAAATTAGAACTACCAGGGGCGCCTGGGTGGCGCAGTCGGTTAAGCGTCCGACTTCAGCCAGGTCATGATCTCGCGGTCCGTGAGTTCGAGCCCCGCGTCGGGCTCTGGGCTGATGGCTCAGAGCCTGGAGCCTGTTTCCGATTCTGTGTCTCCCTCTCTCTCTGACCCTCCCCCGTTCATGCTCTGTCTCTCTCTGTCCCAAAAATAAATAAATGTTGAAAAAAAAAAATTTAAAAAAAAAAAATTAAAAATAAATAAATAAATAAATAAATAAATAAATAAAATTAGAACTACCATATGATCCACCAATTCCACTTCCAGGTATGTATCCAAAGAAAACAAAAACACTAACTCAAAAAGGTATCTGCACCGCCATGTTCATAACAGCATCATTTACAATACTAACACATGGAAACAACCTAAGTGTCTGTCAATAAATGACTAAAGAAGTTGTGGCAGACACACACACACACACACACACACACACACACACACACACACATATGTATATACATACACACAGAATAGAACATTACCCATAAAAAACAATTGGGAAATACTATCATTTGCAACAACATGGATGGACCTTAAAGGCATTATGCTAAGTAAAATAAGGCAGAGAAAGAGAAATACTGTATGACTTTACTTATATGTATAATCTAAGAAAAATAATAAACAGAAAAAGAGATCACACTTGACTTGTGATTACCAGAGGCAGAGTGAGGAGTAGAATAATTGGAGGAATATGGGGGCATTTAGGTGGCTCAGTCGGTTGAGTGTCCAACTCTTGGTTTCAGCTCAGGTCATGATCTCATGGTTCATAGTTTCCAGCCCCACATTGGGTTCTAGGCTGACAGTATGGAGCCTGCTTGGGAGTCTCTCTATCTCTCCCTGCCCCACTCTCCCTCTCCCTCCCTCCTTCCCTCCCTCCCTCTCTCTCTCTCTCCCTCTCTCTCTATAAATAAATAAAAAAATAAAATTGGAGGACTATGGTCAAAAGGTACGAGCTCCCATATATAAGTACTAGAGATATAATGTACAACATAATGACTACAGCTAACGCTACTGTATGATGTATAAGAAAACTGTTAAAAGTCCTAAGAATTCTCACCAAAAAGAGATATTTTTCTTTTCTTCTTTCTTTTCTTTTTACTGTATCTATATGAGAAGATGGAGGTTAGCTAAACCTATTGTGGTAATCACTTCACAATATATGTAAATCAAATAATCATGCTGTACATCTTAAACTTCTGTAATGATGTATGTCAATGATTTCTGAATACAACTAGAAAAAATAAAGAAAAGTGATAACAAATGCTGGTGAGGATGTGGAGAAAAGGGAATCCTCATACACTACTGGTGGAACTATAAACTGGTATAGTCACCATGGAAAACAGAATAGAGGATCCTCAAAAAATTAAAAATAGAACTACCATGTAATCTAACAATTCGACTTCTGAGAACCTATCCAAACAAAATGAAAGCACTAACTCCAAAAGATATCTGCACCCCATGTTCATAACAGCATTATTTACAATAGCCAACTCATGAAAACAATGTAGGTGTTCGCTGAAACAGGACAATGAAGAAACCATGGCATATATATAAAATGCATATACATCATATATAAACCATATCATACACACACACACACACACACACACACACAACGGAATATTATTCATTCACAGAAAAACTAAGAAATCCTGCCATTTGCAAAAACATGGATTGATACTGAAGGCATTATGCTAAGTGAAATAAATAAGATAGAGAGAAGACAAATACTGTATGATTTCACCTATATGTGGAATCAAAGAAAAATTTGTAGAAACCGAGTAGAGTGGTGGTCACAGGAAGTGAGTGAGGGTGGGGGAAATGGGAAGATATTGGTCAAAGGATACAAACTTCCAGATAAAAGGTAAGTTCTCATAATCTAATGCTCAGTACTGTGATTATACTTAACAGTAATGTATTACACATTGGAAAGTTATAAATCTTAAATGTTCTCCCCAGAAAAAGGGAGTGGTAATTATGTGATGCGATGGGAGTGTTACTGAAGTCTATGGTGATAATCATTTTCCGATATATAAGTGTATCAAGTGGGCATGTTGCTCACCTTAAATATTCAAAATTTTATGTGTCAATCATATGTCAATAAAGCTGGGGGTGGGGAGGGTGAGGGAGCAATAGCCAACAATGTAAAATGCTATGTAAGTCAAATAGTAAAAGAACTCATGTCTGGCAGTGATGAAAGCAATGACATTCTCTAGAGCCAATTCAGTAACAGAACTTGTCAAACAGGAAAACAAAAACTTGTCAAACAGGAAAACAAAATATTTATGAAAAATTATGATTTTTAACTTTTCCCTTGTGATGCCAAATCAATTTGTACTATCCATTTAAAACAACCCATAATACATCCTACAATTCATTCACCAGGATCAGCACCAAAGCTAACATTAAGCATTTACTACGTTCCATGCACCATGCTGCGAAGTACTTTGCAGGATTAAGTCATGTAAAGCTCACAGCTCTACAGCAAGGACTAACACACTCTCTACATTTTACAGATAAGGAAAAGAGGCTTAGAGAGATTAAGTAACTTGACCAAACTTTACTAAGCATTTACCAACTGCAAGGCACTACGCCTGAATATGCAGGTAGAGATACGAAGAAAGAAAAAAAAAAAAAAAACAACTCTCTTCAAAGGGCTTGTATAATAAGAATGATAGACAAGAGACAATTCACAGAAATGTTATAAAGAAATAAGCACAAAATTCCATTTGTGTGAGCACAGAGAAGTCCCTCATCTGAAATGGGGAAGTGGGGATAACTGACTTAAGTTAACACTGGAGAGAAGCATGGAAACACTGGAGACAGCAAACAGGAAAGGTAGACAAAGGCTCACTCAGGAAAAGCACTACCAGCATGCAAAGAACTGTGGAATGCACCCTATGGCATTGAAACAGCAGGTAAACAGTACTCCTCAAAGACAGCCATGGTCAAGAGAAGTCTCAGAGTATCTTTAGCTGGGGTGGGGAAAGGAGTGTGGAAAAAGTCACGTGTAAGTAAAGATTTGAGACTAAGTGAAATGTGCCCAGATTTCTGGCTTTGGCAAACAGACATGTGAACATGCTTTACTTAGTATTAGGGACTGTATGTAGGAGGCACTGGTTTGGGTCCTGCGCTGTTTTAGAGTTCTGACTATTGTGATTTAGATTTACCTTAACCTTAATTCATTTATTTAAAGCTTCATAAAGAAACAGATGGCTTAATTTTATAAACCACGTTCTCAAAGGAGTCAAATCCAAGCAGTATTAATAGGGTTCTACATCTGCCAAATTTTTAGTCATTTCAGACTTTGAAAAACAAGTACCCATGAAGAGGAAGTTACAGAGTTAAAATATCAGCTATGAAACGACACAGGAAAAAATAGTATAACGGAAGTAGTGAAGGGAGAGCAGGGAGGAAGAACTTTACAGCCTAAATGAACATGAGAATATGGAAATATAACCTCTGGTGTCAGGAAACCTAACTTCTAGTCCCAACTTTGTTATTTAGCCTGAAAATTGGCTTTCCTGCTCTAATATCCCATAATGCAGTATTTTTTTTTAAAACATCTATGGTTACTATTCTCATTACGATTTGGAATACACTCCAACATGAAAGCATGTGACTCACGTACCTGTCAAGAGGAAGCTAAATTAAAACAGAGTACCATTAGGACAGTATTACATCTTGATTCAGCCACTCTTTCTCCCCATGAACTTTCCAGGAGGAGAATGTACAGGGAACAAAGCAAGATAGAGCACACCATTTCACCTCCCTGAGCAGGAGAAAAATCCTTTATTCATTCTGAAAGCTCCAATGCTAAAAAAAACAAACAAATAAAAAACATGGGACAATCTGCATTGCACAATATCCTCAATGGGGGAGAGAGGGGTGGAGGTCTCAACTTTTCTTTTGCTTAATCTTAAACTCAAATGTAAACCAAAAGACTATTAAAATATGATCGTTTTTAAAATAAAGGCATCTTCCTCTATTTTATCCGTCAGTCTTTAAAATGAAACTAGGTACCAATCTATTACATACACAAAGGCAAAAGAAGTATTTTTTTAAAGCATTCACATAGAAAACCTCATACAGCAAATATATCTATCTGAGGCATAACTAATTATTTCTCTCCTTTCTTGGGCTAAAAGCTTTTAAGGCATATAATAAATTTATTCCCAAATTTCCTTCCTACTATCTTTTGGATATATAATACTTAGAGAACTTCAATTCATACAATAAAAACAGTTACGTTAATAAAAGAAACACATGGAAAATTCACTTTCAAACACATTTCCAAAGCATATACAGACTCCTAATAATGACTGTTAACATTCAAAGATAAGGGAGAGCTATATGTATGTAAAAAGTCCTTTAACATTTAACATATAATTTACAAAGAGGGTCTTATAGCTAGGTAATTGTTAAGCTCCTAACACAACATATAGGTAAATAGGGGTGCCTGGGTGGCTTAGTCGGTTGAGTGACCAACTTTGGCTCAGGCCATGATCTTGCAGTCTGTGGGGTGCAAGCCCCCACTCAAGATCTGTGCTGACAGTTCAGCCCCTCCCCCGCTCTCTCTGCCCCTCCCCCGCTCACTTGCTCCCATGCACATGGGCATGCACTGTCTCTCCCTCTGTCTCTCTCAAAAACTGAATAAACATAAAAAACATTTAAAAAAAAAAGGGGGGTCTTTGGAGTAAACCTGTAAAGTTACAAGTTGGGTAAATCACAATCATGGGTAAAACCCTTAAAATAAGATAACTTTCCTTGGTAGAATGCTTTCAAATACAAAAAATCAGAAATTCATTTCAAAATGAATATAAATCTTACTAACATATAACAAGGATTCCAGAGTTAGAGAAATTACAAGGCTAGTTAAGTCATGTCATCAAACACCCATGTTCTTTCCATTTTTCTACCCTGACATCAGGAACCCACTGGTTTTTGCCCTCAGGCTTATACTTTCATGTTTATAAGATGGGTTCAGCAACTCAAGCATCACATTCTCATATTCATATACTGAAGACATGAAGAGAGAATTTCTTTTCCTTGTGTCCTTTATAAAAGAAGTGGAAATTTATCACAAGTCCCATATAATTTATGTGCTCACTACTAAACCAATAATCTGCAAGGTACTAGATAATCATGATATAATCTTTGACTAAGAAAAATGTTTTGGGCTTAAGATAGTTCCAGTTTCTCTAAATGAAAACAAGGTATTGTCGGCAAAGATAAAGGTAAGGCAAACAAAGCTGTCTGCCAAACCATCAAGCAAAGATATTATAAAGATTGTATCTAAGTACATGAAATGCCTAACATTCTATCTCCTATCTGTTCTACTCTTATTTTTTTGTCATTTTCTAATATAATTTAGACTTCCTTCCAAGTTTGTTAAATTCAATGAGTTATCCTAAGATATCTCAATTTAATACTTGGTATGAACAATAAACAGATTCCATGATTTACAATGAATTCTGTACCCTAAGTTTTACCACAATACTCATATAAACTAATTTCCCAATGGTTTGTTTTGTTTCCAAGCACTGAAGACTCTGAAATAAAGTACTTCCAAAAGTTGAGTCAAATCATACCGATAATGTTAAGCCATCTCTAAAAATACACTCCTAAGATAAACAACAGAAAGTTCCATTAATAAAATCAGCATCACAATTTATTCAACCTATACTCAAGTACCCCTTTTCATTAAAGGTACTAGAGTTCTATAGGTAGTCAGGTCATGGTAACATGCAGTGGAGAAAAATTTCTTTACCTCCAAATGTCAAACTAATTACGTATCTTTATATGATCAACCAAAACTTTAATAACAATAAATACACTAGTGAAGACTTTCTTTTATTCTTACTCTTCAGTTCATTAATAGCTGCAGAGTGCTACTCTTCCATGTTAAGACTTTTATTATAGATTTTGAAGGACTCCATAACCTCATTGTTGATCTTTTTTCTTCTGGCATAGGCAGATACCAATTATTAGGAAAAAACATATTACCTATTGTTTTGAATAACACTTTTGAAATTTTAATATTCCAACTGAATATTTAAGTTTTCCATAGCTATGTATTGAGAGAAATCCTATTTTTCCAAGATGTTCTCCTTTAATCTACATACAACTCCCCAGGAAATTATGTAAAGCCAGCCTTTCTGTATACAACGTGCAAAATACAGGGTAAGAGCTCCAAATATATATTATACTGGCAAGTGATTACTTAAAAAATGAGGTTCTAGGGATGGTAAAAGTTGTTTCCCATAAAACAGCACTGTTAATAGCACTTAGAAAACAGATGGGCCAGGAGCACCTGGGTGGCCCAGTCGGTTAAGCGCCTGACTTCAGCTCAGGTCATGATCTTATAGTTTGGGAGTTCGAGCTCTGCATCAGGCTCTGTGCTGACAGCTTGGAGCCTAGAGCCTACTTCAGATTCTGTGTCTCCCCCTCTCTCTACCCGTCCCCTGCTCACACTCTGTGTCTCTCAATAATAAATAAACGTTAAAAGAAAATTTAAAAAAGAAAACAGATGGGCAGAAAGAAAGATTAAGAGTTCCCCTTTAGATACGCTCAATTTGAGAAGCTGCAGAAATCTTGTTCAGTAAATAAAAACTGGGTAGAGATTGGGGCACTTGAGTGGCTCAGTCAGTTGAGCGTCTGACTTTGGCTCAGGTCATGATCTCACGGTTCATGAGTTCAAGCCCCGCATCGGGTTCACTGCTGTCAGCACAGAGCCTGCTTCGGATCCTCTGCCCCCCTCTCTGCCTCACCCCTGCTCACACATGCACGTTCTCTTTCTCTCTCTCAAAAAAAAAAAAAAAAACTGGAGACTGACATAAACACTACTAGTTGGTCCCCACGTTGCATGCTGCATGCACGCTCATACACATGTACACACTCAATGTTATATAACACATACATTGTTCATGATTTACCTGTTCTCTAGCAGGGGAACAACAGCCATTCCTATACTTAAGCAAAGGTAAATTTTCTTTCTTGGTGGAATGAGTTTACAATACTCGAGGAGGTACTCTTATGGAAAGAAGGAATCATGAGATCCTCTGACTCGACGAATAAACCCTGGAGACTACCAAAATAACCAGTGTCAGTCACTGGCATCCAGATGCCACTCCTATCCAAACTCACTGAATATTGAGAAAATGCAAAAGTAAATGTGGCAAAAGATTGACAGCTGATCAATCTGTGGCTCACGTGACATGTTTCTGCTCTTCCCCTGAGTCTTTCACGTGGAACAGACAACACATACGGGACTGAACATACTGGTGGGGTATGCACATGGAGGAAAATATCCCAGCATTCTCTTTTGCTTAAGTTACTCTCTCTTACTTAAGGAAATAATTCTTCGTGGATTTCGACATAACATGCAATCACAAGGACTAACTGACTTTGTTCTTGACATCTTTTCCGGGGCATTTAGCACCCAAGCCTTGGAAGACAGGTCCTTTCTAGACAAAGAGCAGATCTATTTATTTTCCGGTTTAATAATGTCTCCCCTGGGTCAAAGGTCAAACAAGCTTAGTGTCCATTATAAAAGACCTGAGCTCCCTAAACTCAAGGTTTCTCTCCGCTACACAACTTCCTGCACTTGTAGCAGTCATCTAATCTGCATCATCAACATAAATGCTGACCCTCTGGCAAATCCGCTGCTGTAATAAACCGTGCACTTGTGATCCAGGAATCCCATGCCTTCTGCCATCATCTGTGGAAATGCGGCAGGCTAAGCTCTCACAGACTTGCCAAGGAGTTTGGGCCATTCTGAGTAAGACCTGTCAGTTCCAATTACTCAGCAAGGAGTCACTGTACACAAAATCTAACCTAGCTGAAACTACCTGCAGTGGCAGAATCTGTGTCTACACGTATACGTACCCACGTGTAATTACTAGGCATTTCTTAAAGTTGTGCTCGTATATTTACACACTTTTTTTCCACTTAAGTTCTTTGCTTAAAGGTAAGATCCATTGCTTACTTCCATCCTCTCCCTTTTCTTAACTTGCTAAGATAGTGAAGCATCTACTTCATGGCTCTGCCACTAAAAAACAACTGGATATATACATCTCAGTATAAAATGTGCTTCAAACCATTAACGACACACAGAAGTTACGTCAGAGGCAATTGAGATATTTCATTTACATAATCATATTGCTTGGCAAAAATATTTATGAGCTGTTCAATTTTTCATATTGCATATTTATTGCTACCTACATGTCCAAGCCCATTAGCTAACATAAAGGATGTTACTATAATAGCCACCTTTGATGATGTCAAAGTCAATAAATCCATTTAAAATAACTACAGAATTTTAGCTCCTTTTATATTATCAAAACGTGTTATTATAATTTAAAACAATTCTAAATGAAACTGATTAACTGATAAGTGTTAACAACATAAGAAATAGAGAAACGGTCAAAATTTAAAAAAAAATACGATGCACTACATAAGCAAATGATCTACTACTAAGAAGGTACAGTCTTCCACAAGTTTCTATCACTTAACAAGAGGATTCAAAAATTAGTTTAATGACTACAGTGAATGTAATTAAGGAAAGTGACTATAAAGTCTCTAATCTTTTTTGCCAATTCACCCAACTATTTCTCTTCACTACATTCTTAGAGAATATAACAAAATTATTTTCTACTGAATTAAATGTCTTCATGAAGAATATATATAAAAATATATATGTAGACACACATATACACACATCCATGAATACGACCAATTCTTCCATGCTGCAAAATCTCCCATCTGGGAAGTTCTCCAACAAAGTAAGAGTGTGGAATTCTCCATGTGTCATGATAAAATAAAAAACTTATTTCAGTAACTATAAATTTCACAATAATGATGAAATCACTTTATTTAGCAAAAAGAAAATTGAAAAATATTTTATCACATTTTAGGATCTCATCATGTCTAATGCTCTCATTTAAATGAAGAACACATAATAATAGCCACTAGTACTGACCATCTGTTATGCTCTAGGCACTGCACTAAGTAATTTATATACAGTCTTATTTAATCCCATTGACAAACCTGAGATGTAGGTATTCTGTGTTTAAAATTTTTTTTATTTGAATGTTTATTTTTGAGAGAGAGACAGAGCATGAGTGGGGGAGGGACAGAGAGAGAGGGAGGCACAGAAGCCAAAGCAGGCCCCAGGCTCCGAGCCCTCAGCACAGAGCCCGACGTGAGGCTCGAACTCCTGGAACCGTGAGATCATGACCTGAGCTGAAGTCAGACGCTCGACCGACTGAGCCACCCAGGCGCCCCTATATATGGGTTTTAAAACAAAGAAATTAAAGTTCAAGGAAGTTAGGCTGTTTGCCTGATGTCATACAATTAGTGACTCAGTTGTAACTGGACCACCTGTCTGACTCAAAAACTTACAGTGATAGCTATTACTGTCAGAACTATTACTTCCATAAAAGCAACTAGTGTCCATTCTGAGTTCCAGGTTCAACTTTAGACTTCAACTTAGCCTCTTCCCACCCCCAGAATGAAGGAATACACTATTAATGTCAAGTGAACTCCTCAAGTATTTATGTCAGTAACATTTTTTGTAGTAAACTAAGTTCCAACTGCTATACTTGCTGGTTCAACGGTGTCAAACATTACAAGGGCATCAGGGTCTAAACTCAGCAAAGAACGAAGTGACATGTTCAAAACAAGCCTGGAACCACGAGAGACCAACCACTTTCCACTATTTCCAGTAAAGTATATTTTTCTTCCAGTATTTAAAGAGATCACAGCCTCCAAGTTATTAAGGACTAAGACTGAATCAGGTGCTCTGAACTTCACAAATAAGTTTGTGTAACTTAAATAATGTGAGTGTATTCTCAGAGAACTGAGTACCAGATACCCAACTAGATTACATTCCAGATATATATACTCATTGAGCAAAGTATTAAAACTTCAATTATTTGTTATTTCCCTCTTCTTTTCCTTAAATATGTGCATTCTGCAATACCACAATGTAGTAGTATTAGACTCTCCTGTGTAAGAAAAACAAAAGTGGTTTTGGAAGACATCCTTTTCTAATCCTCAACAATTTTCTCCCTAATTTTTCATTTAAAATGTTTTTTATAAAAAATGGTAATGGAACAGATGTTAGTTTATTGTCATTGTACTAAGGTAACCAGTGTTGTCATCTGTTAAAGTTGTCACACAATTGGAAATACTAAGACGCTTTGAAGATGCACACTTTTCAGTCCGTTCAGATTTTTTTTCTTCCAATTGAAAGTTACTGTGGTCATCAGAATTTCCATGAAATCCTTCATCATTTTTTACTGCCCTCTGCTGTGATAATCAGCAAAAAAAAAAAAAAAAAAAAAAAAAAAAAAACACCTTTTAATCCCCTCCCTCAAGAAAAACTATGACACCTAAAACTCTTGGAATGTGGTCTATAAATACCAAATGCTAGAAAATGTACCTTTAACTTATACTTGTAAATACAGTTTTAATTTTAACAGTTCTTCTCTAAACCTGTTACCGGAACTCCAACAAGAATCCTGTATGCCATGCTTTCATGTTAAAATTAAAAAGCTAAAGGGAAGAAGTTCATATTGAGTTCAGAGTTGTTTCAGGTAAAGATAAAGAGAATCACAATTATTTTGCGCATGAGGCTGTTTCATTACTCTCTACTCAGCTATCAAGAAACGTGTGGTAATATTTTAAACCCGAATTAGATTTTGAGGCACGTGTGTGTAATACTTCACCAGTAAAATCTTGAACTACAGCGAATACTCTTACTAAAATAATGTACGAAACACTACTCACATTTCCAAAAGAATTTTTTTTCTGATCCTTCTAGATTGAGTATCTAAGGGAAGGATGGATAACTGAAATTCCCCAATAACTCTACTACTTTAAATATAGTGACTTCAACCCTCTCATCGAAGTCATTAGAGGAACAAGGTGGAAATCAGGTGATCTTCACTTCACAAACAAATTTAGATAACTTAAAAAATGTGAATTTATTCTCAAAGGAGTTCAACATAAGTAAGCAAATAAACTACAGCTTTAAAAATGTGTAATTACGAATACAAACTTAAAACACATTCCCAATACGCTCCGCTGTCGCTTTAATCGAGTAACGAAGGGAGCTGGGTACTGAACCTGAAGGACAAACAGTTCTCACAGGTTTACAAATATTCCTGAAGAGTATTTTCACACCCAACACACCCCCTTTCAGGGACTCAAGGGCCCAAACCTCGGCCTCCGAGGATCAAAGCGCCTTGAGTCTGAAACAGTTCGGTGCTAAATCGCAGAGTGGAAGACGATGCTGTACTGTTTTTGAGCAAACACCACGATAACCCTACATCCGTGACTGCGCGGCAAAAACGACTCGCCCCAAGGCCCCCCAACCGCTCCGCTGGCGCCCCAAGGCCGCCTTCGCCCACGCCAGCGGCCCGGCTGCCTAGCAACGCGGAGAAGCTGCCTGGCAACGCCGCCGCCCCGGCCCGCGCCAGCCGGCCTGGGCCCACCCGGAAGGTCAAGGGATTCATTCTACCTCTTTTTTCTTCTGTCCTCCCCCGAGCTGGATGCAGAGCAGCAGCAGGAGGAGGAGAAAGGGAAAGCTCCCGGTGGGCAGGTATCGCAGCCGCCGCCCCGCCAGCCTCCGGCGTGAAGGAGCGCCCCTGGCACCCATCGCCGCAGGGCAGTGTCTCCTCCACGCTCGGTAACCGTGCGCGCCCAGCTCCTCCCGGCGTCCTACTCCTGCCAGGCCAGCCGCCGGGTGCCCCCGGCCTGTGCCCTCGTGGGCGCCTGCGGCTTCGCCAGGGAAGCGGAGGCCGCGGAGGACGCGGAGGAGGAAACTGACAGAGCATCCGGTTCACCGGCGAGGGAACCTGGAAAGGCCCGGGATGGGGCAGGAAGTGGGCGTGGCGAGGGAGCCGGGGCCTCGTGCGCGCCTTGCTGAGCCCTGGGCGCCCGAGCTCTCCTTGAGACCCGCGCCGCGCTGGGGCTCCGTTCTCCAGCCGGGTGACCGAATGCTCTCATGTTACTGAAACCGGTGCGAGTCTCCAGGAATATGCGAGGGCCCGGTTCAGTCCAACGGGACTAAATTCCTGTTTACCTGTAGCCACAGACAGGCCTAATTGCCTTTTGGACGATAGAGGAGCAACTTAAGGAATCAGTACCTGCCTGGCCCCCTCGCCCATGGGCCATCTCCGTTTCCATGGGACGTTTTTTGGGACAGCTGTGGCTCACATACTGAGCCCTCTCAAGCCTCTAACATAATCCACGGAATATAATCCCCTGGATGAATAGTGGCCGTCTGCAACTTCACAGCTGTTTCTGCAGCCCCAATGGAGGGGCCCGAGGAACCCTTCATTCACTTCCTGCTCTCTGAACATTTTAAGAACAAAGCAGCAGGCTGTTTACTGAATATCTGATATGCACCAAATACTGTTCTGGTGTACCTTTTATTCCATGGCAAGGTTTCTTCTCTTGGATCATGAACACCTCTGATAGTCTGATGAAGCCTACTGGGCCCAGTCTTATTTCTAACTGCATAAATTAAATTCATAGATTACAAAGGAATCAAGTATAGTGAAATACCATTATCCAAATGAAAACAATTCACCTCTTTTGCCCCAGTGGTCAACAACATTTGTATTTGGGGAAATACTGGAAAGCAATGGTAGATGTAAGAACCACCATGTAAACATTCGGACATCACAGGGTGATTGTAACTGACCAAGAGACAGAATTGTAGGATACTTGGCCAGCTAAGTAGCATGAGGGCTGTAAATAAACTCTGCAATAGTATCAAATCTAACTGTATCTAACACCAATTCTAGTAAATATGGTAATACTGAAGTAGCGAGGATGATAAACAGTATTTCAAAATATCTGCTACGGGGGCACCTGGCTGACTCAGTTGGTACAGCCTGTGACTCTTGACCTCCAGGTCGTGAGTTCCAGTCCCAGGCTGGGTGTAGAGATTACTTAAAAATAAAATCTACTACCGTACTGTTATCATAGGAAAAGATAGGATTCAGTAGGCAGAGAGGGAAAGGACCTGAGATCCCTGGATGGGGAGAAACTAGTATTTTGGAACAATGCCGGGCGTAGTCTGACTGCAGCAAACCCCCTCAGGCATAAGGTTCCTCTTAAGAATGTAAAAGACACTTCCTACTCCCCCTCAAGTTTTCCTCAGGAATTTGACAAAAGACCTAACTAAAAATAAGTAGACTAGAAAACGTTTGACCCACAGGGAATGATATAGCCATAGACCACCCCTCATAGGATGGAATCGAGCCAATCAGGAGTGGACAACCCAGGACCTAGAGGTTTCAAGCCAATAAGGGTAGGCCCTGGGAAGGAACGAGGCAGGAAAGAAGAGAGGGCTGACCAGAACCTTATAAAAGGACACTTGCCTGTTGTAGCGCGCATTTACTGTCAAATGCCCCCTCTCTGTAAAGAGAGCTTTCGTACTAATCTTACTTTCTTACACTCTAATAAACTTTTGCCTGCTGCTCATTTTGTGTCCATGGCTTCCTTCTTCCAGGTGGTGAGACAAAGAACCCCGGGTACCGAGGTAAAAAAATCCTGCAACACTGTGATACGAAGTTATTTGTAGTTTGTAATTTCTGCAGGAAACAAAGCCGTATGTACTGTTAATACCACCATGGTTTGCTTTCTGCTTTATAATTGAAGAAAACAAGATTTTTCATGAGAGGTTAGTACCAATAAGGTTAATTTTTTTCCATTTCAAGTTTCCCCAAATTTCATGGACTCCAGATTAAGAACTGCTCCACAACAACCTTATCAGATAAGTCTTATTGTAACAATTTCACATAAAGAAACTAAGACCAGAAGATCCAACTCAAAGTCATACAATTTGAAAAAGGTATACCGGGAATTTGAACTTGGGCAATCAAGCTCGATAGCCATTATTATATACAATTCTATGCTGCCTTTTTAAAAGGTATTTACGAATAAATCTCTCTTCTCTGTCTCCCAGACTTTTGATTTCCCACTATTATGTGAGCATTTTTGCCCATAGTAATTACTCGCAAAAGAATAGTTCCTTGCTTTTTCCTTGAAATGTGTGAAAATGGCCTCCACTTTTATCTATTTGGAGACAGGAGTAAATTTATGGTCGATATCAGCTGAACATCTATATCAAGATACACTCAACATAATCAAAATCCACCATCTGCCCTGTTCTCTCCCAAACTCGTCTTAATTTCTGTTACTGTAACTAAATGCTACCACCGTAACCAAACCAATGTGAGTTCTCTCCTTGCTGAGTCACAGAGAGAAACTACACGAGGTGAATTTTTGCACAAAGGAAATTTTATTTGCAATAAATAAGGAAATCATAGGAAATAACTAACAAAGCTGCAACTCTGAGCAAGGGTGTATGGGTTCCTTTCAAAAAAATTTTTTTAGTGTTTATTTATTTTTGAGAGCGAGCACGAGCAGGGGAAGGGCAGAAAGAAAGGGGGTCACAGAATCTGCAGCAGGCTTCAAGCTGTCAGACGCGAAGCTTGAACCAACAAACCGTGCGTGAGATATGACCTGAGTGGAGGTCTGACACCGACTGAGCCACCCACTCACCCAAGGGTTAGGGAGAATAGTTTAAAAGGGGATCCTTGTCAGTGGATGTAGACGTGGGCATGAGGTCATGCATGCACCTTAAGGAAACATGCATTATACATGCATTGTAAAGTAAATGAGGTTTGTGCTCCTCCTTGGGCAGAGGTTTTAATATTGTAATGAGGTAAAGGTAATTATTGGTTATTCTAGAGGTCACTGCACTGCCCACTTGAGCAGGTGAGTCAGGGAGTTAAGCTCAAAGCGGTGGGAGTGATCTGGGCTGGCTGGAGGTCCCATCAGAACTGCTTGAGGGGTGGTTTTGCCTTCCTTTTGCCTGAATTAAGAGATAAAGCAGGAAAAAAACGCTTAAGGAAAAATGTAGGACAAAGGTCGGCTAGTAGGAGCGGGCGAGCAGTAAAGGTCAGGTCTTGGGATCGAGTTGATGATACCACAATCCTCCCAATTACCAATTTTCAGAGCCTCAGAGTGGCCTTCCATTTTCCTCATTCTGTCCAACCATACTGCCATCCATACTTGGTTTCCAAGTTACTCAGCCTCCAAAGTGTCTTAAGAATTTGTTTTCTCCTTTTCATTTTGTAACTCTTGCATTCTTTAGAAAGGCATCAGGACACCATTATTAGTCCATTCTCCCCTTGTTTATAAATTTACCTTCCTCCTCTACCAACCTAATCCAAAACTTTTTAATCCTGCCTTCCTGCATTCTATTCTTGGTAAATTAGCCAGAGTGATCCTTTTTATACAGAAACCAGTGCAAAGTACTTTCTCTGTCTTCAGCATAAAAAGCAGTCTTTTCCATGCCCTCGGGCCCCTATGTTACTTTCTTCCTGGCTGCCTTTCCAAACTCATTTCTACTTCTGCTTTCTGACTATGCTCCAGCCAGGCTGGTTTTCTTTTTGTCCTTAAATATGTCAAGCATACTCTTCCTCTATCCTTCCCACTGTTGTTCCTTCACCCTTTTCACACAGATAGATGTCCACATGGCAAACTTTATCACTTTATTCAGGTCAAGGCTCAGATCTCCTAAACTATCATCTTGAGATAGGGAAACTAAAGGGACCCCATGAGGGGGGAAAAAACTGTTTTTTTAGCTCCTTTACCTATTTCTATTCTTGCTAGGATCTGCACACACACACACACACACACACACACACGCCTTAATATATGTCCTCATAAGGGATAAGGAGTTAATGATTCCTTTGGAGACTTCCAGCCCAATAGATGACATCTCAGGAATGACTGGGTAAGAATGACCCGGCAAGACCATCATGTGTGTATTCTGGACCACTGGCACTAGACATCTCAATGCCAAAACCCTCTGGCTCCAAGGAATCTGTGATTTATGATGCACACATGGCCCCTGTCCTTGTTCAAACCAGTTTCTGGATGCCAGAGAGGACCTGTGCACCAGACCACAATCATCAGTAAAAACCCCAGACCCCAAGCAAAGAAGAGACTCTCTCCTTTGCTTCTGAGTCTCCTGGACACTCTGTCTGTTCCTGCACTCCCTATATATCTCCAATAAACCCTGCTCTCACTTCCTACTGGCTCACATTTGATTTCTATCCTGCCGCACTTAGCCAAGGACCCTCCGGGCTCATCCTGCAGGACCCAGCCTGCCTGCAGCAACCTCATTTCTCAGACAACGCTTTCTAAAAACTAAACTCCTTACTCTTCACACGCATACACCCTTAACTTTTTCATATAGCACACATCATTACCTGAAATTATGATGTGGATTCATTTATTTCTAGTCTCCCCTATTAGGATGTAAGCTCCATAAGACAGGGCTTTTTATCTGCACTGTCCAGAATAATCCCTGTTTCACATTTTTTATAGTTATCTATCACTAACTGGCATTATGCTTTTATATTCCTTTCCCCATTGTAATGTAAGCTCCAGGAAGGCAGAGACTGTTTTCTTTATGAGTACACACTACACCAAATAGTGCATTTGTTGAATGAATGAATGAATGAATGATTTCAGCCATTCTCTGTTTATTCCCTGAAGTACAACACTAAGCATGTCACTGCCTTTAGTCCACATACTTTCAGTAGCTCATCCCTAGGTTTCAAAGGAGGTCCAAACTCTGGCTAATGGCTTAGAGCCAAGTCAAACCCTTTATCCCTGCTTTAATATAGCAGCCTTCAAAACTGGAGTTTACACCAAGGACTACATAGACAAATGGTTTTATTAAGAGAAGCCATTTCCAAAATCTCAAAAATCCTGTGTTCTTCCCTAAAATTAATGGACTTGGAAAAAATGCTGAAGTGCAGGCTAACTCTTCTTCTTGCCCAGCTTTGTCAGGACAAGGGCCTTCTATCTTAGCTAAAGAAAGAGATCCCTCCCTCCCATCCTGACTAGTATATCTAGGTGGGTTGCCCCCCACAAGGGACTAAAAAGACAAAACAGAACAAAACAGGGTCTCCTGGGTGACTCAGTTGCTTAAGTACCCAACTCTTGATTTCAGCTCAGGTAATTATTTCCCCGTTGGTGAGTTTGAGTCCCGCATTGGGCTCTGCACCGACAGCGCAAAGCCTGCTTGGGATTCTCTCTCTCTGCCCCTCCCCTGCTCTGAGGGAAGCAGGCACTCAAGCGTTTGAGCTCGCCCTCTCTCTCTCAAAACAAGTAAAGAAACATGCAAAAAACAAAAAAACAAAAAGACCTCCAGGGCAGCCAAAGGACCATCCTAAGTATTTGTATACGTGTTGAAAAGTGAGTGATTTTAATGTCTTAGACAAAAATCCTTTTGTTAATCAGAGGTTTCTGGTTTTTTGCTTTCAATAATATTGAAAGAGGGCACCATCCACTTGTCAGGTATAGATCATTTAAAAATTGTTTTGGGAATAGAACGCTACATAAGTTTTGGCCCATTACTCAAAAGGAATTCAAAAATTGAGTGATATTGTGATAACAGACTCCTATTCTTGTCTCCTCATTGTGATCATAGTTCTTTAACACCTAATACAAACAAAAATTAAAAGTAAGAGTAAGAGCCCACTGGGTGGCTCAGTTGGGTAAGCATCCAACTCTTGATTTGGACTCAGAGCCTGCTTGGAATTCTCTCTTTCCCTCTCTCTCTGCCTCTCCCTTACTTGTGCTCTCTCTCTGTCTCTCAAAATAAACATTCTTTTTTTAAAAATAAGAATAAAATAATGCTGAATATGATCTCATTCCAGCAATAATTAATATTCATCCATAGACATGTAAAGTACTTTTTAAAAACCTTAACCATTTCTATAAGTAATTTTTTCCCAGTACACTTTTGCTTTTCATTTTTTCATGTTTGCTACTGTTTTCTCAACTTCATAACATATGTTGTTATTTTGATCAATTGGATACAACTCATAACTAATGATAACTCAGTGCAAAACATAAATTTTAATACAGCCTTATGGTCAGAAGTGTGTTTAAATCAAATTTCAATTCACACAACTCTTTTTTGCAGAGAAGACTTTCAAGCAAAACAAAAATTAGGATAACAGTCTGTCTGATTACACTGCCAGTGGGAGGGTAAACTGGTTTAACCAGTTTGTAAAAGTGGCAGTGTCTACTAAAGCTAACTGCACCAACAGTTCCAAATAGACATAAATTCACCATATGACATGTATAAATTCGTATAGCAGCTTTGTTCATAAAAGCCCAAAGCAGGAAAGAGACCAAACATCTAACAACAGTTAATCAGATATATAACTTGTGATACAGTCATACTATAGATCAATAAAAATGAACTAATGACATCTATACATAATGTGAATGAATTTTACAGTCTAAGGATCCAGACACAAAGCTAATGTATTTGGATTTGTGGAGATAGATAACATCAACCAAATGAGAACAGGAAGAGGCTATTTTTTTCCGAGCTTGCTATAGCAAGGGAGTAAGCCACCCTCACTTGAGTTTTGACAGACTTAAATACAGGCAGAGGGAGTAGGAAACCTTAATGTAGAAAAAAGGGAAGATCCTAGGTACCCGCCAATTGGAAGCTATTGGCTTGGAGGAAACTGTAGTTAGACTAAATAGAAGGAGGGCATCTATGTGATTGGCTAGGGCAGCATGTTTGGCTCCCTGTAGTTGGTCTAAGTTGGAAACAGGGACAAAAACTAGATAGCTGTCAGTTTTTTATCAAGTCTTGGCTATTTGGGGCTAACTGTTAAAGAAGTTATTGTTGGGATTTCTGGATTGACTAGAGATAGCAGTCTGACCTCCTATAGGTTGAGGCTGGCTTCCTGGGATGTTCATTACATATAAGGGGTTGGTTTCTTGGACATATTGCTACAGGTTGTAGGTCAGAGTTCTATTTTTATATATGATCTGGCCATTGTTGGCTAATATACTAAATATCTCAGGTTGGAAGTCAGGATAGTAGAAGAGGGCTCAACAGGGTGCTAGAGTACTGGAGATAGTCTATGATCAATTTCCTCCTGTTCTGAGTGCTGGTTATTACACAAGTGTGTATTCTTTGTAAAAATTTCTTGAGCCATAACTTGGTGATTTATGTATATATGCTATATTTCAATATAAAATTTACTTTTTAATAATAAGTTCCATAAAAAATTATAATTTTTCAAATCCCTTGGAAGCAACATAATGGAAATGCAAACTCAGGAGGATAAAAAGATAATATAAAACAAGCAATTGTTAAAAAGAAGAGCTCCTTCTTGTGTGTGCATTTGTTTTTTAATGGATAGCTATCATTTCCATTCCTTCAGAAATATTTAAAAGAATGCCATGACAGTTTTATTTTTTGAATGTCAATATTTATAACTTGATGGAAATTTTCATCTTTGTATTTTAAGCTTGTAATGAAAACTTTTAGATGTTTACTTTAAAATGCACAAAGGGATATCTAGTCTTCTAAATTCCTTTAGAAGGATGTTATTGAAGATCACATTCTGTGTGTTCCTGCCTTTGTCACTGGTGCATCTTTCTGGAATGAACTTGTCTATCCTCCCTGCACTTCACAATTTTGCTCATTCTTTAGTGCACAACTTAAATATCATCTCCATTATGATTCCCAACTCCTAGTCAACAGTAATCACTGTTTTCTCTTTGCTTCCATACATTTTGTTCACAAGTTGCTTATTTAAAGTCTCACAAGTCATAAGTATCTAAAGACAAAAAATATTTACAGGCAATTGTGTCAAAACACTGCAACAAACAGTAATGATTACTAAGAACTTAACTTTTCTTTCAAATATAAGTAATCTTTTCAAAAATTATTTGAGAGAATATAAAAGCATTTTTTGTGACAAAACTTAAGTGCTAATCTAGGCATTAAATAACATGGTGATTTTATAGATAGAGATTAAAATAATAATTTTAGGTTTTCTGTGCATTATTCTTGAAACAATATGTAGTAAAGGATTTATTAACACACTTTACTGTTTCAAGATTTTTTTACGTCAATACCCATGTTCATCGTCTCACCGCTTTGAAGAATGAAGAGGTGGACACAAAATAAAACGGGCAGCAGGCAAAAGTTTATTAGATATAAGATGAGAAAGTGAGAATAGTAGGAAAGCTCTCTTTACAGAGAGGGGGCATTCAAATGTAGATGCCCCCAACTATAGGCAAGGGACTTCGTTTTATAGGATTTGGGTGGGCCCCTTCCCTTTGCCCTTGTTCCTCCTCAGGTCCTACCCTATTGGCTTGATCACTGTAGCTGCTGGGTTGTCATTCTTGATTGGCTGGAATTCATTGTGGGAGGAGTCAGGCTATGGTCATACTATCCACCATGTAACATATTACTTTTACTTATTTTACTTCTTTTAATTAGGTATTCTGATGGTCAAATTCCTGAGAAGAAGCTGAGGGGGAGTAGACGGGTGTCTGTTACATTGCCTGAGGGAGTTTGCGGTGGTAAGAGGCTCCCCGCATTGTTCCAGAATATGTGTTTTTCCCCACCCAGGAACATCAGGTCCAAATCTTTTCCTTTCTGTCTACTGAGTCTTATCTTTTCCTATTGTATTACTATATATGTATTTAGGCATTCACAGATTAAAAAATTAATAAATCTGTGAAACTTAAAGCTGTAGCTTTAAAATATTAGTATATTAAATAAAACACTGTATATGTCATAATAAATATACCATATTGATAAACTATAATAACTGTTAATAAGCAGACAATCACATGCATTATTTTGTATGTTTATACATCTTTGTAATTGGAGTGCCTGGAATACTCAAACACTTGTATTAATTACCATATTTAATCAAAGTAAGTATGTTTTTCTCCAGACACAAGAGAAAAATAGAAGACAGAAAAGCAAGAACTGTTGAGCTATCTTTATTTCATGAGTGCTAATGTCTTATTTTACATATATTTACTAAGGTAAATAGTGTATATTTTGCTCATCTATAGCTATTCTCCAAATTTTTAAATTATGTTTAGCAATTGTGACATTGTGATTTATAATATAAAATGTATATCTGGTCTTCATCCCCATTTCTGGCACAGAGCTCCTTAAAACCCTTGAAATTTCCTAAGTGACAAGGGTGAGAAAGATGTTTTTATTATGTTAATTAGGTGACTTTTGGACTCCACCCAAGGATGGGGCTGGTTGCCAGGGGAACTAACCACATGATTAGAGGGAAGGGAGAGGAGCTAGAGGTTGAATCAATCATGCCTGTGCTATGAAACCTCCATAAAAACCCAAAAGGACTGGGTTCAAAGAGCTCTGGGTTGGTGAACACGTGGAGATTCTAGGGAAATGGTATAGTTTGAAAGGGAATGGAAGTTCCACCCCCCTTTCCTTATACAACACCCTATCCATCTCTTCCATCCAGCTGTTCTTGAGTTATATCCTTTTATAAGAAACTGGTCATCTAGGAAGTAAAATGTCTCTCTGAGTCTTGTGAGTCACTCTAGCAAATCATTCGACCGGAAGGAGGGGGTCCTTGAAACCTCCAACCAGTTGGGCAGAAGCACAGATGTTGTTAACTTGGCCTTGTGACTGGAGTTGGTGGGGTGATAGGGGAAGAGAAGCAGTCTTGTAGGACTGAGCCCTTAAACCATGGGATCTGACACTATTGATGTGGTTTTGGAGTGGTGGTGGGGGTTTGGGGCCCACAGCCAAGAAGGAATTCTTGAGACTTCTTCATGTAAAAAGGTAGTTTTAATAAAGCACAGGGACAGGACCCATAGGTAGGAAGAGCTGCCCCGGGGGTTGGGAAGAGAGACTACGTACAGTGGATTTGGGAGAGGTAAAGGCAAAAGGGAGGTTCCCCAAAGGATTTTCATATAATAAAGAAGACGCAGGATCCCAGAGGCCTAGCTGTTGTCAGGCTAAGGTTGTTTCTCCCTCTAGCAAAACATTAACCTTAAGAGGGTAGGGAGTTCCTGGAGAAATATTATATTCTGCCTGCCTCAAGTATTTGTCATTGATCTGCAGATTATAAGGAAATTTAATTTTATCTGCCATTTCCTTCTGTCTTTGTTTCCCACATCAACTATCTCCTGATAGAGAATATCCACATAGAGTTAAATTCTAGGACACCCAGCTAGTGTCTGAGAAATATTTGGTGCTGTGGAAAAATCCCTGCCACACTGGAATGTGGTGCAGAATTTTTTCAGTGATCCATGTATTTTCCTGTTACTTACTTCAAAATTATCCAGGCACTTCCTGGGGAAATTCTAACAAATATTTAAAGAAGAGTCAATACCTATTCTTTTGAAGCTGTTCCAAAAAATAGAAATGGAAAGAAAACTTCCAGACTCATTCTACGAGGCCAGCATTACCTTGATTCCAAAACTGGACAAAGACCCCGCTAAAAAGGGTTCGTGAGTTCGAGCCCCACATCATGCTCTGCACTGACTGTGTGGAGCCTGCTTGGGGTTCTGTCTCCCTCTCCCTCTGCTCCTCCCCCACTTGCTCATGCGCACGCTCTCTCTCTCTGTGTCTCTGTCTCTCTATCAAAATAAATAAAAATAAACTTTAAGAAAGACATCCATTATTATCATTTCATTTATTTAAATATATGTTTTTATATTATTCAATTCTTTAAAAAGTCATGAAAACATTTATAATTTACTTAACTCATGAAATCAGTTTAGTGAATTTAAACTATGTAACATTTAACTCTGGTCTTGTATAAATCTAAATATTGTGCCAATGTTATTTTTATTGGTAAACTGAATTTTACAGATTCTTTATTTTTTTTTAAGTTTATTTATTGATTGAGAGAGAGAGAGAGAGAGAGAGAGAGAGAGATGGGGGTGGGGGAAGGGCAAGAAAGGGAGGGAGACTGAAACCCTAGCAGGCTCCACACTCAATATGGAGCCCAGTGTGGGACTCCATCCCATGAACCTTGAGATCATGACCTGAGCCAAAATCGAGAACTGGACACTCAACCAACCGAGCCACCCAGGCACCCCTGCAAACGCTTTAAATAATGCCAAAAAGTCTTTTCTCGTATTGCAACTGAGGTCTTTTTTTAAACTTCATAATTATAGTAAGGAAGGCTATTCAGTCAATGCATTTTTCAGCCACCACAATTTTTAGAATAAATGTAACAATAGCGTATTTATTTCTTAAAAAACAAAATGGTACTGTTTCTCTACACTAGATATTCCCGGAGTGTACACATAGTGACAGAATGATTTTTCTAATGTGTTACTCTTAAATTTCCCAGCTGGAGAAAAAGGGACAGAGAGGAACAGAAACAGAAAAATAAGTGCATGGGGCACCTGTGTGGTTCAGTTGGTTAATGACTAACTCTTGATTTCAGCTCAGGTCATGATTTCACGGCTCGTGAGGTTGTGCCCGCATAGGGCTCGGAACTGAGCCTGCTTGGAATTCTTTCTCTTTCTCTCTCTCTGCACCTCCCCTACTCACAAGCACATGTGCATGCTCGCTCTCTCTCTGTCTCTCTCTTTCTCTCTCTCAGAAATAAATAAATAAACCAAAAGTGCAAAGAAACCAATTGTAAACAAATATTGAATTGTCACCGTGAAGAGCTAATAGTGTCCTCTCTGCAAGAGAGGAGACAAAGTTTAGATGCAGGAAAACCCATCTGACATATACACACAGAAAAGAGAAAGACCTTGGCAATTTTATCAAGCCATAGAATTTAAAATCCAGAGATTGTGGGACCACAAAGTATAGAAATGAAACATAAAAGGAGTCTTCGACATGAAATAAAATGATCTCGCTTTTCTACACAAGACAACCTCCCCGTGTTTGTTCTCCTTTTGTTGGAAAGGAGCTACCAAGTAAATAAACATCTTGCTAAATCAGAAGTTCCCCCTAACAGTCACTACAGTTCCAATTTACCTCTGCAAAATACTACCAGTCAGAGGATAAGTATACATTTAGAAAACATAAAGGAAACAGGAGTTTGGCCTGAAAGATGTGCAGTTTCGGACTGAGAAGTCCCCGTGAGAACTCTCGCGGTGAGTGGGGTCGGTGCTTGAGGAACTTGACTGATCAGGGGCCCGACAAAACGGACTCTGGGCACATGAAACTAAAGAAATCATTTCTCACAAGCCTGAGGGAGAACCCCTTGCAACGTCTGGAAATGCTGGCCTAAAGCAACTTTTACCCAAAGAATGCCAGGCTGAGGGCAACTTCTGATCTCCCCGTTCCTCACCACTGGCCCGAGGGTGGACTTACAGACTTATCAGGTCTCTGTCCAGACCCTCCTCAAAGACTGTTCTCGAACAGACTGCACCAGCAGACCATGAAAGTACATGCCACAGGGCAGAAAGACAATTCACCAAGAATACAATATAAACCTGATCATATAACCAAAAAGTCGCAAAAGAACTTATTCCTGAGAAAGAAAAATAAATCTGGTGCAGAAGAATCACAATGAAATATTAATCAGAACTCAGTACAGAGTAAAACTTACCTCTCATCCGTGGCCGGGGTGACATTTCGAACCCTTTGTTTCTAGGGCCTCCAATGTGTACGTTATTACTGAGTCTCAAGTCCTGGTCCAAGGGTGAGGGTCTCAGCTCGCCCTTGTGGAATTTCTTTTTCTGTTACTGTTTTCCATCTAAACACAATTGAAGCTAAATCGAGTTGGGTTTATTGGCTCATCGCAAACACTCCTTCCTCATTCCATGAGGCATTGTGGGTAATCTAAGTAAGAGAATGTTAGAAGGGGCTTGTTAAAGCATTAATGCTTGTTTTTAATCTTTTAGGGAGAATTCAAGGAAGTATGGTTCTATTCTGGATTCAGGGCTCTCAGAAGCAGGAAAAATTCTGTGGTAAGGAGTCTTTATAATTTCTGCCTGGAAGGTGAAAGGAACAAAATAAAACTAAATATAAAATTGATCAAGAAAGGAACAATCACTTCTATCAGTTGAGAGAGGCAGATGTTTGGTCATTGTTGTCTATACAGAGCTCTCGTTTTTGACAAGATTATGCAAGGGACTCGTTTTCATCTTGCTCTGTCACAGTCACAGAGTGGCCTTGTCTGATGTCGGTCTCTGGTGGAATTTTTTATATTCAGCAAAGAAATACCAAGGTCTGTTGGAGTTAGATCAGCTCCAGGCTGACTAGAGTCAGGAGCTGATTTATTCTTTCGCATCTTGGGTGAAAGTATCTTAATTGCCTAATCAAAAAAATCATAGGGGTGCCTGGGTGGCTCAGGCAGTTAAGTGTCCGACTTCGGCTAAGGTCATGATCTCACAGTTCATGGGTTCGAGCCCTGCCTCAGGCTCTGTGCTAACAGCTTGGTCAGAGCCTGAAGCCTGCTTCGAACTCTGTCTCTCCTTCTCTCTCTGCCTCTCCCCTACTCATACTCTGTCTCTTTCTCTCTCTCAAAAATAAATAAATGTTAAAAAAAAATTTAAAAATAAGTTTTATGTAATGAGTGTGTCTCCTAGAAATATTCTAGAATAAAAGTGATTTTGTATATTATGCCAAATTATATTCAATTACTTTTAGGCTATATCTTAACAAATAACTGAAGACTTGAAGTACTATGTCTGTGTAATCATCAGAAATTAGATTATTTTTGTAAATATTGTTACACTTAAACCTAATGCCACTTCCCATGGCATTAATTAAAACATTTTCTGGGGGCACCTGTGTGGCTCAGTTAAGCGTCTGGTGGTTAAGCATCTGACTTCAGCTCAGGTCATGATCTCTCTGTTTGTGAGTTGGAGCCCCGCGTTGGGCTCTGTGCTGACAGCTCAGAGCCTGGAGCCCGCCTCGGATTCTGTGTCTCCCTCTCTCTCTGTTCCTCCCCTGCTCTCACTCTGTCCCTCTCTCACTCTCTCAAAAATAAATATTTAAAAAAAAAAACATTTTCTTTTATTCATACAATTTAGTAGTGTTTACAAAAATTCATTGCATATGATTTTTTCATTATTGTTTGACTCCTGTCTTAGAATTTCAAAATCAATATAAATTCATATTTGAAACACGGAATTAAGGAAAAGTCTAGTAAAGATTCACCAAATCAATTACAGCACTAAGGAGCACGCACCCACACAATTACATTTGGAACCTATGTTTGTGCTTGGGATGTTTTCAGAAACAACCCCCAGCACGTGTTTTCATTATGTTGAACATATGGTTAACTCAGAAGGCCTTGCACTAATTTTTTTAAAACATTTATTTATTTTGAGAGACAGAGAGTGCGAGTGGGTGAGGGACAGAGAGAAAGAGACATACAGAATCCGAAGCAGGTTCCAGGCCCTGAACACAGAGCCTGACTCTGGGCTCGAACCCATAAACTGTGAGACCATAACCTGAGCCAAAGTCGGACATTTACCAGACTGAGCCACCCAGGCGCCTCTAGCCTTTCACTTATTTGTTCAGCAGGTTCCCTGTATCTGAAAAGGCCAGTGGAGCATATGTTAGCACCACAAAATACTATTTCAAAGGACTTGTACATAGGTTAGTAAGTGGGGGCTCACAGTGGGGAGCAAGGCAGAAGGCATTATTCTCTTAAATTCTTATATATCAGATGCTCTGAGGTCAAAGTCCAAAGTTTGGCTGCCTTTTGGCAGGATGCTTCCAGAGTTTTCTAGACTCACTAAGAAAATTCAATTTATCTTAATGAAATGATATAGAAGCAAGGTAGGGAAGTGGACAAATGATTGAGGGTATTTAATTCAAGCAATCTGTAGCAATTTTTTAAAAAAGAAAAGAATCCAAGAGGGTCACAGAAGTGCATAGAGAGTGTCTCTGAGATTCTGAAATAATTGAAGAAGTGTTCTACAGAGCCAGGAAAACATTAGAAAGGAAACTATGAAGCCAGGTGAGCTTAAGAGATAGTTTCACTATCCTTATTAGGCCAAACATTGTTTGAACTTGGACAGATGTGTTTGCTGCAGAATTCTTAACAGTGTCCTTTTATTTGGGGTTCTCCTGGTTTGAAAACGCTGTGATTTGTTAAATGCAATGACCAATTTAACTTATGTTTTACTTCCTTTCAATTTTCCATTCTTTTGAATATATAAAAGGTGGAACTGAACTTTTAAAATTAATGAGTAAACTGTGCACTGAATCTCCAAGTGCATCACTTTCTTCCTAATATATTTCCTAAACTCGACAAATAAAGTAACTTATTTGATTGTATGCCTGTGCCAGTAATTGTATTTCACTGAATAAATGTTCATTTTCAACTTTGTCATTTTTAAGGAAAGAAATGATGGCTAGTTTTATTAAAAAAAAAATCACAAATGCTGGGGCGCCTGGGTGGCGCAGTCGGTTAAGCGTCAGACTTCAGCCAGGTCACGATCTCGCGGTCCGTGAGTTCGAGCCCCGCGTCAGGCTCAGGGCTGATGGCTAGGAGCCTGGAGCCTGTTTCCGACTCTGTGTCTCCCTCTCTCTGCCCCTCCCCCGTTCATGCTCTGTCTCTCTGTCCCAAAAATAAATAAAAAACGTTGAAAAAAAAATTAAAAAAAAAATCACAAATGCTGAGCTAAGCATGAATTTTTTTCATATTAAGTTTTTAACTGGGATTATAATCAGTAATTAAGTTATATTGGTAGAATTATGATAAATTCCATTGGTTTCCTGCAAGAGTTCATCATTTATTCCAGAGGCTAAATTAGATATTAAGAAATATGTCATGGTCCCTGGATGGCTCAGTCGGTGAAGCATCTGACTCTTGATTTCGTCTCAGGTCATGATTTCACAATTGTGAGATCGAGCCCCGCATTGGGCTGGACACTGGGTGTGGAGCCCGCTTAAGATTCTCTCTCTCTCCCTTTCCCCCTGTCCCTCCCTCAGTCGTGCTCTTGCTCTCTCTCTCTCTCTCTCAAAAAAAAAAAAAAAAAAAAAAAGAAAAGAAAAAGAAATAAAAAAGAAATATGTCAAGGGATATTTCTCTTGGCTAGGCTAAAACCTGGAAGCTCCAATTTATTAGTTAATAATGTTTAGTCTAAATTGATTCTATTACTAAAAAATCATCTTTCTCATTAAAATTGTATATCAATGAATACAGGGTACGAAGAAGAGAATGTGTATGGAACATTTAAAGAATGAGAGAAAAAGCATTCCAAATCAGGGACATGTTTTGTCCAATGATATTGTAACTGTTGCTCTCAGGAGCAATGCTTACTAATTGCATATAGGACCTTTCCCACTGAGAATAAAGCAAGCTTCCGGAACATTCACGCTTCATATAGAAAGGGGTTAATAACGTACGAATCAATAATTTTAAATCAACAAGGACTATGTTTTCTTTCTCATTCAGTGAAACAGACCAACAGTGTACATCAATGTGCAAATTATAGTAAACCTTAGTGATCTGGCATGATTGAAAATGGAGAACTTATGGGTCTGGGGATGGATGAAATAGGTGTTGAGTTTAAGGAGTGCACTTGTGATGAGCGCTGGGTGATGTATGGAAGGGTTGAATCACAATACTACACATCTGAAACTAATATAAAGTTGTACATTAACTACACTGGAATTAAAACTTAAATAAAAAAATAAAATGAATTCATGAGTTACTCAGATTAAGTTCTGAGCTTTCATATGTTTTGCTTATGAATTCACACAATTAAAAATTCTAATGTGACAAAAAAGAAATAGTATTTAAATTATACCAAATATCAATTAGTAGTTATGACCCAGAAGCCTCTTGAACATCAAATGGCTACTTATTGTCTTAATCAATATTTTATCTTTCTCCTTCCTACTGAGTGCTCTATTTCCCTTAATGCTACCCCCTTCTCCCCCAGCACTCAGGCTTCAAGCCCTGAAACTCTAGCACTGGTCCTTATCATTTTATACATGGAGTCTTATGATAACATTTCCACTAATTTCCCTCTATATGGAATCTAATCCACTCCCAAGACAAATTTCCCTCAAGCAGAGTTGGATTTATGTCACCCTCCTGCTTAAAAGCCTTCACTGGCTCCCTAAAGCTTAACTCCCTAAATTGAAACTTCCCTAGTGCTGTGTTCCAGCCTTTGTCTTTCTTACCTTTCTTTTCTAAGTACTTTGCCACTACTTGCTTTCTCCTTACAGCCGAACTGATCCAATTTCTGTACCCCCGACCACTCTGATTGGGACCTGCGTCTTTGATCTTTCTGGCTCCCTACTTTTGGCTCCTTTCCATTCTACAAAGCTCAAATCCTTCTGTATCATTTAAGACTCAGTGCAAGTTTGTGTTTCTCCTAGAAGTCCTCACAGAATCTTCCAGTCCACCACGAACTCTCTGAATTCTTTGCCTAGTTTTGCCATTGGACATTTATCAATATATTGTAGCAATTTTCAAACTTTTTGAACTCAGGACCCTTTTACACTCTTGAAAATTATTGAGGACCTCAAGAGCTTTTGTTTGTGTGGGCTTTATATATCAATATTTGTCATATTACAAATTAAAATTGAGAACAAAAATTTAAATGAGTTATTTAAAAATAACAGTAACTCCAGTGCTTGTTAACATAAATAAAATAGCATTGTTATTTTTTTTTAATTTTTTAACGTTTATTTATTTTTGAGACAGAGAGAGACAGAGCACGAACGGGGGAGGGGTAGAGAGAGGGAGACACAGAATCTGAAACAGGCTCCAGACTCTGAGCTGTCAGCACAGAGCCCAATGCAGGGCTCGAACTCACGGACTGTGAAATCATGACCTGAGCCGAAGTCGGCCGCTTAAATGACTGAGCCATCCAGGTGCCCCAGCATTGTTATTTTTTAAAGCATTAGTGGAAAGAGTGACATTGTTTTACATTTTTGTCAATCTTCTTAATGTGAGATAGTTGGGTCCTCATACTGTCTCTACATTTAATTTTGTGATATCACATATCATATAAATTCTGGAAAACTCCATTGTACACTCATGAGAGAATAATAGTGAAGAGTTTTACCATAGATTTTTTTTTTTTTGAAAGAGAGAGCACAAGTAGGGGAGGGGCAGAGAGAGAGGGAGAGACAGAATCCCAGGTAGGCTCCATGCTGTCAGCACAGAGCCCCACATGGGGCTCAATCCCACAAATTGTGAGATCATGACCTGAGCCTAAATCAAGAGTCAGATGCTCAACTGACTGAGCCACCCAGGTGCCTCGAGTTTTACCATAGGTTAAACCATAGGTTTGGGTATCTAAAAGTGAGTCCTTCATTAGATCTATCTATATCTCTATCTACTTGAGAAAAATTAAAAGAATCAGGGAAGTCCCATAAGGTCACAATTATTCAAGCACAAATAATCCTCCTTGAGGCTTTAAAGGAAGGAATCAGAGGCTAGATAGGTTGGAACATTAGAATATATTTCTCATATTTCCAGCCCCCATGATGTGGTTTACCTGCAACACCTGCTAGTCACTCAAAAATGCACAACCTGAAAGTGCAAGGGAATTAAAGGCCTGGATTAGCCTTGATCAATGAGGAGGGGACCAGTGAGAAAAAGGAATGAGTGGCCAAGTGGGGACATCAATTCTGAGACTAAGACACATTTCATAAAGTGCCTTGGAAGTTCCAATGGGACCATGTGCCAGCCTCCAACAGTTGGGGCCAACTAGATAACACATCTTTGGGGGCACCTGGGTGGCTCAGTCGGTTGAGTGTCCAACTTTGGCTCAGGTCATGATTTCACACTCGTGAGTTTGAGCCCTGCATTGGGCTCTGTGCTGATAGCTCAGAGGCTGAAGCCTGTTTCAGATTCTGTCTCCCTCTCTCTGCCCCTCCCCTGCTCACTCTCTCTCTCTCTCTCTCTCTCTCAAAATAAATATAATTTTAAAAATGTTTTTAGATAACATCTTTGTAAAGACTTTCTTTCTTCCCTGTTTTGTTCCCACTGCCTTTTATTCCTCTGTGATCAATTCCTAAATAAACTACACGCACATAGCCCTTGTTTCAGATTCTGCTTTGGCAATCACTTTCATTATGTTATTGTAAACATTGGTTTACTTTTTTTTTTTCTCTCTCTCCCAACAAGACTATATGGACAGGAATTTTTACTTACTTATTTCTGCATCTCCTAAGCCTAGCACATAGTAAAACCTTAGTGTGTTTTGATGGATAAATGGTAGCACTTGTGAGAAATTTTCTATGGGTAGAGTCAATAACAGGTTGCAGGCTGGAACTGGATAGGTAAAGAGAAATATTAATGCATGAGAAAAATTATGGAGGGATAGACCCATGAATCTCCTCTACCATTTGTGTATCTTTATATTTCTAATACATACAAGAAAAACGTTGTTTGCTACCATATAATGCAGAGGTTGGATACAATACAGAGGAGGGGATGTTTCATGACATCCTATTTGGCTCTTTTGCTTTTGTAGAAATGCAGACTGATGTTTAAATAACAAGTACCTACAGAATGCCAAAATTTTTTTATAATCATGACAGACAGTGGACCAAGTGGTTTGCATAAATTATCTCCTTTACAAATGAGGAAATTAAGGCTTTCCGAAGTTTAATATCTTATTCAAGGTCATAATGTTGTTAAATGTTACAGCGGGAAGTAAAATCCAACTTAGCATTAATCTCAGTCATCATAAGGGGTAAAGGTATTTAAACATGTCTATCTACTTACAAAATCAAGAATCCTTATTGGCAGGGACCATGACCTCTCTCTCTCTCTCTCTCTCTCTCTCTCTCTCTCTCTCTCTCAGTGTTTGCACAGTGCCTTTCAAAAAGGGAGTGTTGGTTAAATATGAATTCTTTTCAATGTAATTGTAAAAGATAACTTGCAACTTGCAAAAAATGAGGTGATGGAAGGATAAGTAGGATGAAGAGGTAAATTGGAAGGATACCATTTTGGAATCTGTCTAAATCCAATTATGCACACTGTAGGGGAGGAGGCTGCAGGAGCATCATCAGTGATGTGGCAGTTTTGAAGAACCACCAGTGAAGAGTCTCCCAATTTTTCATCCATATGTACCTCCAGTGTCTCCATCTAGATATATTAAAGGTCATAGTGTCTATAACCACAAGCCAAGACTATTGCTTCCTAGTGAATGGACTACTTAGTGAACAAATTAGAGAATTTTCCTGTATAAAAACACTTAAAAGTAGAACAAGTATCCCATTCCCTTTGATGGTAGATACAGACCTTACTACCACTCTACGACCATTGAGTTTACTATAGCTTCAAGCATCTGTGATTTAGGAGTAGTAAATTAGTTGAAAGCCTACATAGCTATAACACAGAGAAGATCTATGAAAAATGCTGATTATGTAAAATATACTTTGGAGATTATTACCAAAAGATATGAATGTCTTCACAATCTTTAATAAGTTTCAATTAGGATTTAATCTCCAAAAAAGTTTTAAAACTCTCCTAAAATTAGCCAAATAACAGAATAAAATGCAATAATTATTCTTACAATCATGACTCCTCCATCATGCTTCAACAATTTAATTAAAAGATAGGTGATAAATCTTATGTCAGCAGATGTGTATATGAGAGTGAGCAGGGAGCCAAATCAATGAGCCAAAATACGGAACTGCACAGCACTATGATAATAATGTTTTTGTTGTATAAGCAAATGCTATTTTGTGACTTATTTGCATACAAAATTTCATTTATTGATTCAATTTTAGGATAGTCTTGTAGTGTCATGGGCATAGTTCAATAAACATTTTCGGATAGAGAGAACAATAAAATTTAGATTGATTCTGTTTTTTTTTAAATGAAATTATTTCTTCATGTTTAGATGCAAATTTGGGCATAAAACTTATGTTTAGTTTTATGAAAAGATGAGGGATTATTAGCATTGAAATATTTACTTAAGTATGTCCTTAAAGTATCCCTGAATAAACCTTTTAATGTCATGTGCTGCTTTAACCCTATGTTTTTCTCTCAAAGTTCAGATATACTGCCATGACTAGCTATAAATATATAGCTATAAATATATAGCCTAACTTAGTTAGCATTAATATAATGATAGCCTTAATTCAATTAGTTAAAAAGAAAATTCTTCTATATAATACATATTTACATATATATCCTATACATATTAGATATATATTATAGCTATGTGTTACTATATTCTTTTATACATATTGACATATATATATATACACATATATGTATATATATATACACACACATACATATATCTTCCATTAAAGAAAACAAATAAAGATTTAGAAAGGTCTAATAGCATTTTTTTTTTTTTTGAGAGAGACAGAGAGAGAGAGCACATGCATGTGCACAAGCACGGGAGGGTCAAAGGGAGAGGGAGAGAGATTCTTAAGCAGGCTTCATGGACAGCACAGAGCCCGATGTGGGGCTTCATCTCATGACCATGAGATCATGACCTAAGCCAAAATCAAGAGTCAGACACTTAACCAACTGAGCCACCCAGGCACCTCTCAATTTATTTCTTTTTTCCTCCATTTCTTCATTCATAAAGACAGGCTGGATTAAAACAAAGTGTGGCAAATATTTGTGATCTGAAGTGACAACTCTGAACCACTGATAAAAGCTCCCTAGAGTCTTTTGTTCAGAAGGAAGTTCAGGTTCCCAAGAAAAGTACAGGTATTGATTAGTAACTCCAGTCACGAGTATAAGAGAAGAAATTAATCTAGGCTTTGTTACCATGAAGTAAATAACCTTTAAAAAACCTTCATATTTCTAAAATTCTATCACATTTTATTGAAATTTTCCCCAGTTAGCATACAATTTCAACTAATTGTATTAAACAGAGTATAAAATTAGTCAGCTCACTCCTTAAAATTAAACTTAAATAATATGAACATTTTCACATTACATCCTACCATTAAAACCATAGGATCACTTGGAAATATATTCTTTGTAATGGATAACCCCCATTTTTATATTTTGTCTATTACTCGTAATTTTTATTATTCAACAAACATTGAGGAAATAGTGAATAACCCATTATATTTCATAGAATTAATTGTCTACATTGCCTGTCTAAATCAGAAGCATTTTTGCCCTCTGGTTAATGGTAGTGTGAATGTGAGGGAAAACACTTCAATTAATGAATGGCAGAACAGAATTTCATGGAGGAGCCAAATGCTTTCAGCTCCAATTTATAAACCTACCCACTTTAATTAAGAAAAGTAATCTTCATGGTAATGGAAATACAAACCATTTTTGGGGGAAAAAATCACCTGCCATAGTATCAAGAAGCTATGTATGTATCAAGAGACATTCAGTCCAAGTGTGATGTATTGGAAATGACTGGTGCCCTCGAGTAATCAAAGTGAAAAGCAGTCTGCAACAAAGGAAGCTAGTAAACAAAATGAAATTGTCAGCAATCAAGGTCAGGTGAGGACATTAGAAACATTTTAATAACTTGCTTTAAAAAGTTGAAATAGATCATGAATTCTGTATATTGGTTGGCAGTGCATTCCTCTGTAATTGTTTTAATGTCCACTATATGCTAAATATATCAAGGACATAATAATGTAGGAAATACATGTCAATTCTAAGACCAGTGAAGCATTTCTGATATGGTAGATGAGGGTGAGTCAAATTCAGTTAACTCAAGCATGAAAGTCATTAACAATGCATAACTGTAAAAATCTATACTAGCTTGACTTCTTTATGCATTCCTCCAAAGTCCCCTACAACTTTGTGGGATCATTTCAAAAAATATAAAATTATGGGAAAGTACTAAGGATTTGGGAAAATTTTATATAGGAAAGAATAAATTTCTTATACAACTGTACTGTATACATTTTTGTATCTGAAGACAATTAATAAAAACTCCATTGTAGTTTTTTCTAGGCTGATGTTTGGACAGTCTCCAAATTTGATTTCAAAATCTACATCTAATAAAGCACTAAGGAAAATGTAACATTGGCTAGAGTCAGGAAGATGTTGCATGACCTTTCATACTAGAAATGACAGAGTAGAATTTAAGTAAAATACACAACCAGATTATCAGTCAATCTTCGGTGAATTAGTCCATCATCCCAAGGTCTTATCTTCACCTCAGTAGAGCAAGTTAGAAAGAAATGTATGTTCGACTTTGGCAGTATTTATATCTCACTGAGGATTGGCAGCTGACAGAACTGGATTTTTAAAAAAGTCCTTTAAAAAATATTAAAGTAGAAACTGAAAAACTCATCCTAAAATTCACATAGAAATACAAAGGCCCCTAAATACCTAAAAGAACCTTGAACAAGAACTTTCTGATTCTAAAACTTTCCACAAAGATACAATAATCAAGACAATGTGGTCTTGGCCAGTAGATTAACATATAGATTATCAATGGGAAAAAATTGGATTCCAACATCTGTGGTCCATTGATTTTCCAACCAAAATTAAGTCAAAATATTATCATTCATGGAGTGTCATTTATATGTCAGGCATTCAGCTACAATATTTAGATTATTTTCTTCCTTTCCTAACCCCAGCCATTCAGGGCAGCTTTTATTCAACCCGTAATACAGGTAAGGAATTTGAGGTGGAGAGAGGTTTAGCCAACCCACTAGTAAATGGCTGAGTTATAATTCTGAGTGTAGGTGCCCCTGATCTTGGAGCCTGATTCCAAAGGAATCATGAATACCACCCTGTGTAACTGCTCGGACATACCTTTATAAAATAAGATAAGGTGGATATTGAAGAATGTTATTAACCCCAAATAAACATAATTAAATTTTAAAAATGTTTAATAAATGAAAACGGTAGGCAAATACATACCAAAATCAAAATAAAATGCAGTGATTGTGTACCTCGAATGTGCAAGATACATGGAGCTCTGCCTTTGGCGCGATTTTAGTGTGAATCTTAACTTCAGATTTCACGATCTTCTACCTTGTCTTTTATAGTTAAAATATTTAAGAGGATTATAGCATCCAAAGGAATATATTTTATTTTGCATGCTTTGTAATGGTGAACAATTTTTTAGTATGCCTGTTAGATTAATTTTCTTGCCCAAGTCACTTTTGGCACACTGTTATGAAAAAATATCTAAAATATAAAAATAGGAGCACCTGGGTGGCTCAGTCATTTTGGCGTCCTACTTTGGCTCCGGTCATGATCTCCCGGTTGGTGGGTTCGAGCCACCCATTGGGCTCTGTGCAGATACCTCGGAGCCTGGAGCCTGCTTTGGATTCTGTGTCTCCCTCTCTCTGCCCCTCCCCCACTCACGGCCTGTCTCTCTGTCTCAAAAATAAACATTAAAAAATTTTAAATATGAAAATAAATTACCACAACAAATATAAATTGTTATTGTGAAAGAAAACATCTATTTTGTCAGCTTACATCTAAAAACTTGTTATCATTTACAATACACAGGAGCAAAATGTATCTAAATACCTGTATAATTACAAGAGCACAGCTCTTAGTTGTTAGTATATCTAAATAGTTTTAGTATTTTTCAGACAATTGACCATTTAAAATAAGTTTTCTGGGGGCGCCTGGGTGGCTCAGTCGGTCAAGCGTCCGACTTGGGCTCAGGTCATGATGTCACGGTTCGTGAGTTCAAGCCCCGCATCAGGCTCTGTGCTGATAGCTCAGAGCCTGGAGCCTGCTTCGGATTCTGTGTTGCACTCTGTCTCTCTCTCTTTTAAAAATAAATAAATGTTTTTTAAAAAGTAGTGGCCTTGAAGAAGTGGTCCTGTTGTATCCTGCAGTACAATGTCCTCTGTTCACCAGAACCTGTTGCTTCAGAGGTGTCTCCTATGTGTGTTGTGTGTATCCTGCTATTGTGGCTAAACCAGTTTTGCTTTTAGTCCAGTCATCTGTGGTGACTCTTGTTGCCTGTTGTGGGCGGGATTTGGTCCCTGTGTTGTTAGCGGGCCATTCTGGGGTCACTCGGGCTTGAGTTGGGTCAGACCAGGCATTTGCTAGAAATGCAGTCTCATGAAACCATAGGCACCTTCCATGGGTTGTCCCCTGAGAAGCTTTTGTTGGTGTTAGGGCCTGCAGTCAGACTAGATGTCTGCCCCAGCCCCTTGCTGGGACCAGCTGGACTGGTGTGTGTGGTTATTTTCCCCTCTCCCCAGGGTAAGAGTCACTTTGGAGTTGTGCTGGCCCCTCTCAGGGCTACTTGCACATTGCCAGGATTTTGGCACTATGTTGGGGGTGGGGTGGCTCTGGCCATGGGCCTATTGGAGGGGACAGATCCTCAGGAGAACATGGGAGAGGGGGCACCAAGACAGCAAGGTCCGCTAGATGTGCCATGGAAGGGGACCTGTAGCTGGCAGGACCAAGGCATGCCAAGTTGAAGGGGGTAGATTTGCAGAAGTGAGTGACGCTGGGGTGTGTGGAGTCAGCAAAGTTTGCTCAAGCCTTTTGTGGAAGGAGACCTGGAACCAAGGCCTAGCTGGAGGAGGTGTTGCTGCAGAAGAACGAGGGTACGAGCATGTTGTTAGCAAGTCAGGTAGTGAGTGTTAGCAGCCACACTAGTTCCTGCAGTGTCCTGTGTATGTAGGCTGGGAGATGAGGGGAGGGAAATGGTGCCTGCCTGTCAGCTCCGTTGTTCCTAGAGAAGCCCCCCAATGATCCCTGCCCCTGCAGTGCATGTTCTGAGATCAGTAAAAAAAAAAAAATCTCCTTCCGGTACACCCCAGGCATTTTTCAAACTGCTGCCTTTATGCTATATTTCAGGGTTGTTTCTTGTGCTGTCTTTCACCCTCCTGCTCTCTCAGAGCTGAGCCAGCTGATTTTTAAGGTTCCAGGTGTTAAGCCCTGCTGATTACAAAAACTTATGGAATTCAGCCCCTCTGGTTTTCAAAGTCAAATGTTACGGGAATTCATCTTCCCCGTGTGGGTTCCACCTGTCTGGGGTGCCTGGTGTGAGAGTTTATTTCTTTTCTCTCTCTTTGCTTGTAGCATCCCTCCCTCCTGGCAACAGTCCTGTGGGACCACTTAGCTCCTGACTGCATCTCTGTTCTTGCTTCCCTCTTCAATGTGGCTTCATCTCTACATTTAGCTATGGAGAGTCTGTTCTGCCAGGCCTTGGGTCATTTTCTGGCTTATATACATTGAAAAGGGTGCTATCTAGGTGTATCCATGGGACAAGGTGAGCTTAGGATCCTCCTACTCCGCCATCTTTCCCTGGAAGTCACCTAGCATAGAACGTAAGTAATAGCAATCTTAGTGAAACCTAGGCTAAAGAAGAGGTGAAACATGGAAGATAAGATGAGGTAGAGAGCAACTGATGTGCTGAATAATATTTTTGTGTCTCCCCAGAGCCACTCTCCATCCCCTTCTCCCTGATCCGTGGCCTGAGCCTGGCCTCCAACGTCTGTATAAGCAGATCCTCTTCTGCTTTCTGCCTTCCAGTTGAGTTCAGCAAATCAAAAGCAATGGCAGAAAATCAGAAGGTGCAAGGGGAGAGACATATTTATCCCTCTGTCCCCCTCCTGGATGGGAAGAAGTTAGGCAGTGGCTGTAATCTTCTACTTAGTTCCACTGTTCATGATACATGGTCTGTCTCTTTTGGCTACAACACTATCTAGGTTCCATGAACAGTTCCCTCTCTTTGCTCTAATAGGTAACAGCTTCCCGATATCATTAGTTGCCAAGTGCCTCACCATTACTTCTTTTTTATTGAGATAACATTCTCATACCATAAAATTCACACTGCCAATGTGCAGAATTCAGTGGTTTTCAGTTTACTCAAGAGGTTTTACAACCATCACTGCTACTTACAGCATGACTTCATCATCCCCCAAACAAACACGGTACCCATTCGCAGTCATTCTCCATTCTTTCTTCCCCCCAGCCCCTGGCAACAACCAATCTACTTTCTGTCTCCATAGATTTGCCTATTCTGGATCTTTCATATAAATGGAATCATATGTATGATATGTGGCTTTTTGTGTTTTTAAGGTTCATTCAGGTTATAGCATATATCAGAATTTTATTCCTTTTATGGCTGAAAAATATTCCAGAGTATGGATATACAACATTTTGTATATCAGTTGATGGATATTTGGGTTATTTCCACTTTTTAACTAGTATAAGTTATACTGTCTTGAATATTCATGTATAAGTATTTTTTTCACTTGTAATTCGTTAAAACTTTAAGTATAATTGCTGCATTATTTGCAGTAGCCAAATTATAGAAGCAGCTGAAGTGTCCATGGATAGATGAATAGATAAAGAAGACATGGTATATATATTCAATGGAATGAAAGAATGAAATCTTGCCATTTGCAACAACATGGATGGATATAGAGAACATAACTGCTAAGTGAAATAAGTCAGACTGAGAAATACAAATACCATATGATTTCACTCCTATGTGGAATTTAAGAGACAAAACAAACAAAGACAAAAGACAGACCAAAAGACAGACTCTTAACTATAGACAACAACCAGGGGGGTCGTATGGGGGGGGGGTGAAATAGGTGAAGGGGATGAATAGTACACTTATCATGATTAGCACTGAGTAATGTATAGAATTGTTGAATCATTATATTGTACATCTGAAACTGATGTAACAGTTTCTCTGTTCCTTTCTCCCATCTGCAGTGGGTATTCAACAGTGCTTTAAAAAAAAAAGACTTTGCTGAAAGCATGTAGTTCAGTGTTGGGCATGTAGCACATGTTTAATAAACATTTATTATCTTCTAAAAAAGAATAAAGTGTAGTTGACATATAATGCTGTATGAGCTTCAGGTCTACAACATAGTAATTTAACCATTCTACACATTGTGCTATGTTCACCACAGTAAGTGTAGCATGTGTGAGTTTTGTGTTAGCATATATTTGCAACTGTCTTCGTTATATACCTAAGAGTAGAAATGTTGGCTTATACAGTAACTCTACATTTAACTTTTTGAAGAAATGAAAAATGTTTTCAACAGCAGCTATACCATTTCACAATCCCACCAGCAAATTATGAGCATTCTAATTAGTCTACATTCTTGCAAAAAGGGTGTTATTTTCATTTTTTGTTTTATTAATTATTATTATTACTATTTTTGCCATTCTACTAGGTGTCAGTTGGTATCTCATTACAGTTTTGATTTATGTTTCTCTAATGACTAGTGATGTTAAGCAACTTTTTGTGTTATTAGTCATTTTCACATCTTTGGGGAAATGTCTATTTAAGCTCTTTGTCAAGAACGTTGTCAAGTTCTTAAAATTAGGTTCTTTTTCTTTTCATTGTGGAGATGTAAGACTTATTTTTGTGTTCTGAATACTGGATTCTTATCAGATATATGATTTGCACATGTTTCTTCCCATTGTGTAGTTGCCTTTTTGCTTTCTTGACAGCATCTTTTGAAATAACAATAATGAAAACCTTTGAATTTTGATGGAGTTCAATTGGTAACTTGTGCTTGTGGTGTCATATCTAAGAAATCATTGCTTAATTGAACATTGTTGCAATTTAAATTTTATTTATTCTCAGCCTTCTATTTTTGGTTTAGGTCTTTGTTTAATTTTGAGTTAACTTTTATATGTGATATGAGGTATGGGGTCCATATTAATCTTCCTTTGCCTTCCTTGCTAACATTCTGTCTAGTTTTTTTTTTAATTATTGAAATCGAAGTATTGAAGTCTCCAACTAATGTTGAATTGTGTATTTCTCCCTTCAGTTCTATCAGTTTATGTTTCATGTCATTTGGGGGCTCGGTTGTTAGGTGTATATATTCTTATAATTATTATATATTCTTTGCTGTACAGACCATTCCATTCTAAAGTATCCTCTTTTTTTCCCCTAGTAATAAAATTTGTCTTAGGTTCTATTTTATCTGATATTAGAATAGATACTCCAGCATCCTTTTGGTTACTGTTTGTATGGTATATCTTTTCTTATTTTTTTATTTTTACCATTGGTGTCTTTGAATCTGAAGAGATTCTCTAGTTGAGCAAGTTTTAAAACTCCATTCTGCCAACTTCTGACTTTTAATTTGGGAGTTTAATACAGTTACATTTAGTGTAATTACTGGTAAGGTAGGAGATATGTCTGGCTTTTTGATATTTTTTCTATATATTTTTTCACTCTTCAATTCCCCATTACTGCCTTCTTTTGTGTTAAATAGATATTTTCCAGTGAATCACTTTATTTTCTTTGTAATTTGTTATATAATAACTGTTTGAGAATGGATTTTTGAAAGAGCTTCAGAACTGAATGTTCTTTTTCTAGGTTACCACTGATTTATAGAGCAGGAGATGTACTAGGGCCATTTAAAATACCATGAAAATTTCTGTTCTTACCAAGATTCAACTATATTTTTTAAATTTAATATCCCTAGCATGCTGCAAGCCTTTGGTTAACCCCCATAATTTTGAAGAAATTAGTTCTGACAATTTTTTCCAACTTTATTGTTAATTTTATGGAGAGGAGAATTTCTGGAAATCTTTATTCCACCATTTTTGTTGATATGACTATTTGTTTTTCTTTTTATAGAAAATTTTTTGGGGGCTCCTGGGTGTCTCAGTCAGTTAGACCTAAGACTTCGGTCATGATCTCACGATTCGTGATTTCAGGCCCCGCGTCGGGCTCTGTGCTGACAGCTGGGAGCCTGGAGCCTGTTTCAGATTCTGTGTCACCCTCTCTCTCTGCTCCTCCCCCACTCACACTTTGTCTCTCTCTCTCTGTCTAAAAAATAAATAAAAACTTAAAAAAAAGAAAAATTGTTTGATGTTTCATACATCTTTAGTTTTGTACTATACTTGAGAGATAATTTCTCTTTATGATGCTGTTCCTTTCCCAGCAATAGATTATTATTATGAGCCAACAATTTTTAGCCTAGTGAGGGGAAATAGGAAGAAGTCTTCTCTGTTACTCTGATTAAACCTCAGTCTTAGGTAGGCACCGTGTACCTAACACTCAGAGGGCCTTCTCTGTGATCCAGCCCTGATCTGATTTGTAGATCTGAGTCCAGGATATGTTCCTATCTTTTCCCAGGAATAGAGAGTTTTTCTCTGTTCCTTTCTCCCATCTGCAGTGGGTATTCAACAGTGCTTTAAGAAAGACAGGGTTTGTTCACCTTCCTCCAGCAGTATAAGGCAATGGAGACTCAGAAAGACCATCACGCTTATCTTCTTTTTCTCTGAGAGCTGGTGTTGCGCTCCTTAGTACTGCCACCTGAGTGGCCTTTCTCAGCCTCTAATCTTGTAACCATTTTTCGTTTGTTTGTCTTTGTGAGCACTTGGTGAGATCTGTCAAGATGAGCCTGTGAGCAGAGGTATGTAGTCTGCAATTCTCCTGAGTTCTGCATTCCCTCATTATTTCACATTTGACTTTTAGCAATTCATTAGGAGTTTTAACCGAAGTTTTACTGATGAAAAGCAGCCTCTGTCCCAGGGAAGTAAGTTCTTGCTTTCTGTCTCTCCTTACAGTGCTTGTCTTCCCTTATAGTTCAAGTTGTGTGGTTGCCCTGTAATCTCAGTCTTGTGATGGGTTCAAAAAAACTTGTGACTTTCCTGCTTCTAGATTTTTATTGCTGTCATGGTAGTAAAAGTAGGAGCAATGTTCTTTCCAGCTTTCTACATCCTATGTGAAAGCCAGAAGTCTCACTCATTTTTGAATAGACAACTTGTATCTAGACCTGTGAAGAAGAATCTCAGTAGTTTTTCTTTAGTATTCCTCAACATTTATGCAGGCATTATTTGTTGTTGTTGTTGTTGTTGTTATATGGTCTGGGGATGATTTTCTAATCTATGCATGTTTTAGTTTCCTTGTCCATAAAGTCACATTTAAAAATTCCTTCAAAGTGGTGTTGTGAGAAGCAAATTAAACGATAAATTCGAAGACCTCAGTAGAGTATCTGCATGACATGAGCATTCAGTTTAGCTGTTTATTATCATCATTTTCTTCTCCATTGTGTCTCACTTAAGAGAACTGGTTGAAAAACATAAAAAGTGACAAGGGTTTCTTCTTCTACCTAATCTCTCCACTGATCTTCAGGTTGAAATGGGCCTCTAGTAGGATATTTATTGCTTCTCTCAAGGTCTACTCATATTGCAGAACACTTTCTTTTTAAGCAAGAATTCTTTGTAGAGCCTCTGGGTTGCTGTCTTCTGCAAGGTCAATAGAAATGTACAGTGTATCTTTGTCAAGAACTGGGAAGGGTCTGAGGTTTTACTGTACTTGTAAGCTAACAAATTAGCCTACCACAGTTTTCATTGATGTTAGCGAAAGACACAACACTCCTGGATCAGAGACAAGGACTTTATACCTCATGGCACAGTGGGAAGTATGATCTTAATGTTTGCGTAAGTTCTCCTTTCCCTGATATCCCAAAAGGGTAACAACACAGAATACCTCAGGTGGATACTGTGCACACAGTTGAGGAAATTGGAGGTTAAGAAACCATCAATCTAATGCTCGGCTGCTAGCAAACCTACTATCCTTTGCCCCAGAAAGATAAATTACCTTCATTATTCTGGTCAAGACATGAATCTTCCCTTGACCCTAATGGGAGACACCATCTCTCTCTTCCAAAGCTGTTTGCTATACAAGCATTTTTGAAAACAGTCTGGAGCCAACCTGTCAATTTTTGCTCAAAAAAGAGACTTACATATGAAGAACTGCCTTCCAAAAATCTTGACCTCATTGTTCAATTTGTTTCACATTTTAGGGCCTTAATTATCTGTGACCCTCCCCTCCATCTTTTCTTCTTTTTTATGTTTGTTTTGGTACATTTAAATACTAAAAATCACATAACTGTCACTTAATCCCTGGAGGATGGGATCTTCCTGATGATGAATCTGGCTCAAGATCCAGGAGTTCTGATGACTATAAGCTCTGTCCTGTGTTTCAGAAAGGATCTAAGCCTTGTTATAAAAGAGCCATTGAGTAGTGAGATGTCGGCGTTTTTCTCAACTCTGAAAAGTTACAGACAGGTATGTATCCCTCTAGGGACCAAAGACTATCTGCATAGATGATTATAACATCTACCAAGGAAAGAAATATTCTAAAGAGAGCCTCATCATTCCCTGCTCTATGCAACCACTTTGTTCTGTTGTAATCTGTGCTTCAAGCCTCATTAATCCAGAATTTATAGCAGGAGTGTACATGTTGTCTTTTCCTAAATCAATAACCCACCTACCATGCAGCAAACTCTAATGCGAACATACTTTGGTAAGCAGTAGAGAGCCATTAATGATTTCAGGCCTGGTTCAAGAGCTACATTAGAAAGATTTAACTATAAGCAGATATAAAAATAAATTTGGGTATAAGAGATGGTAGATGGAGAAATAATTTTGAAAACTTTGAGACTTGAAACTTTGGAATATGATATACAAGTTAACAATCTTGGGGTGCCTGAATGGCTCAGTTTGTTGAGCATCTGACTCTTGATTTCAGCTCAGGTCATATCCCCGGGTATGGAATCTGTGCTGAGTGTGGAGCCTGCTTAAGATTCTTTCTCACTGCCCCTCCCCTGCTCACGCTTGCTTGTGCTGTCTCTCAAAAAAATAAAATAAAATTTTCTTATATCGTTTGCTTTGTATAGAAAAAAGTGATTTCCATTTTCTTTTCAACAAACTAATACACAAACTTACTTAAAAAATTACATAGTATCAAAATCATTTTGCTAAAATAATGCAATTATGGGGGCACCTGGGTGACTCAGTTGGTGAAGCATCTGACTTCGCTCAGGTCATGATCCAGCAGTTCATGAGTTCGAACCCCATGTTGGGCTCTGTTCTAACAGGTTGGAGCCTAGGGCCTGCTTTGGATTCTGTGTCTTCCTCTCTCTCTCTCTGCCCCTCCCCTGCTCACACTCTGTCTCTCTCTCTCAAAAATAAACACTAAAAAAAAAAAAAATAATAATAATGCAATTGATTGCACCTAATCCTTCTCACATGATATTTGCCTCTTAGAGGCAACAATATTCAATTCTTTCAGCTATTTCTTTGGGGGATTTTAAAAACAGTTTTCTTAAAGTATAATTGATGTAAATAAAGTAAGTATATTCAAAGAATAGAATCTGACAGGTTTTAGATATGTACACACTCATGAAACCATCACAATAATCAAGATAATAAACATATTCATCACTCTCAAAAGATTATTCATGCCCCTTTATAATCTCTTCTTCCTGTTCTATTCTTTTTATCATAATATCTCTTTGTGATTTTAATTTTAATTTCACTAATGATTAATGATGTTGAATATCTTTTTTTTGCACTTGCAATATATTTCCATCTTTGATGAGGATCTGTTAAAATCTTTGCCCATTTTTTACTGGGCTTTTGTTTTCTTCTAAAGTTTTGAGAATTATTTAAATATTTTGGAAACAATGCTTTGGCCATATCCCAGTCTGTGGTTTATTTCTTCATTCTCTTAATAGTGTCTTTTAAAGTTAAACAATTCTTGGGGAGCCTGGGTGCCTGAGTCGGTTAAGCATCTGACTCTTGATTTTGGCTCAGGTCATGATCTCATGGTTCCTGAGTTTGAGCCCTGAATCCGGTTCCCCACTGACAGTGTGGAGCCTGCTTGGGATTCTCTCTGTCTCTCTGTCTCTGTCTCTTTCTCTCTCTCTCTCTCCTCCTTTCTCTGATCCTCCCCTGTTCATGCTCTCTGTCTCTCTCAAAATAAATAAAAGTAAAAAAGATTAAAAATTTCTTAGTTTTGATAAAATCCAATTTACTCATTTTTTATGGGTCCTACTTTTGGTGTTCTATCTAAAAAGTGTTGCTCTACACAAGGTCCAAAATATTTTCTCTATTGTTCTCTCCTAGAAGTTTCATAGTTTTTGCATTTAGAAGTATGTTCTATTTTGAGTTAATTTTTATATATGGAATAAAGTATGAATTGAAGTTAATTTTTTTGTGTGAGGTCCAATGTTTGCATCACCATTTGTTGAATAGAATTTCCTTTTTTAATTAAATTGCCTTCTTCACCTTTGCCAAAAATCAATTGACTATACATTTGTGAGTCTCTTTCTGGAATCCTTTCCTGTTTCATTGATCTATTTCTATATATTTTCACAAATATCTCACAGTCTTAATTATTGCAGCTTTGTAATAAGTCTTTAAATCACATAGTGAAAAATCTTCCCACTTTCAAAATTGTTTTGGATCTTCTAGGTTCTTTGCATTTCCATATTAACTTTAGACTCAGCTTCTCAACTTCTACAGAATGACCTCTGGAGTTCTGATGGGGATTGCATTAAATCCACACAAAAGTTTAGGAACATATGACATCTTAACAATGTTGAGTCTTCTAATTTAAGAAGAGTGTATATCCCCATCCATTTAGATTTTAGTTTTTCTCAGTTTTGTGTGGTAGCTTGCAGAGTACAAGTCTTGCACATCTTTTGTCGTATTTATAAATTTTCACATTTTGATGCTATTGTAACTGGTGATATTGTCTTAAATTTATATAAACATTTAAAATTAACTTTTTCTGGGGCGCCTGGGTGGCTCAGTCGGTTAAGCGCCCGACTTCAGCTCAGGTCATGATCTCGCGGCGTGAGTTCAAGCCCTGCATCGGGCTCTGTGCTGACCGCTCAGAGCCTGGAGCCTGTTTCAGATTCTGTGTCTCCCTCTCTCTCTGACCCTCCCCCACTCATGCTGTGTCTCTCTCTGTCTCAAAAATAAATAAACTTAAAAAAAATAAATAAATAAAAAATAAAATTAACTTTTTCTAATTCTTCATTACTATGTAATGTATACTGATTTTCATTCCTGCAACTATGCTAAACTCACTTATTCATTTTAATAGCTATTTTGTATATTTCAGCATATTTTTCTACATAGATGATCATATCATCTACAAATAATGAGCATTTTACTTCTCCCTTTTCCTTTAAAAATTTTTTTTTTGTTTAAATGTTTATTTATTTTTGAGGGAGAGAGACAGAGTGAAGTCGGGGAAGGGCAGAGAGAGAGGGAGACACAGAATTTGAAGCAGGCTCCCCGCTCTGAGCTATCAGCACAGAGCCCAGCATGGGGCTGGAACCTACCAACCAGAGATCGTGACCTGAGCCAACGTCGGGCGTCTAACCGACTGAGCCACCCAGGTGCCCCTACTTCTCCCTTTTCAATTTGGATGGCTTCATGCCTTTTTGTTCTTGCTTTATTACACTGGGCAGATATTTCAGTACTATGGTTAATAGAAGTGGTAAGAGTGGACATTCTTGTTTTCTCTCTAAACTTAGGGGAAAGCATTCGGGATTTTACTATTAAGTTTCATATTAGTTGTAAGATTTTTTGGATGCTCTCTATCAAGTAGAGGAAGTTCCCTTTTAGTCTCAGATTACTGAATACTTTTTCAGAAATCGATGTTGTATATTTTTAAATTTTTTTCTGCATCTATGGAGATTATTAAAATTATTAAATAATTCTCTTTAAAAATTTTCTATTGGGTATGGTTAATATAAAATGGTCCATTAGTTTCAGGTGTAGAGTGACTCACCTACTCTATATGTTATACTAAGCTCACCACAAGTGTAACTATCATCTGTCATCATACAACACTATTACAGTATCATGGACTATATTCCCTATACTGTGTTTTTTATTCATGTGACATATCGGTTCATAACTGGAAGCCTGTATCTCCCACTTCCCTTCACCTGTTTTGTGCATCCTCCCACTTGTCTGGCAGTAATAAGTTTATTCTCTCCGTATTTATAGATCTCATTCTGCTTTTTGTTTCTTTATTCCTTTGTTTTGTGTTTTAGATTCCACATATAAGTGAAATCATGGTCCGAGTTATGTCACTTGGCAGAATTCCCTCTAGATCCATCCATGTTGTTGCAAATGGCAAGATCTCATCCTTTGGTATGGTTGTGTTAATATTCTGTTATACATATATGCCATATTTTTCTTATCTATTCCTCTACTGATGGAAACTTAGGTTGCTTCCATTTCTTAGCTATTGTAAATAATGCTGCAATGAACATGAGAATGCATGTATCTTTTCAAATTAGTGTTTTTATTTTGGGCCGTAAATACTCAGCAGTGGAATTGGTGATCATATGGTTATTCTATTTTTATTTTTTGGAAGCTCCATATTGTTTTGCACAGTGGTTGCACCAGCTGGAATTCACACGAACAGTACACAAGAGTTCCCTTTTCTCCACATCCTCATGAACAGCTGTTATTTTTTGTCTTTTTGATAATAGCTAATATGATAGGTGTGATTTGCATTTCCCTGGTGATTAGTGGTATTGAATATCTTTGCCTGTGTCTGTTGGACATCTGTATGTCTTCTTTGGAAAACTGTTCAGTTCTTTTGCTCATTTTTTAATTTTTTTTTTTTGGTGTTGTGTTGTATAAGTTCTTTATATGTTTAGATAGGAACCTATTAATGTATATATCATTGCAAATATCTTCTCCCATGTAGGTTTCCTTTTTATTTTTTTGATGGTTTACTTTGCTATTCAAAAGCTTTTTTATTTTGGGGTAGTCCTAATAGTTTAATTTTGCTTTAGTTTCCCTTGCTGGAAGAGACATGTCTAAAAATATGTTGCTATGACTGGTGTCAGAGGAACTACTGCCTATGTTCTCTTCCAGGATTTTAATTTTTTTAGTTCTCACATGTAGGTTTTTAATCCATTTGAGTTTTTTGTTTTTTTTTTTTTTGGTATGGTGTTAGAAAATGGTCCAATTTCCTTCTTTTGCATGTAACTCTCTCATTTTCTCAGCACCATTTATTAAAGAGACTGTCTTTCCTCATGTGTATTATTGCATTCTTTATCATAGATTAATTGATCATATAATCATGGTTTTATTTCTGAGCTTTCTATTCTTTCCCATTGATCTATGTGTCTATTTTTGTACCAGTGCCATCTTGCTTTGATTATTATAGCTTTGTAGTATATCTTGAAATGGGATAGGGATAGCTCCAGCTTTGTTCTTCTTTATCAAGATTGCTTTGGTTATTTAGGGTTGTTTGTGGCTCCACACGAATTTAGGATTATTTGTTCTAGTTCTGTAAAATATGCTACTGGTATTCTGACAGGGATTGCATTGAATCTGAAGATTGCTTTGGGTAGTATGGCATTTAACAATATTAATTCTTCCAATCTATGAGGATGGAGTAACTTCTCATTTATTTGTGTCATCTTCAAATTTTTCATCAATGTTTTGTAGTTTTTAGAATAGAGGGCTTTTCTCTCCTTCATTAAATTTATTCTTCAGCATTTTATTCTTTTTGGTACAGTTGTAAATTGGATTATTTCTTTAATTTTTCCTTCTGCTAGTTTGTTATTAGTGTATAGAAAAGCTACCAATTTGGGGTGTTAATTTTGTATCCTGCAACTTTACTGAATTCATTTTAGTTTTTTCATGGAGTCTTTAGGGCTTTCTATGTAAAGTATCATGTCATCCACAAATAGTAACAGTTTATTGACAATTTTTATCATGAACAGATGTTAAATTTTATCAAATGCTTTTTCTTCATATTTTTATCCTTCATTTTTTTTGACGTGGTGTACCATGTTCATTGATTTGTGAATATTGAACCATTCTTGCATCCTGGAATAAATCCTACTTGATCATGGGAAATGATCCTTTTAATATACTGTTCAATGTGGTGTGCTAATATTTTGCTGAGGAATTTTGCATCTATGTTCATCGGGGATGGTGGCCTGTATTTTTCTTCTTTTGTACTCTGTCTGGTTATGCTGGTGTCCCAGAATGAACTTGGAAGCCTTCTTTCCTATTTTATGTTTTGGAATAGTTAGCAGAGAATAGGTATTAACTTTTTAAATGTTTGGTACAATTCACCTATGAATCTATTTTGTTGTGGACCTTTATTTTTTGGTAGTTTTTGATTATTGATTCAATTTTGTTACCAGTAATTGGTCTGTTTGATATTTTATTTCTTGCTGATTCAGTTTTGGAAGATTGTATGTTTGTAGGTATTTATCCAATTTTTGATATTGCCCAATTTGTCAGCATATAATTTTTCATAATATTTTCTCATAATCCTTTGTATTTCTATGGTGTCAGTTGTAAGCTTTCATTTCTGATTTTATTTATTTATTTGGGTTTCTTTTTTTCCTGATGAGTTCAACTAAGTGATTATCAATTTTATTTTTTCAAAGAACCAACTTTTGGTTTATTGTTCTTTTTCTATTGCTTTTTAGTCTCTATGTCATTTATTTCTGCTCTGATCTTTATTTTTTTTCCTCTTGGCCTTTATTTGTTCTTCCTTTTCCAGTTCCTTTATGTGTAAGGTTAGTTTGTCTATTTGAACTTTTTCTTGTTTCTTGAGACATGCCTGTATCACTATATATTTTCCTCTTAGAATTGCTCTTGGGGAGCCCCCCAAATTTTGGGCTGTTGTGTTTTCATTTTCATTTGCATCCATGTATATTTTGATATCTTCTTTGATTTTTTTCACTGACCCATTGGTTGTTTAGTATGTTCTTCTCTAGCCTCCACGTGTTTGCATTTTTTCCAGTTTCTTTCTTGTGATTGATTTCTAGTTTCATACTTCTCTGATCAGAAAAGATCCATGCTATGATGTCAATCTTCTTAAATTAATTGAGACTTGTTTTCTGGCCTAACAGGTGATGTATTCTAGAGAATGCTCCATGTGCACTTGAAAAGAATGTATACTGCTCTTTTTAGAGCAATATAACTATCTATCTATATCTATATCTATCTACTGATAGATATTGCTCTTTTTAGAGCAATATAACTATCTATATCTATCAGTAGATATCTACTGATAGATATAGATATAGATAGATATAGATAGATAGATATAGATATCTACTGATAGATATAGATATAGATAGATATAGATAGATATAGATATCTACTGATAGATATAGATATAGATAGATAGATAGATAGATATAGATATAGATATAGATATAGATATAGATGATATAGATATAGATGACTGGTTTAGTGGTGGTAGACTCCTTTAATTTTGTTTGTATGTGAAACTCTTAATTTCTTCCTCCATTTTCACTGATAATCTTGCTGGGTAGAGTGTTCTTGGTTGTAGTCTTTTATTTTCAGGATTTTGAATATATCATTCCACTTCTTTCTGGCCTGCAGAATTTCCCTTGTATGTATCCTTTTGCTTCTCTTTTGCCGCTTTAAAATTTTTCTCTTTTTAACCTTTGAGATTTTAATTATTATGTGTCATGGTGTGGAACTTCTTGGGTTCATGTGTTTTGGAACTTTGTGCTTCTTGAAACTGGATGTCTATTTCCTTCCCTACGTTATGGAAATGTTCAGCCATTATTTCTTCAAATAAGTTTTCTGCCCTTTCCTCTCTCTTCTTCTGGGACCAATATAATGATAATGATTGTTCAATTGTTATTATCCAAGAGATCCCTTAACCTATCCTCATTTTTAAAATTCTTTTCTCTTTTCATGCTTCAGCTTGGGTGCTTTCCATTACCATGTGACTTTCTGTGTATGTTTATATGGATTAGGCAGAGCAGCTACTTCTCCTAAACTTGAGGGAATGGTCTTGTGTATGGTCATTCCCTAGATAGACTGTGTGTGCTTGATGACTTTGTTGGCTGGTCGTAGCTGTTGCTGGTGTGGGCTGAGTGTCCCAGGGCTCTTCACACAGTGGGCATCCTGGCAGGACATCTACAGCTGAAGTGGGCACAAGCTGGAGTGTCCCAAGGCTCTACATACACAGAGCACATTTGCAGGCTAGCTGAAGTTAAAGTGGGTATAAATTGTACTGTTTCATAACTCTGCACAGAGTGTGCTCTGGAGGGCAGCTGGAGCCAAGGTTGGCTACAGGCTGGGGGTCTTGGAGTGCTCTGTACAGGGGGTATCCTGGCTGGGTGAATGGGGCTGAGGTTGACATGGTGGGGGTGTTATAGAGTGCTCCATGCAACGGTCACCCCAGTGGGGGGGCTGGATCCGAAATAGACATCAGCTGGAAGGTACTAGAGTGCTAAGCACCCGGGTGCCCTAGAAAGCTGTCTGAAATCCAAGTGGTACAGGCCTGGAGTGTTCCTGGGTGCTCTGTGCTTGTGTCACTTTGGTGTGGAGGCTGGAGCTGTAGTGAGTGCTGATCAGGGTTGTCCTGGTGTGTACCATCCTGTGGCCACCTGGGTGGGATGGCTGGGGCTGGTGTTGGCTAGGGCCCCAAGGTGCACTGAGGTGGCAGGCCAGTTAGGACACCTGTACCATATACTGGTGCCTGTTTCATGGTGAAAGGGGAGCATAAATCATGTTGTTCTCCAGTTCCTCTGGCCCAACAAGAATTCCAGCAGCTCTTCCATTGCTTGGCAGAATTCTAGGGCTGGGTCTTTTATGAACTTAAACCATAGCTTTTTTCTCTGTGATCAAGGACAGACAAATCTGAGCTCAGTCCCTCAGGACTATACCTCCCCCTGCAATTCACAACACTGGGGATAGGAGTTTCATTGGTTACTCTGTCTCCATCTTTCTTGATGTTCTCTTTTGCTGTTCTGTCTTTCATGGTGCAGAAGGTATTTAGTCAGCTCTCAGTTCTTCTGCCCGAGCTCTATTAACATGTGTAATGTGGCCTGTTCTGTGGAGGAGGTGAGTTCAGGGTCTTCCTATGTCACCATTTGTATGAGAAACCCCAGTGGTTTTCTTTTTTAGCTAATAAGGTGATTTACATTGATTGAGTTTTCAAATATTAAGCCCACTTTGCATTCCAGGAATGGATGCCCTCAGTTTCATAATGATGCATTATCCTTTATATACTTTATCAAATTAAATTTTTGAAAGTTTTATTTAGAATCTTTGCATTCACAGTCATGAGGGATATTGGTCTCTGGTTTTATGTTCTTATAATATCTTTGGTTTTATGATCAGGGTAATGCTGATTTCATGGGAAAAGTTGGAAAGTATTCCCTCCTCTTCAATTTTCTGGAAGAGTTAGTGTAAAAGTGGCATCATCACTTCTTCAAATGTTTGATAAAACTCACCAGTAGAACCATCTGGGTTTGGTTTTCTCAGTAGGGAGGTTTTAAAATACAAAATCATTTAAAAAATAGATACAGGGTTATCTACTTAAAATGTTTTTTTATCAAAGCATAATTGATGCACAATATCTTATTCATTTTAGGTGTATGTCATAGTGATTCGATATTTTTACACATTATTAAATGATTCCCACAATAAGACTAGTTACCATCCATCTTCTTAAGCGACGGTTGGTAGTTATCTTTCAAGTAAACTGTTATTTTGGTATGAGTTGCTGAGATTATTGGTGTGCATTTGTACATAACATCCCCCGTTGTCACTGTAATATCTATAATTTTCTGTGGTCATGTCACCTCTCTCATTTCTGATACTGTTAATTTGTACGTTTTCTTTTTCTTAATAGTCTTTTTAAAAGTCTATCAATTTTATAGATCTTCACAAAGAGCCAGCTTTTGCTTTCTTTAATTTTACTCACTTCTTTTTTTTTTTTTTCTGTTTTCTATTGCTTTAGTTTCTACTTTGATCTGTAATATATCCTTATTTCTGCTTACTTTGGGTTTAATTTGATTAATATTCTAGATTCTTAAGGTTTGAAGCCAAAGCCTTTGAATTGAGGCCTTTTTTTCTTTTTTCTATTATAGGCATTTAGTGAGAAAAATTTCTCCGTAAGTACTGCTTTAGCAGCATCCTACAATTTTGATATGATGTATTTTCATTTTCATTCAGCTGAAGATACTTTCTTTTAACATTTTTTAACATTTTTTATTTTTTTTTAGGGAGAGAGAGAGAATCTTAAGCAGGCTCCATGCTCAGTGTGGAGCCCAACAGGAGCCCAATGTAGGGATCATGACCTTGGGATCATGACCGGAGCTGAAATCAAGAGTGGGACGCTCAACTGAGCCACCCAGATGCCCTAATTCAAAATACTATCTAATTTACACTGTAATATCTTTTTTGACTTATGTATTATTTAGTTTCCAAATATTTGGGGATCTTCCAGATATATTTTTGTTATTTTTAATTCACTTCTGTTTTCATAGAGAACATGCTTGATATGACTGCAATCCTTTGAAATCTATTGATAGCTTAGAATATGATCTATCTTGTAAATGTTCCATGTACACTTGAAAAAGTATATGTATCATGTTTCAAGCTACTCTTATTTATAAACTAAATGAGTTTAGTTGTTTCCCAGAGCAAAGCAAGGCAGAATTTGAGTTATAATGTTCTAGTACATAATTTTAGCCAAGGAGAAATTTACCCTACAAGTTTCCCAAAGACGCTCATCTTCATTGAAACTTTACTAAATAGGACTTCATGACTCCGTCTTTAGTAACTTTCAAACATTGGGCTTCCTTTTGTCTTAATGTTTAATTTAAATCGGACTGCTGAGTTCAGCTAGAAATTAGATATTTAAAAAGATAGAAGATGAATTAAATCTTGTAATCTAAAGCACACATACAATGCAAAGATTAATTTTATTACCATTTGCCATGTTTGAATTGTCAAAGCATTCTAGAATCTCCTATTCAGCATTACACAATGAGAAGTAGCTTATTAACGTAAAAAGTATATACATAGGTATATTTTGCTCAACTCATACACAAGAAAACAGTCCGTTTATGTATTCACATTCATCTTACTTTTTAAAGATTTTTTTTTTCAACGTTTATTTATTTTTGGGACAGAGAGAGACAGAGCATGAACGGGGGAGGGGCAGAGAGAGAGGGAGACACAGAATCGGAAACAGGCTCCAGGCTCTGAGCCATCAGCCCAGAGCCTGACGCGGGGCTCGAACTCACGGACCGCGAGATCGTGACCTGGCTGAAGTCGGACGCTTAACCGACTGCGCCACCCAGGCGCCCCCATCTTACTTTTATTCCGTCAGTTCATTTATAAGGATGAAATGTGAGCTTCAAAATCATCTGCTTCTTTAAAATGCAACGCCAAAATTGGGACTATAAATTTATTCTGGTAATACTTAATCTGATGTTTTTGCACTATTGTATCATGATTTCAAATTATACAGAGCATTTGACTAAAAAAAAAAAAAGGAAACTGACATGAGGTGTTATTGACAAGACCGTTAAAAAAGAAAAAAAACCTCAAAAAACCCTGTCACTCCTATTCTCCAATATCCATTTTTTCTTTTCTATTTGGAAAATACAGTTGGCTTTTATCAAGGCAAAGGACTTCATGCTTACCCTGGTCCCAAATATTCCTCAGCTATTCTTTTCCTCTTTCCCCATTAACTGCTTCTCCCGTTCCCAGTTTATCCACACCACTCAAAGCTTGCCCTAACTATCCCTCTCTTTCTGAGCTGATGTTCTTATTTGGAAGTACAATCCCACCAGTCAAGACTTCTGTAACCTGGGGCAGTTAGATCATTTCTTAATTTTTTAAATTCCTATTTGGTACAATGGAGACGGTACCAATTCTGTTGAGAGAAATTCAGGTAATGCATTTATTTATTTATTTTGAGAGAGAGGGAGGACAAGCAGGGGAGGAGCAGAGAGTGAATCTCAAGCAGGGTCCATGCTGTCAGCACAGAGCCCTATTAAAGGTTAAACACCCAGCAGTCTCTTAAGGCAATGCATTTAAAGCTCTTAACACAGTGAGTGGCATACTAATGTCAATACTGGCTTTTGTCATCTTTATTTGTTAAATCTGAGTCTGGGATAACCTTTTTTTGTTATGGGTTCTAACCACTGAATCAGTGTCCCCTTGATGTACAGGTTTCTATAAAGCATTGTAAAGATAATGGGGAAAAAATTCACTTTGAAAGGAAGCCTTAGATTCCTAAACTACCTCAGTGTTGTGTCTTTGGTCCTCTCCATCTACCTGTAAACTCACTTAATCCCATTTAACCATCTTATCCATTTTGTAAGAAAAGGACTCCGTCTCTAGTTACAGCTAAGCTGAACTTGCACTGTTACATCCCATGCCCTGCCCCCCTCATTGAGATCTTGTCAGTCGTCCATCCCTCTTGCTCTTCACAGGGTCCTTCATTTTAGTTAATAAAATATCCGCAAGTCTGTCTCAGTAAGAAAGAATTTTTTATTCCTCACGGTATGCCCAGAGCAAGTTTTGACTTCTCTCTTATCACTCTGGTTTGAGTATTACCTCTCTATCAACATTTGGTCACCTCTACTTCTTTCTGTCTGGCTCTACTTTTTGGTTCAGCAATTTCTTCTTTTTGTTCCCTTTGCATGTTTCTCACGTAACTAGAATTCTTTTCTCTCTTTTTTCCTTAGTAGACTGTTAGCTACAAGAGTGCAAAAACTTTTATTCTTTAAATCTCAGCAAATATCAAGTTCTCAGTACTTAGCGCTCATGAAATAATTCTTGAATTAGACTACGGGAAGTTATAGAAATTGCCCTGATTTGCATCTTTTTTCTATGTCTTGTCTTTATTCTTAGAGTCTCCTTTAACTTGAAAAGAGTTCTATTTAAGTTTAAAAAAGTTGCTAAAACTCAGAAAGTGCACAGACTCCTAATTTTCTTTAAGTATAAAAAGTAGCTGGAATCTAAAAGATACAAAGGAAATGGGTGTTTTCCTTGTTTTTTTCTTTTTGCTGAATCACCTGTCTGATTTTCAACAAAAATTCCATTTTTGACTGTGCAGATTTATATGAAGAGAATTTTGGTAAGGCACTATATACATATATATATATATATATATATATATATACACACATATATACACATATATACACATATATACACATATATACATATATATCTACATACATACATATATATGTATATAGTGCATGTGTATGTATGTGTATATACACATACATATCAGAAATGTATATATATACACATACATATCAGAAATATCTGAATAAACAACAAATGTTTCTCCTCTCAATTTAAAAGGACCCTGAGGCCAAGGAATTAATATACACTAGAAGAGAATTATGTTTTGAAACAATAAAATTTGCTTCAACTTTCCTTCCGTCAACTTAATGAATGTAGATCCAGAGTCCTTCTATAGTTTGGATAATATACTCTGTGTTCCGGTGTGAAGTGAAAGTTTTAATTTCTATTCAAGGCATTTTTACAGTTATTGATACAGAATTTCTCATCTAGAAGCCATCAGAAGCTCTAGTACACCAGATGGTTGTAGACGAGGATCAAGAGTCGTAAAATAGATTTTTAAACATTAGTTCTAGCCTCTTCACTGGGTCCTATTGTATGTGTGGCCAGACTAGGAAAGAATATGTTCCCTAAGATTTTACAGAGATCTGTATTCAGATATGGGAAAGGAATGTTCTCACTCAACCAGGGAAGCTTATCAAATCCTTTCATGTGTTTACTATCAATCCTTACTCCCTCTGAGGGACTTAAAACAAACAAACAAACAAATAAAACAACCAGACATAACTTCACAAAAACAGTGCTTCTAATTTGTCTAATCATGGGATTCATCAGTTAAAATTATAGTTTTTCTGGCCTCCCATCAGACCTGCTAAATCAGATTCTCCATGGGAGAGTCCTGAGTATTTCTATTTATAGTTGAGGGTTGTTAGGACACACGAGTTTGAGAAATACTGTGGTAAATTACAAAAGCCAGAGAATGAGAAGGTACAGCTAGTGTAGCTGGAACATGCATTTGGGAAATGTATTGTTGTTCAATGCTGGAGATTTTATCAACAGGAATGATAATGTTGCTAAGATTCTGCACCAGCAATGAACACTCAAATTGACTGATAAAGAAATAGACACGGTACATTAAGTACAAACCTAAAAATATGTCAGAAAACAACTAGACTTGGCACAATGCCATAAGAACAGATTAAAACCTTGGCCATCAGAACAACATTCTGGTCCTTCTTTCTTCTTTTCATTGTTTTTCCTTTTTTCTTCCTTCCTTCCTTCCTTCCTTCCTTCCTTCCTTCCTTCCTTCCTTCCTTTATGTCTTTCTTTCTTTCTTCCTTTTTTATTTTTATTTTTTTTTAGAATTGACAGTGCAGTTTAACTTACTGACATATTTGCTTTGTTTGAAAAAAGTATTCCAAAAATGTTTTATCACAAAAAAGTAGCTGTGGCAAAGGGTCTGAGCCATATAAGAAAATAGTCATGAAGTAAAGCCAGTTCTCATATTGCTAAGAGGGATGATTTATTCCAACTGATGGATATTTTGTGGTGGATGGCAGGCAATCTGTCATATTTTCACAACGTGGGAGGCAATATTTCCAGACTCTTGCCATTTGGCAATAAAATTTCTATTATTTTGTTTAATGTTTAATGGATGTTGAAATAGTATTGCTTAGAAAGTCTCTACCTCCTTTGAAATGGAAAACCCATGAATTACAAAAAGGAAGGTAAGAAATTTCAAAAATATAGCTCAAATGCTGCCATTAATAGAAGAATTTGTTGAGGGAACTGGGGTCGCACATCTAAAGAGCAGCGACATTATGGCTGTAATAGGAATCCATTTCTTTTGAGTAATTTAACAACTGATTTTAATAGTAATGGTGATAACCAGTACTAATAATAACTTACCCTTGCTGAGTGCTTACACGTACTTTGTGCCAGGCATTATAGTTTATATGGACCAATTGTTTAAATCTCACAAAACCTTTACAGGGTAGGAATTCTAGTTGATCTTTAGTCTACAGTTCAGCAAACGGGCTTACAGAGTTAGAAAGCTGGCAAGTGGCAGAGTCAGCACTTGAACCCAGGCAAGTGTGGCTCTGAGGCCTCTGCTATTACCCATTACTCTGTAGTGGTAAAGGCTTGCCTTTGCTGGAAGCACTGTGTGCCCGTCTGGACTAGGTGAACTGTGGACAGGGAGAAATAAACTGTGTTCTTTTCCATAGAAATTCTTTTTAGATCCGTACCTTTGGGTCCCACAGCCCATATAGTGAAAGTTCAATATATAGCCCTAAAAAGAGATTGTTACAAAATTCGTCAATAAGTACTACATGAAAAGAATATGCCAAGACCAGATTATCATGAGTTCCAAAAGTGATATGCTGTTACTGATGTATTATTTCCTATTGCTGCTGTAACAAGTTACCACCATTTGGGTGGCTTGAAATACTATAAATGTATTATTTGATAGTTTTGGAGGTCTAAAATCAAGTTGTGAGCAGGTCTGTTTCCTTCCAGAGGCTCTAGGGGAATACGTGTCCTTTTCTAGCTCCTGGAGCCAGCCTGCATTCTTTGGCTCATGATCCTTTCCTTCATTTTCTGAGTCAGCAACATACCATATTCAAATCTCTCTCTCTGTCTCTCTCTCTGTCTCTCTCTCTCTCTCTCTCTCTCTCTCTCTCTCTCTCTGACTTCTGATTCCCTCATCATATCCCCTCCTCCCATTCTGGTCCCTCTGTCTCCTCTTACAAGGACTGTTATGATTATATTGAGCCCATCTGGATCATTCAGAATAATCTCCCCATCTGGAGGCACTTAACTCAATGTCACCTGCAAAGTCCTTTTGCCGTGTAAGGTAAAACATTCACTCCGGGTTCTGGAGTTTAGGGTATAGACACCCTAAACTGGGGATTTGTATTCAACCTACTGCAACTGGATTAATACATCCTAAAGCTTGTGAATATATTTTATTTATTCCACAGAATTTTACGGAAGAAAAAGACTCATTTTTTACTAATGGAGAAACTGAGGCCCAGAAAGAATGAGTGTGGAAGAAAAGCAGCTTAGGGTCTTCAGAGTTTTCTAAAAATCTCAAATTAGAAGAGAAAATGGAAACTGTGTGACGTAGCATGTTTGTACAAATGCCAAATAAAAATGAAAATAAGAGGCCAGCCTGTGTTTGGATAGTCAATTGGGTAAAAAAACACATTTTAGTTCCTTCATCTGTCCTACATGCTTTTACTTGTGGGACTTTTACAGTGAGAAGCATGCACTTGACAATTCTTAAGTCTTTTACAAAATCACTCATAACTGGTAAATCGGATGCATTCGGTCACATTTGGTAGAGCATATGAGTCCTTAGATTTAACACTCACTTTCAGGACCTAGCACAGTAAATTTAAAAGACCCATGTCAAGGCATATCATGGTGGAGCATTTGGGGAAGAAATTCAAATGTATATATAAAACCAAGCAAGTGAAGAGATAAGGAATTTATAGATTCCAGCAAAAAACATGTGCAAAGGAAGACACAATCATAGTTTACTATTTGGCTTAAATGTCAAAATATTCTGTTGGACAGATGTTGGTAAAACACAAGAAATGGTAGTATAAAGGAATTAAATCCTCATAAAAACAGGAAGTCAATAGATAGTACCTAAAATTGAAAAATCAGGAAAAAACATTATGAGTCTATTGTTTGGAAATACGGAGACAGATATCAGAGGGAATAGATTAAAAGTTATCAGTGGTTGCTTCTAGGGATCAAGACAGGAGGAAGGTAGAGATAGGTAAAATAAGAGACTACTATTAGCAAATGTTTTCAAATATAGTTTGAATTTTAACTTTGTACCAGTATGACTTTGACAGAAATAAACACTTTCTAAAAGAGCACTCGAAACAAATAAGTAAAGCAATCAGCATCCTGTTAGGTATACAGTAAGCATTAAATAAGTATTATAATTCTTATTTAACCCTTGGCTGGAGAGGGAAGATAAAAGAGTGAGTTGCTGACTCTCATCATCAGTATTCTTGGGTGCCTGTGGAAATCTTTTGTCAGATTGAGGACTAGTACTAAAAATCAACCTGGCTTCTTCCTCCCTGCTCTCAAAACACTGTGACCAACTAACTCAAAAGATGAAAAAACAAACCTACCACCATTCCAAATTCAATATACATTTACTAAGCAGCTACTGTTTTCAAGGCCTTAGTGATTCAAAGATGAGTAATCTGACATTTTCTGTTTTCCAGCAACATAAGGCCTACAGGGCGTAGTAAACATCTGTCGCGTTTTGTTAATCGCCAAAGAGAAGTACAAGCAAAGTGCCATGTGTACATTAATATAGAGCCATTGGTCTAGATTTTGGGTTCGTAGAAGGATTCATGGAGGAGGTGGTATGTATTTTACTCAAGCCTTGAGAGATGTTCATAGATTTAACTAAGAAATGGAAAGAAGGTAAGTCCAGGAGGAGAAAATGGGTTAAGCAAAGCCTCAAAAGGGAAAACAAAATGTGAGAAAAGCACAGTTTTTGTGACTGAAGTTCAGGGTAAAGGAGCGTAGATGAAGGTAGACAAATGGGGGGCAAATTTTTTGAGTGATCTGTTTTCATAAATTGTCTCATTTTTCTTTAAATTTTTTAAATGTTTATTTATTTTTGAGAGAGATAGAGATAGAGACAGAAAGCTCAAGTGGGAGAGGGCCAGAGAGAGAGGGAGACACAGAATCCGAAGCAGGCTCCAGGCTCTCAGCTGTCAGCACAAAGTCTGACATTGGGCTTGAACTCACAAGCCATGAAATCATGACCTCAGCCGAAGGTGGATGCTTAACCGACTGAGCCACTCGGGTGCCCCTTAAACTGTCTCAGTCTTAAACTTGACTGGACTGAGGAAAACAGAGAGAATAGATAGGAAAACTGTTACTTGGCATTTTAGCTATACTGGAAGACTTAAATTTTAAAATTTAACGTTTTTGTTGTTGTTGTTGCTTTGGAAGAAATATTAACCAGGCCGGCCAAGTGACCAGTTGAAAGAAAGAGAACTGGGTTTCTTTCATTTTGGCCATTGCTGAAGACTTAATGTGCACGAATTGAGAATAAATCATGGAATTTTCAGGTTGTAAAATTTTATTAAAATAATTTATCTACTGATGTTTCATGTCCTATTTTCTATGTCTTTGCAGATTAATAACTTAAAAAATCTATTTAGTGGGGCACCTGGGTGGCTCAGTAGGTTGAGAGTCTGACTTCGGCTCAGATCCTGATCTCATGTTCCTGGGTTCGAGTCCCACATCGGGCTCTGTGCTAACTCAGAGTCTGGAGCCTGCTTTGGATTCTGTGTCTCCCTCTGTCTATGCTCCTCCCCTGCTCACACCCTATCCCTTTGTCAAGAATAAATGAAGATAAAAAAATTGTTTTTAATCTATTTTAGTGTTATTTAGGAGAGCTTCTTTGTTTTCAGTCTATCAAGTTCAACTGAATCCTACTCTACTTTCAATATTTTTGGAATCTGAGCAAATTAAAAAGAAAATTATCTCCTTTACAAACTTTCTCAGACCGACTAGAATATTGATTTTTCTCTGCTTTGTGATAACAGTGACTAGTTCATGAAAGTCCAAACTTTTGATTGGCAGTAAATCTTTGATTGGCTAAAATTCTCAATGTCTCTGATTTTAAAAATACTTTCAAAATGTGAACACCATAGAGGAAAAAGAGCCTATGGGAACTTTGGTGAAAAATTAAGTTGAAAACAAGTAACTTATAAAATAGTGGCTCTTGTGGAAATTAAGTATAGAATAAGAGAAAGCCTGACTTCCCTTGATTTGTTCACTTCCATTAATAGAGATCTTTTCGAGTTTGGAGTAAAACCACCAGCCCAGGCCTCTTTGTCTCTGAGAGGTAGCTCTCAGACATCCAATTTGTCCTCAACCATCAGAGCTCTGACCACCATGTTCAACAAAACTAATCTCACTAACCCCATTATCCTTATACATGTGGCTTCAATAAACACAAATATCCCACCTTACCCTCCACACCTGCCTTCTAATTTCCAATTAACTGGCTGCACTCCCTATTTTGTCCTAATCACCAATGCCTCTCTATCTACAGAAACACTTCTGCTAATCCCAGTGGAATTTGTGCTTTGTCATAATTTCTCTAAATGTTCTTTTTATCCTCTTGCTCGAAAAGAAACTTGGCTCTCCCTTAAGAACCTTGTTTCCCCTACAGATCTCCCAAGATATCACGTGGTTGCATTGTACTGGGTCAACTTCCATACTCAGAATTCTCTTCCTCTTAAGGCTCTCAGTGAAAGTTGGCTACAAGGGAGATTTGCATGGAATTTGAAAAACAAAAGTGAAGCTGTAGCCATTATGCTCTGAAGGTCAGTCAAGTGTGCCAGTGCCATAGTTTCACTGCCCTCTGGACTCATCTTATTTTCATGGGGCAGCAGGTTGAGCCCTCAGCTCCTTGAAAACCTTCCTAATCACTTCCTTGAGTTTCTCCAACTTCTGTGCCAGGTATGTGTGTAACTCCGTGGAGAAAGGCTTTATCTTCTGCCGATCACCTGCTTTATCAATCTTGGAGGCAATGAGAGGGTGTCAAGGGAATTGGGTGTATGTGCAAGAGGGTGGTTATAATCATGGCCAGATAACTTAATGTAGACAAGGAGGAGGAAGAGGATCTTCTGGAGATGAGGAAAGGTAAATAAATGGTAATAGTATTAATAAATTATTTGCTCTGATAACATTGAAGACTTGTTGCAGTGAGGATATAAAAATATGTTGGCCAGAGAGTTGTGTGGTGGTGATTAGAGAGTGGGATGCACAGAATTAAGATTTGAAGGTGTGAAGATTCAATTGTTGGTAACAGCCAGGCTATGGTTAACAGTGGCAATGAGTGGATAAGATGAATTAGAAAAGAAAAATCATTGAAGGAAAGGTGTTCAAAACACAGGGCATGAGAACTATTATCTATATGGAAATTGAAGTTACCAAGAGTGAATATCAGATTGTAAATTGTAGTTAAGTGCATTCTCAAATGCAAAAGAATGCATACTATATGATTCCATTTATATGAACTACAAAGAATAGGCAAAGTTGATCTAATATGATAGAAACCTGAACACTTATTGCCCCGTGTATATGTGTGGCAGGGGGGGTGGGAGGTGGATGCTGACTGAGAATGGGCACAGGTGGATTTCCTGGAATAATATAAAAGCTCTCTATCTGATTTGGTGATGATAACATAGATGTATAATCTGACAAAACTAACTTAACTGCACACTTTGATCTTTGCATTGTATAGCATATACCTCAATAAGGAAAATATATTTAAAAAAAAACAAAAGTGTTTAAAGAATTTTAGACATGAAAGAGAGAGAGAGGGTAGGGAGAATAGGAGAAAAGGAGGCTGGCTTGGCATGGGAGGGAGTGACAGTGAACCAGGAATGAAAAGTATCAAGACAAAAGCAACAGTGGAAAGTAGTGGGTGATATAATATGATGACATGAGAGGGGAGGCAAAGGTTAGGCAAGAACAAGAAAAATAATTCTAACCAACAATGAGAAACAAAGAAAACACCTAGCTGACCTCCAGACCCCGTTTCAGAAGGTCTGTAGGAGAATATAAAAAGCCACCACTGTCAGTTGAAGTTCAATTCAGTAAGCAGAAACACTGAGTGAGATGAAACAAAGGAATTTATTATATGGATCAGAGTTTACACATTTGCAAGAAGTGGTGAAGGAGTCTATGGAAGGCTCTAGTCTCTGCATCTGGGGGTGGCTAAATGTCGCTGTGGCTCAGCAGGGCCAAAAATTGGGAGGAGAAGCTTGAAGGGGAGAAAAGAAGTAAAATTGGAACGCATAAGGATACACCAGAACCTATTATATCTTTCACTGTCTTGACACCTTGACAGTGTAGTTGATGGGAAGGAGCAGAAAGATGGGAAATCTGAAACACTGTCCACCTGATCCATTAATCAAGACTAGAAGAAAACAAAATCATACTGAATGATTTAACTTAAATTCATGGTTAGGAGACTTAGGTGGGTTCCTTGGCAACCATACTGTAGTTTTTTGGTCCATGTGCTCTCCCACCCTTCTAGAATACTCTTTTATATACTTACTCATCTCTACTCAAATCTCCAACACTTTTGCTTTTGGTTCCTACTTCACTGAGAAAATTGAAGCGATCGATAGAAAGCTTCCACAAATTCACCACCACATCCATTCACTCATTCAACCTGTGTTCTTATGATCTCTTCCCTCTTACACTGTTATCTTAAGGTTGAAACCTCCATTTTAAAATAAATCTCATCCTGTTTCTCTACTCAAAGGCACTATTTCAGTAACTTTGCATCCCCTTTCCCAAATAATCATTTTTTCCTTCTTTAATAGGTCATGTTCATCAACATACAACAAACACTTCTGTCTGTTCCATCTTAAAAACCCAAGAGAGGAAACTTGTCTTGATAACATTTCTCTCCCAGCTATTATCCCACTTACCTGCCTTCCTTTGCAGCAAAGCTTTTCAAAAAGAAATGTCTGTATGTAATTATTGTCTCTAAATCCTCTCCTTCTATTCTTTCTAGGACTTAATTCCAATTAGGTTTTAAATCCCATTCCTCCAACGAATTGCTCTTTTTAAGGTCTCATTTACAAAGAGACCATTCCTTTAGGGTCTACAGCATCTCTGTAAGTTTTGTGAGAAGACACAATGACTCCCTTTGTTCTAGAATATCTTTTAAGGATGTTGGTGTAGCAACCAACCTTGAAAGATAGAAGCAGTGTCTCCCCTTGAGATAAAAGTCAAGAAAAATACTGCTTATTATAAAAGATTCGGATACCCTAAGCTTAGGCCTTTTTCTCTAATGCAACTCACTGTCTGTGTACTCATTACCTGGCCCTCTATATCATCCTGTGAGAACTGGGGCTTGAAGACAAAAGCTGACACTCTATACCATGGTTCATCTGTCCATCAAGTCTTTGCTCAAACTTAAACTCAGAGATGCTTGCAATGAATACCCCACTCATTTGAAACTATTATCATCAACTCTTTTTTGCTCATTTCTCTCCCAGCGCTTATCACATTTCCCACGTTATATCATTTACTTATTTAGTATGTTTACTGTTCTTTGTTGGATTTCCTCATCTTCTTGGGGACAGAGATCTCTTTCTGTTCCATTCACCAATGTTTTCCTAGTTTCTAAAACAGGATCTGGCACATAATAGCTGTTCAATAACTACGTGTTAAAAGAATAAGTAAGTTCATTTTTTATTCTTCCTAGATTTCTACCACTAGTTTCTTTTAATTCGGCTATACAAATTCTCTGTGGAAACCAGGCAAGGTTTTGAAAATTCATTCACAGCAAAGTAAAATTTAAGGTTTAATGGAAGCTGTAAACATTGAAAAGGACTCGTCAAGTAAATTTTCTAGTATTTTTATTTTTCTCTAGTTAAATTTTACACATTTGATAACAATTGAATAACCCACATCGTCACGATCTAATGCAACAGAAATTCCTACTTTTAACAGAAATTGAGCAGATCAACCTCTGTCACACAGGTGTTGATCCCAAGGACACTAGTAAACATCCTGCCTGCTATCCTCCATTTAGGAATTTGCTTCACAGAGAACCCGAACTGACTTGCGATACTTGATACCAGGAATGTTTTGAGAAAGCAGGTGCTAAGATGGGGTTAGGAACTGCATCACTCACTGGCTGCTGGCAACAAGGACCCCCAAACTGGTGGAAGATAGAACAGAGATAGCCCCCAGCACTGATTGTTAAAACTTTTATCAGTAGAGATTTGGTATGGTATGTCAGTGCAGGGACTGAATTAGCTGTTGTGATGTATCATGAGTCTAAGAAATATGGAGGAAATGGTAAATTGAAAGATAGTGGGATGCTAACATGGCTCAGCCCTCCTTGTTAAAATGACCAACTCCTTTTTGCTTGGAGATAATATAGAGGCTTATTCCCTGTGAGACATGTCCTTTCCTCAGGATCTGTTTCTATTCTCTATCAAGTCACTGGGTCTATATCTCAGCTAAATCGCAGAATAGCCCAGTTGGGAATGAGCTGAATCTGATCGAGGAGGAAAATGACTCTCTCTGAAAGGACTCTCAAGACCTTTCCAGCAGTATGCTAGCAAAAGTCAAGAAAATATGTGTTGGACTGAATTTTGAGGGCTTTTGATCAAGAGGGCAGTGCATAAGGTTGGATAAGGGAAAGTTTATTAATTTGAGATCACTCTCCCAGAATACTAGATTTAATACCTGGGTAATGACACTAGGAGATGGTGTAAATTTACTTTTAGGATGTCTCCTAGAAGCATGGAATAATCAATGGCCTATGCTAAGTGAGGTTCAAGTGCCAGATATCACTTTGGCAGAGAGCAAAAAATGTGTTTAAAGTCTCAAGGCAGTGGGCATGCTATATAAAGCAAAGAGCTATACCAGATGATTATATGCAATGGAAAGACTCAGAGGATAGACCATTTATTAAGGCTATAAAGAATGTGCTGTTGAGAGAGGTATTTTAAAACTAGCACCACTAAAATTAGCTGAGTCCTCTGTAGGACAAGGCTGACAATATTAGAGAGTATTAGAGAATTAGGATCACTGATAGCAATAAGGATGATAGGATTCTGGAAAAATAGAGACTATTTGGTACAGTTAACTGTTAGAAGTCAGGTAGACACAATTTTCACATTTAATGGCAAAGTAGAAGTCAGAGCTCTACAAATTTAATATAACATGATAACCCTAGAGACAAAATAAGTGAGTAGTCAACAAGGATACACTTTCTTTGTAACATCAAAAGAAACTTAAAGTGAGTGATTATAAATCTGAGAGAAAGTTATCCAATATAAGGCTACAATTTCTTTCCCAATATCTATGCCTGAGCTAGTTTTTGGATCTTGACATTAGGAGACTCCCTAAATAAGGGGACGCTTCCCCTGAATAATGACACTGAAAGATTATGGCAAGTATATACTTGGTAAAGGTTTCCATCTTTCCCCAAAGGAACATATAGCCATTTTCTTGGGTGGAATTACACCCAAGAGGAGTGCACAAACATATCAAGGGCTACAACGCACAAAATCTGAGTTGCTACTAACACCTTAAGACGACTGAAAACCTCATCACAGGCTCCTGCTAGAGATGAGGCATTTATAAGACAGGTAAAAAGTGAAGTTCTGCAAACTTCCAAGCAAAGTAGGTCACTGGTTCTGTGAATCCACCTAAAGATCATTTCTATAATTTTTTATGGTATATTCAGAATATAAATAACTAGTATTTGGCAAAACACTACCATTAGGTTATTTTTGAAGTAAAATCTATCACATTTGGGAAGGCCAAGTGGAAGTCTTTGAAACTGCTCTCCTTCTTCCCCAGTCTAGCCAAGGAGGAAATAAAAACAAATATTTTGCTCCAAAGGGATCGCAACGATTAGTGCCATTCTAAAACATCTGAAGGATTTAGGACTGGTGGTTTCTATCATACCTCCATTTAACTTACCAGTTTGGTGCCCATGCAATAACCAGAAGGATCCTAGAAGATCACTACCATCAATTCAATCAAAAGAAATCCTCAACTGCATCTGCTATGCCACATATGCTCTATTTTTGCTAGAAGAGATTAATATGACCTCAGCTACACGGTATGCAGCCACCCATATGACAAATGAGTTATTTTCCATTCGTAGTACAAAAGAGGATCAAAAAAAGTTTGCATTTACACAGAAAGGACAACAGTATATATTTACAGTTTTTTGTAGGACTACATTATTTCTCTTATCCTTTGCCATAATATAGCCCCAGGATATTTGTTCTGCCTGGACATTCTACATGACATCACATTGACTGTGACATAATAGTGATCAGATAGGATGTGCAAAAGCTGGCTAGAGTGCTAAAAGCCGTGGTAAGAATGGAAAAGATAAGCTCTATCAAGATTTAGAAGCCTACCTCACCAGTAAAAAGTTTAGGGGTCCAGTGAGTAGGGGCATGCTTCAATATCTCATTAAAGGCAAAGGACAAATTATCCCTTCTCCCACTTTCAGTATTACGGCAAAGGAAGCACAATACCATGTGGGATTCTTTGGTTCTTGAGGCAACACATTCCATACTGAGGAATAATGTTCCGATCCATTATCTGGATGATTCTAAATACTGCCAGATTTGAGAGCCTCTCAACGCAAGAAAAGGGCTCCACAACAGGTCTAGACTGTGCTACAAGCTTTCCTGCCAGTTAGGCCATATGACCCTGCAACCCTATGAGACTGGTCATATCAGTGGTAGGAAAAGATGCTGTCCAAATGAGAAGCTCGCCATTTATATTGCTAGGTTACTAGAGCAAAGTCATGGCATCTTTAGCAGATAATTATATAGTTTTGAAAAAAACTGCTTCCAGGCCTACTACTGGGTGCTGTTAAAGACAAGGTGCCTGACCATGGAGTTCTGTGATAGGCTGAAAAATGGTACCCTTAAAGACATCCACATTCAAATTCCTGGAACCTGTGAATGTTCTTACATGGCAAAGTCTTCGCAGATGCATTTACTTAAGAATTTTGAAGTGGAGACATTATTTTGGATTATATGGGCAGGTCATAAATTGAGTAATAGGTATGCTTATAAAAGGAAGACAGAAGACGATTTGACATTAACGGAGGAGGAGGAGGCAATGCACCCATGAAGGCAAAGAATAGAGTGATGCACCCACACAGCAAAGAATGATGCCCACCACCAGGAAATGAAAGTTAAGAAACAAATTCTTCTGTAGGTCCTTTTGAGAGAGTGTAGTCTTGCCAGCACCTTGATTTTGGCCCAAAGTTACCAATTTTGTACTTCTGGCCTCCAAAACTATGAGAGAATACATATGTGTTCTTTAAGCCCCACATTTGTGATAATTGGTTATAGTAGCCATAGGAAGTGAATACAGATACTAAGTGACCTGGTAGCCATAACTACTCATTGTGAGTTGGTTTCTGTCAAAACAATCAAATCATCAGGTTAGGCAGTCTCAACAACAATCCACTGTTCTGTGGGAGTGGCACATTTGGGTAGAAGCATCAGCAGGACTAGAGGGCACAGGAGGAGATATCCAAGAAACTCACATCACTTGCCATAGCTTATACTTACAGACATATGGAGAATCTATTAACTAAGCCTGAATTTCGTTCACAAATGGGTTAGCTCAATGGATACAAGTTGAAAATGGAGGGCAACTGTAACACCACCCTATTAATGGGTGGACCTTGGAAGATGGTACCAAGATTAATGTGGTTGTTCATTTACTTTGCATGAAAAGAGAAGTGGCTCATATATATCATGTATTAGTACTCATGGACAGTAGTGAATTGTTTGGCCAGTCAGGTACATGATATACAGCCTGGTCTCCTTAGTCAGAGTCCAAGAAAGAAAAAGTGTAGAGGATTGGAAAAGTAGATTTGGGATAAACGTATGAAGTTGGACATAATAAAATGGGCACAAAGTGTTAATATTTGTATCACATGCTAATTCCACCTAGTGAGCCTCCACTGGGCAAGAGACAACTTGACAAAAAGATTTGGCCAATTTATGTCAGAGAGCTTCTGCAATCAGTCATTCCCATGCTGTTACAATGACACATGAATGAAATGGCCATGAGGGCAAGGATGGAGGAGGAAATTAGTCAATTTTAGTTTTAGTTTTGAGACCTGCTACAGTGCTGGAGGCTGTAGTCTTTCCAATGATGTTTCTCTTATAAATTTCCCCATAGAAAAGTATTCCACTGGATTCACAGATTATGTATGAGTTGTGCTCCAAGTGGCTTAAGGAAATGGTTATAGTGGACACTGTGATGTGTTGTCTAGATCCCCATTCAGTGAACTATTTGTTATTCTAGCTGCCAAAAAAGTTGTTGGGAAAGCCTTTGTCATTGAATCCTCTTCAGGAATTGCCTTGGCTCCTGAAAGCCTCCTTGCCCAAGGTCACAACCTTTCCTGATTAGACTACATGCAATGGCTGATCTCAGGCTGACTTGTGAGTATTCTGAAGGGACCTTCTCCTCCAGAGTCTCCCATGGGGCTATCTGAAGTTGTCATTTGTCTTGCATCAGAGCTATACTCCTCTCTCTGTTCATTCTTGATTCTTCTCCCTTCCATAGACAACCTTTATTTATTTTTTAATTTTTTAATATTTATTTGTATGAGAGAGAGAGAGAGAGAGAGAGCAAAAGCGGAGGAGGGACAGAGGGAGAAGAAGACAGAATCCGAAAAAGGTCCCAGGCTCTGAGCTGTCATCACAGAGCCCAATTCAGGGCTCGAAACCATGAACCTTGAGATCATGACCTGAGCCAAAGTCAGATGCCTAACTGACTGAGCCACCCAGCCACCCCCATAGACAACCTTTAATAAATATTCTGTGTGCTAAACTCCATCTCAGAGTCTGTTTCCCAGAAAAGCTAATCTGTAACACATATCTTTAATTTTTTTAATGTTTATGTCTTTTTGAGAGAGAGAGAGAGAGAGAGAGCATGAGCAGGGGAGGGGCAGAGAGAGGGAGACACAGAATCTGAAGCAGGCACCAGGCTCTGAGTTGTCAGCACAGAGCCTGATGTGGGGCTCAAACTCACTGACCTGAGCTGAAGTCAAACACTTAACCAACTGACCACCCAGGCACCCCTGTAACAGATATATTTAAATATCTATTGATAAAAAAGAATGATAAACATTATAAACATGATTTTAGAAATAAATGAAAATAACTAAAGGGAACTCAGCAACATCCTCAAGCATAATAATTTTCCATTACAGGGATCCCAGAAGAAGAATAGAGAGAAAAGGGGAAAGAAAATTTATTTGAAGAAATAATTGCTGAAAACTTCACTGATCTGGAGAAGGAAACAGACATCCAGATTCAAGAGGCACAGAAAGCTCCCAACAGAATCAGCCCAAGGAGGTCCACACCAAGATACATCATAATTAAAATGGCAAAATGTAGTGGAAAAGAGAATTTTAGGGGCACTGTCATGGCACAATAGGTTAAGCGTCTGGATCTTGATTTCTGCTCTGGTCACAATCTCATGGTCATGAGATGGAGCCCAGTGTAGGGCTCTGTGCTGACAGTGGAGCCTGCTTGGGATTCTTTCTCTTCCTCTCCCTCTTCCCCCACCCCTCCAAAAGAAATAAACATTAAAAAATAGATAATTTTAACAGAAACAAGAGAAAATAGTTACATACAAGGGAAACTCCATAACCCTGCAGTTGATTTTTCAGCAGAAACTTTGTAGGCCAGCAGGGAGAGAGTGATATATTCAAAATGATGAAAGGAAACAAAACAAAACAAAACAAAACAAAACAAAACAAAACAAAACAAAACAAAGCAAAACAAAACTACCACCAAGAACATTCTATCCAGCAATGCTATCATTCTGAAAAGAAGGGAAGACAAAGAGTTTCCCAGACAAACAAAATTTAAAGGAATTCATCATCAGTAAACCAGTCTTGAAAGAAATGTTAAAGGGGATTGTTTGAGTGGAAAGGAAAGGTCATAATCAGGAATAAGAAAATTATGAAAGGACACATTTTCACAGGTACATATAAACATAATAAAAGTAGATGAATCATGCAAAACCAGTGTGGAGGTTTAAGCACAAAAGCAGTAAAATATCTATATGTATAAAAATCAAAGGAATCACAAAAAGATGTCAAGTATGACACCATAAATCTAAAACAGATGTTGGGGGGAATATATTTGGTGATTTTAGAATGAGTTCAACCTTAAGTGACCATCAACTAAATATAGTCTGCTATATGCATTAGATATTATATATAAAGTCAGTGGTAACCACAAATCAAAAACTAAAATAGATATGCAAAAAATAAAGAGACAGGAATACAAACATATTACTAAATAAAGCCATCAAATCCCAAGGGAAGAGAGCTATAAAACAAGTAACATAATGGCAATAAGTACATACCTATCAACAATTATTATGAAAGTAAATGTACTAAATGCTCCAATCAAAAGATACAGGGTGACTGAATGGATAAAAAAGCAAGAGTCATCTATATGCTACCTACAAGAGACTCACTTCAGACCTAAAGATACATGCAAATTGAAAGTGAAGGGATAGAAAAACATTAATTATGCAAATGGAAGCAGAAAGAAAACTGAGTACTTATATAGGACAAAATAGACTTCAAAACAAAGACCATAACAAGAATCAAAGAAGGGCACTATATAATGATAAAGGGAACATTCCAACAAGAAAATACAACTATAAATATTTATGCACCATGAAACACCCAAATACATAAAGCAACTACTAACAGACAAAGGAAGAAATCATCAACAACACAATAGTATTACTTTACTTTAACACCTCACTCATATCAATAGATAGATTACCCACATTGTACCATGTAGATCTTACAGATATATTTAGAACGTTCCAGCTTAAAACAACAATACAGATTCTTTTCAAGTGCACATGGAACATTCTCCAGAATAGATAACGTTAGGCCACACATTTTAAAATATGGAAATATTATCATGAATTTTCTTCATCACAACAGTATGAAATAAATCAATCACAAGAAGAAGTCTGGAAAGAACACAAATACATGGAGATTAAATAACATGCTGACAATGAGTGGGTCAATAAAGAAATCAGAGTAGAAATTTAAAAATACATGAACACAAAAGAAAATGAAAACACAATGGTCCAAAAATCTTTGAGATGTAGCAAAATCTGTTCTAAAAGGGAGTTTTTTTTTTTTATTTTTGTATTTTTGGTAATTAATTAATTAATTAATTAATTATTAAATTTACATCCAAGTTAGTTAGCATATAGTGCAACAATGATTTCAGGAGTAGATTCCTTAATGCCTCTTACCCATTTAGCCCATCCCCCCTCCCACAATCCCTCCAGCAACCCTCTGTTTGTTCTCTCTATAGAAGAGTCTTTTATGTTTTGTCCCCCTCCCTGTTTTTATATTTTTATAAAAATATTTTATATTTTTGCTTCCCTTCCCTTATGTTCATCTGTTTTGTATCTTAAATTCCTCATATGAGTGAAGACATTTGATATTCATCTTTCTCTGAATAAATTCGCTTAGCAGAATACCCTCTAGTTTCTTCCACATAGTTGCAAATGGCAAGATTTCATTCATTTTTTTTCTTTAATTTTTTAATGTTTTTTATTATTTATTTTTGAGAGAGATAGAGACAGAATGTGAGTGGGTTAGGGGCAGAGAGAGAGGAAGACACAGAATCTGAAGCAGTCTCCAGGCTCTGGGCTGTCAGCACACAGCCTGATGCGGGGCTCGAACCCACGAGCCGTGAGATCATGACCTGAGCCGAAGTTAGACGCTCAACTGAGTGAGCCACACAGGTGCCCCAAGATTTCATTCTTTTTGATTGCCAAGTAATACTCCATTGTGTGTGTGTGTGTGTGTGTGTGTGTGTGTGTGTGTGTATATATATATAGCACTATATATATATATATATATATATATATATGTATGTATATATACCGCTTCTTTATCCATTCATCCATCAGTGGACATTTGGGTTCTTTCCATACTTTGGAGCATTGGGGAGCATGTGCCCCTTCGAAACAGCACACTTGGATCCCTTGGATAAATATCTAGTAGTGCAATTGCTGGGTCATAGGGTAGTTCTATTTTTAATTTTTGAGAAACTTCCATACTGTTTTCCAGAGTGGCTGCACTAGTTTGCATTCCCACCAGCAGTGCAAAAGAGATCCTCTAAAAGTGAATTTTATAGCAACACAAGTCTACGTCAAGAAGCAAGAAACAATTTCAAATAAAGAACCTAACTTTACACCTATAAGGAGCTTGAAAAAGAAGTACAAACAAAGTCCAAAGCCAGTAGAAGAAAAGAATAATAAAGACTAGAGAAGAAATAAATGAAATAGAGACTGAAACAAAAGAAAACAAAACAAACACAATAGAACAGATTAATGAAACCAGGAGCTGGTTCTTTGAAAAGATCAACAAAATTGATAAACCTTTCCTCAGGCTCATTAAAAAAAGAAGAGAGAGGACTCAAATAAACAAAATCAGAAATAAGAAATAACAACCAATACAACAGATACACAAAGGGTTTTAAGAGAATATCATAAAAAATTATATGTCGACAAATTGGACAATCTAGAAAAAAAATGGAAAAGTTCCTAGAAACATATAACCTCCCAAAGCCAAATCAGGAAGAAATAGAAAATTTGAACATACTAATTACTAGCAATGAAACTGAATCAGTAATTTAAAAACTCCCAACAAACAAAAGTCCAGAACCGGAGGGCTTCATAGGTAAATTCTACCAAACATTTAAAGAAGAGTTAATTTTTCTTCTCAAAAATTTCCAAAAATAGAAGAAGGAAAGATTTTAAATGTATTCTATGAGGACAGTATCACCTTAAAAACCAGATACAGACACTAAAAAAACAAAAACAAACCCAAAAAACAACAAAACCAAGCAACTACTGGCCAGTATCTCTGATGAACAAAGATGCAAAAATCCTCAACAAAAATTAGCAAGCTGAATTGAACAATACATTAAAAAAGTAATTCACCATGATGAAGTGGAATTTATTCCAGGGATGCAAGGGTAGTTCAATATTCAGAAATCAGTCACTGTGATACATCTCAATAACAAAAGAAAGGCTAGAAACCAAAATAACATTTCAATAGATGTAGAAAAAACATTAGACAAAGTACATTTATTTGTAATAAAAACTATTAACAAAGTAGGTTTACAGGGAACATATCTCAACATAATAAAGGCCATATATGAAAAATCTACAGTTAACATCATACTCAATGGTGAAGAAGTGAGAGCTTTTCCTCTAAGATCAGTAATAAGACAAGGATGTTCACTCTCACTTTTATTTAACACAGTACTGAAAGTGCTATTCACAGCAATCAGACAAGAAATAGAAATGCCATCCAAATTAAAAAGAGAAAAATACAACTGTCACTATTTGCAGAGGACAGGATCCTATATAGAGAAAATTCTAAAGGTTCCACCAAAAAACTACTAGAACTAATAAATAAATTCAGTGAAGTTGCAAGATGCAAAATTAATATATAGAAAGAAATCCATTGCATTTCTACACACTTGTAATGAAGTAGCAGAAAGAGAAATTAAGAAAACAATCCCATTTACAATTGCACCAGAAATAATAAAATACTGAAGAATAACCTTAACCAAGGATGTAAAAGACCTCTACTACAAAAATTATAAAACATTAATGAAAGAAATTGAAGATGATACAAACAAATGAAAAGATATTCCATTCTCATGGATTGGAGGAACAAATATTGTTAAAATGTCCATACTGCCCAAACAAATCTATAAATTGAATGCAATCTCCATTAAAATACCAACAAAATTTTTTGCAGAACTAGAACAAATAATCTTAAATTTTGTGAGGAACCAGAAACTACCCCCAAATAGCTGTAGCACTCTTGTGAAAGAACACAAAGCCAGATTCCAAGATATTCTACAAATTTTTATTAATAACAACTGTATGGTACTGGTACAAAAACAGACACATAGATGAATGGTACAGAATAGAGAGTGAAGAAATAAATTCATGCTTTTATGATCAATTCATCTACAGCAAAGGAAGTAAGAACATACAATGTTAAAAAGACAGTTTCTTCAACAAACGGTGTTGGGAAAACTGAACAGCTACTTGCAACAGAATGAAATTGGGCCACTTTCTTACACAATACACACACACAAAAAACCTTAAAATGGATTAAAGACCTAGTTGTGAGACCTGAAACCATAAAATTCCAAGAAGAAAACCTAGGCACTAATTTCTTCAACATCAGCCATTGCAACATTTTTCTAGATACGTCTCATTTGGCAAGGGAAAGAAATGCAAAATTAAACTATTGGGAGTATACGAAATTAAAAGCTTTTGCACAGCAAAGAAAACCATCAACAAAACAAAAAGGTAACCAACTGAATGGGAGAAGTATTTGCAAATGGTGTATCTGATAAGGGGTTAATATTCAAAATATATAAAGAACTTATACAACTCGACACTAAAAGAAATTCAATTTAAAAATGTGCAGAGAACCTGAATAGATGTTTCTCCAAAGATGCATACAGATAGCCAACAGACACATGAAAAACTGTTCAACATCACTAGTCATCAGGGAAATGCAAATCAGAACTACAATGAGTTATCTCTTCATATCTATAATATTGGCGTTTATCTATAATGTTGGCTATTATCAAAATGACCAAAAAATATTAACCAAGTGGTTGGTGCAACCACTGTGAAAATCAGTATAAAGACTTTTCAAAAAGTAAAAATAAAAATAACATGACCTACTAATTCCACTACTGGGTAATTACTAAGGGAAACAAAAACAATAGTTTGAGAAAGCACTATTTACAATAACCGAGATAAGGAAATGACCCAGACCCAAATGTCCAGTGTTTGTCCATAGATGAACGGATAAAGAAGATGTGGTATATATTCCACACAACAGAATATTACTCAGACACAAAAAGTAATGAAAGCTTGCCATTTGGAACAATATGGATTGATGTAGAGGGTATAAAGCCAAATGAAATAAGTCGGTCATAGAAAGACAAATACCATATGATTTCACCTATATGTGAAATCTAAGAAACAAAAAAACAAGCACATTAAAACAGAAACAAAGAAACAGACTCTCAAATACAGAAGACAAACTGGTCGTTGCCAGAGGGGAGGTGGGTGGGGGGAATGAATGAAATAGGTGAAAGCAATTAAGAGTCCTGTTGTGATGAGCATTAATGTACAGAATTGTCGAATCATTATATTTTACACTTGAAATTAATATAACACTCTATGTTAATTATACTTGAATTAAAAAGTTTATACTTCAGTTATAATTTAGTAACAGAGATATGTCATTTGCAACATCTTCTGTCATTCTGTTGGTTGCCTTTTCTTTTGCTGATATTTTCTTTGCTTGCAGAAGCTTTTTATCTTGGTGAGGTCCCAATAGTTCATGTTTGCTTTTGTCTCCCTTGCCTTTGGAGACATGTCTAGAAAGAAGTTGTTGCAGCTGAGGTAGGAGAGGTTGCTGCCTGTTTTCTCCTCTATGATTTTGATTGTTTCCTATCTTGTATTTAGGTCTTTCATCCATTTTGAAATTATTTTTGTGTATGGTGTAAGAAAGTGGCCCAGTTTCATTCTTCTGCATGTCTCTGTCCAGTTTTCCCAATACCATTTGCTGAACAGAGTGCCTTTTTCCCATTGGATATTCTTTGTTGAAGATTAGTTGGGCATATATTTATGGGTCCATTTATGGTTTCTCTATTCTGTTCTGTTGATCTATGTGTCCATTTTTGCACCGGTACCATACCTTCCTGATGATTATAGCTTTGTAATACAGCTTGAAGTCTGGAATTGTGATGCCTCCAGATTTGGTTTACTTTTTCAACATTACTTTGGCTATTTGGGTCTTTTTAGTTCCATATCTTGTGTGTGCATGTATGTACTTAATTTAAATCCAAATTAGTTAAAATATGGTGTAATAATGATTTCAGGGATAGAATCTAGTGATTCATACTTACTTATAACACCCAGCGCTCCTCCCTACAAGTATCCTCCTTAATGCACCCTGCCCATTTAGCCCATCCCCCACCCAACACCTGTCCAGCAACCCTCAGTTTGTTCTCTGTATTTAAGAGTCTCTTGTGGTTTGTCTCCCTCTCCATTTTTATATTAGTTTTGCTACCCTTCGCTTATGTTCATATGTTTTGTATCTTAAAGTCCACAGATGAGTGAAATCATATGATATTTGTCTTTCTCTGGCTGACTTATTTCACTCAGCATAACACACTCTAGTTCCATCCATGTTGTTGCAAATGGCAAGATTTCATTCTTTTTGATTGTTGAGTAATATTCCATTGTATATGTATACCACATCTTCTTTATCCATTCATCTATCAATAGACATTTGGGCTCTTTCCATACTTTGGCTACTGTCAGTAGTGCTGCTATAAGCATTGGGATGCATGTACCCCTTTGAATCAGCACTCCTTTATCCTTTGGATAAATATCAAGTGCAATTGCTGGGTCTAGGGTAGTTCTATTTTTAATTTTTTGAGGAACCTCCGTACTGTTTTCCAGAGTGGCTGCACCAGTTTGCACTCCCACTAATAGTGCAAAAGGGTTCATCCTTCTCCACCTCTTCGCCAACATCTGTTTTTTCCTCAGTTGTTAATTTTAGCCAATCTGACAGGTTTGATTTGGTATCTCGCCATGGTTTTGATTTGTATTTCCCTGATGATGAGTGATGTTGAGCACTTTTTATGTGTTGGTTAGCCATCTGGATGTCTTATTTGGAAAAGTGTCCATTCATGTCTTTTTCCCTTTTCTTTGGATTATTTGTTTTTTGGGGTGTTGAGTTTGATGTTCTTTATAGATTTTGGATACTAACCCTTTATCTGATATGTCATTTGCAAATATCTTCTCCCATTCTGTTGGTTGCCTTTTAGTTTTGCTGAGTGTTTCTTTCACTGTTCAGAAGCTTTTATCTTGATGAGTTCCCAATAGTTCATTTTTTATTTTGTTTCCTTTGCCTCGGAGAAATGTCAAGTAAGAATTTCCTGCGGTCAGGGTCACAGAGGTTGTTGCCTGTTTTCTCCTCAAGGATTTTGATGGTTTCCTGTCTTATGTTTAGGTATTTCATTCATTTTGAGTTTATTTTTGTGTATGGTGTAAGAAAGTGGTCCAGGTTCATTCTTCTGCATGTTACTTTCCAGTTTTCCCAACACCATTTGCTGAAGAGACTGTCTTTTTTCCATTGGATATTCTTTCCTTTGTCCATGATTTGTTGGCCATACACTTGTATATTTTCTTGTATAAAAATGTAAGGTGATAGAACTTGCTTAGGAAAATAGGTGCTTTAGCTTATGAAGAAAGTTGTGATGATACTGGAGTAACATATTATATGGTATGGCATCTAATTTAAATGCTGAGTTAAATAAAGATTGAGAAACTAAAAAGAGAGCTGGTGTTTACTTGTGTATTAATATTTATTTTTTATTTTTATTTTTTGGAGGTCGAGAAAGGGAGAGGGTGAGAGAGAACCTTAAGTGATTTTCATGTGGAGCATAGAGCCTGATGCAAAGCTCAATCTCACGACCGTGAGATCATGACCTGAGGCCAAATCAAGAGTTGAATGCTGAACCAACTGAGCCACCAAGGATACCATTATGTATTAATATTTTTAAAAATGTTTAGCATCGCTGTAAACAGAAGTAAATATACTGGGAAATAGTATATATTTACATTTTTAAAAAGGTGATAAATTGATTATGCCAGAAATTGTAGAAGAAGAGAAGACGATTATTCTTGGAAATTACAGTTAAAACTCTAAAAAATGTTAAAACCTAGTACTAGCAGTCTTGCTTTGTATAGTCCAGATATGCACACATTTTAGTTACCATATTTTAGTTAAGAAATACCAGTCCCCAACAACACCAGCTTCACTTGTCTCAAGTTTCAGCTACCACCATATACTAACTGTGAGATTGCAGGGAGGAAAAACTTAGCTGTTAGCTCTCCAGTTCACAAATCACTATGCCAATCAGAGATTTACATCATGATCAGTGACCAATCACCTCACTTCTTTCAAAATCTTCAGGTAATTCCTCACTACACTTGTTTTTCAGTTCCTGCACAGACAGCGAAGTGTGTAGTTATGTTGCTGCTTTGTCTCCCAGTGATAAACCCACGTGGCATTTTACAAAGATGCTCATTGAAAGAGGGGCTTAGCCAATAAAGATGAAAGTGCAGCAAAGAAGTAAAAAATGATGACATCAGAAGTGAGATTCACACTGAACAGAAGTGCGGTTATAGAAGAAATAGCTGTAATGAGAATGTTGACATTGCTGCTGCTTGACGAACTAGGCATGGAGCTAAGAGAACTTTGTGGAGGTGAACTTCTATACAAATGAAGAACGTGGTGGTGACAGCAGCGATACAAGGGTCTTAGAGGAAGTGATGCTGGCAGGAAACCTCACTTGCAAAAACTCTTGGAGATATTTCCTGACATTGCAATGGCGTATCGATTCTTCAAGGCATAGAAAAGATGCTCACCACACATGCAAACTATGCTGTGAGAAGAAAAGTAAGCCATGTTCAAATTAATCTTGATAAATTGTTTTGCAAAAACAAAATGAAACAAAAAAAAACCTTTACTTCTCAATTTTCTAATGTTTTAAATTATAATGCACAAAGTATATATGTCTTTACTATCTTTATTTTTCTATATATTTACAAGCAATAGTAAGAGCTTTTAATATTTAGACAAAAATGGTAAAGGACATTGAACTATCATAACCTTGCCCTTTTATTATTAAGGCTGCTCTGCATGGCTCCACTCGCACAGTCATTTTACTGTGCAAAACAAGAACTGTCTACGTTAAGCAACTGGCTTTTATGTACCGAGAATAATATAAGATGTTGCCAAATTATTTTTATAAAGAGTAAAGGTACTCGAGAGTAACATAACTTTTCATCTATATCCTACTATGGAACGAGAAAGGGATAAATATTTTAAATCTTATTTTACTAAATACTAAGGTGCGTCTCCCATAAACAACACTTATTGGGTCACTAAGTATTTCCTGTGTGGCCTCTATTGTGCTACAAAATGCAGAGAAAACAAAAGAAACTTTTCCCTCTGTAGCTCTATGAAACAATCATAATCTAAATGAGCACAAATGAAGCAACTAGAGGACAATTAGGTAGTGAATTATATTCCTTTCTGCTAAGAAGAGATTAATGTGATGCGACGCTTCCTGGGGGATTGGGCTTAGGGGGGAGTGGGGATTTAGGATTGAATTATGAGAAGGATTTGGAAAAGTAGAGAGGATTATATTCTAGGAAGGAGATGCATCATATCAGTGCCAGATCATCAGTGGCTATTGTCTTCACCCATGTGCTTGATAACACTAAGGCCCAGAGTAGAAAAGGAGTTTGCCAGAACATGCAAACAAAGGAGCCAAATACTCTGTAGGTTAGTGCCTAGGCCAGAACAAGGGATGAACCAGAAATACATCAAAAAAAGGAGAGCGAATCTACCATTTATCAAGACTTACGCAAGGCAAATACTGAATTCAAACATCTAGAAAAACAGGACTTTGTTCCACTTTTGGTATATATGCTGCCAAAGTGAACACAAACATTCAGGAATTTGGAGAATAGCATGAACTCTGAGAATCGTGTTTTTGAACCGGATTTACAGTTATACGCCATCAGGAAATATCTATTTCCTTCAAGAAAGGCATTGGTTTATAAATTCCTGTTTATTTAGTCCAAGATCTGAAAGTGGCACATCGCCTTGGTGCACTTCATTAAATGGGGTTGCAGATAAGAGGTAAGATAATTGTTAATAGAACATGAGCAGAGGCACCAGAGAAAGAACTGATTCCTGGAAAACTGGCTGGAATAAGCGTAATCTTCAAATGATAGCCCAAGGTAGTGAAATGATTTCTAATTAACGGGAAGAGTGTCAATCTAATATATTAAAAGCAAAAGACAGATCCGCATAGAGCTACCTTATTTAACGATGATTAAGATGTATAAAAGAATGTGGTAACTATGTCAAGCATATTACAGACACAATAATGAGAAAATTTTAAAAAAAGAATAAAAAAGACCAGGTAATAAAAGACAGATCAAGGAATACAGTCATATCCTCCATTGCTTCAAGCAGTAGAAAGTCTTTTAAGAATAAGAATTCAATAAAATAAAAGCTTATGACATAAAACAGGTAAGACATAGATGAAAATAAGAAAACAAAAAAAAATGGGGTTCCTGATATACTGGCTCCAAAAAATGGAGCACAAAAGTAATCAGATACAACATGGCATAATTTTCCTGAAATGAGGAAAAACGGATTCTGTAGTTCTAAAGGACACCACTTATGCCAAGAAAACTTATTGTCATTGATAAATATCTTCCTATGTAATCGAACATCTCTGATAATAAAAGACCTCCTCAAGATTCTGGGAAATTGAAACCTCCAAGCAGTGAAAATCAGATTGGCCTTAGACTTTTTCACAGCAACATGCACTACAAGAAAGGAATGAAGCAAATCTGCCGAGAAAAAAAGGAAAGAAAGTCTGACCCAAGAACAAGTGTAAGGGCAACAGGCAGATTTCTTCACACGGGAAAAATCCAGGCAATAGATTATGTACAAGTCTCTCTTTAAAGAAACAAACAAAAAACCTATTTGGTAAAAAAACAAGTGAATTTAGGAATGGAAAAGTGTGTGTGGCACAGTGTTGGTGGAGAACACTGAGTCCACTTAAATCAAAAGCAAATTTAAACAATTTGAAATTTCTTGGTTGTATAACCAAATGTAGATGTTAAAAATCTCGTTGAAGTAGACGTAGTGTAATATACATGAGAAGATGGTGGGCAAGAAAGGGAGGGCATGCATTACCGCCGATCGCTTCATCTTTAATATTAGAGAAATAACACAGCTAAAAATCGCAATGGTTTCTTTTATTCTTAATTTCAGAGGTATTTTTTTTAATTTTTTTTTATGTTTATTTATTTTTGAGAGAGAGAGAGAGACAGAGTGCGAGCAGGGTAGGGGCAGAGAGACAGAGAGAGGGAGACACAGAATCTGAAGCAGGCTCCAGGCTCTGAGCTGTCAGCACAGAGCCCGACGTGGGGCTCAAACTCACGAACCAGAGATCATGACCTGAGCCGAAGTTGGATGCCCAACCAACTGAGCCACCCAGGGGCCCCTCAGAGGTATATTTTTTAAGGAACTAATAATATGTCACTTAAGAAAATTTGTCTGAAATTTAGAAATATTTTTAGTTTTCTTGCAGTTTCTTTTTCTTTTATGAAATACAATTAATAATAAAATTTAATTGATTTAACTTAAAAAGAGTAAAGATTAATTTTTCAAATTTTTAAAAATTTATGTTTATTTAATTTTGAGGGAGAGAAAGACAGAGTGCAAGTGGAGGAGGGGCAGAGAGAGAGGGAGACACAGAATCCAAAGCAGGCTCCAGGCTCTGAGCTGTCAGCATAGAGCCTGAAGCGGGCTCGAACTCACAAACCATGGGATCATGACCTGAGCCGAAGTCAGACACCCAACCAACTGAGCCACCCAGGTACCCCAAGCATTCTTTTAACACATTCTTTAACACATTTAAAGAATATTAACACATTCTTTTTGTTACCTCTCCCGTTTATTCCTGCTAAGACATATGAATACAGAAATATTTTTGCATGTTTTGTAAATGTTTAAGGTGGTTTTTAATGTGTTTGTAGCTTTAAATAATAGTTTTCCTTGAAATTTTTATATAGTTTGAATTTCTGTTTTGTACAGGCATTATTTTATTTATTCAATGTACACATTTCAGAACATATTACAAAGTTGAAAAAGGAGAAAAAAGTCACTTATTCTATCATTCAAAGACACTGCAATTAAAATTGTGTTCCCTGGATTTTCCCAATTTTTTTTCCTATTCCTAAGAATTTCTATATAAAGAAATTTTTTTGTGTATGTCATGCTTTACCACAGCACTAATTCCCCCAGTCATTATAAACTCTTTATAATCATCCTTTTAACAATTGTATGTTTTGCTAAGTATATATATCATAATTTAAATTAGGTATATATCATACAGTTGAAAGGGCAATTCTAGAAATAGCCTTGAAAGTTCTGTAGTGGTGCAAACATATCATTAAAAGAACAGTGATTAGTATGCTGATACTTAACTTCTTCCTTAATTGTATTAATTTTTAACCATGAAATCACCAGTAGAATCCCTCACTTATTTTCTTTATCTGCCTTGAAAAAACGAGGTCTTAGAGAATGAAGCTGAATGCACAGGAATTGAAGATTTAAGGTGAAACATCTAATTCATAAAACTTCACACACCTATTGCATTAATCAATTAAATAATTTAATTTCCTGTTTTCAAAGCGAGTCTAAACAAAATGAGGGACTCCATTTTTACTCATAGGGTATAAAGAACCACAAAGAACTTAATAGAATGTCAGTGATGTATATGTACTTATCTATTAATCAGAATAAGCTATGTGCTGCAGAAACCATCATCCCCCCAAATATCAGTGGCTTATTTCAACAAAGATATATTTCTTGCTCACCATAGATATCCATTGAAGGTAGGTTGCTGATTGGCTCTATGTCACCTTTCCTCTGGGATCCAGAATGATACAGTAGCCTTTATCCACGACACTACCTAAGGAAGAGAGATCCTGTGAGCCACAAAGTGGCTTTCAAAAGTTTTCATTATATTTCATTGACCATATTAAGGACCAGAAAAACAGGAATGTATAATAATCATCTTCCCATCAGGACGGGGACTGGAGTGAGGGAAAGTGGTTTCTTTGGCAGAAAAAATTAGTCATGCTATGGACTGGATTTTTTCTCCTTTTCGACACCTTCCCTTGTCTGAAATTCATAGACCTTAGAATTCTAAATTCTTAGACCTTAGAATGTGACTGAATTTGAAAACAGGCCTTTAAAGAGGTAATTAAGATTAAATGGATCAAATGGGTGGGCCCTAATCCACCTGGACAACTGTCTTTAGAATGTGAGATTAGAACACTTATCGATACCATGGGTGCAGTGCACAGAGGGACAACCATGTGAAGAGGGAGCGAGAGAGTGGTCATTTGTAATTCAAGGAGAGGTTTCTGAATGAACCAATCCAGCCAAAGTCTTGGACTAGATCTTGGACTTCTGTGAGAAAATAAATTTCTGTTGGTTAAGCCACTCAATCTGTGAGGGCAGCCCTAGAAGGCTAACACAAATCAACTACAGCAACTTTTCATAAAAGTTTCCATGGAATTTTACTGGTTTGTGTAGCATTATGAAACTTTATGGATAAAAGATAAGAAAGAGGAAAACAAGAAAAAAGTAAAGCAGGAAAGCAGTATCACCTTATTTATGATCCAGAATTCTTTGACAATTTATTTGAAAATACCATATGTGTATATATACAAATATATTTCTCACTAAATTTATTTCTTCTAAGTTATCCAATGTGAAAAGTGAGGTCAATTTTTCAAGTTAGTTAATTGGTTGCAAGTCATTATTTGCAGAATTACACTATCTTTACAATGATAGCGTTAGGTTGTAGGCAAAGTTTCATAAGTCTCTATCCTAGAAAACTTAAAAAGCAATAAAGTGGGGGAGGGTAGATATAACCACGTAGACCATTAGATGGAGGCACATTTACCCTCTGGTGAATGGAATTCAGAAATTCCAATTTGGGGGCACACTATAGAATAAATTCCCTGGTAAATGACATTTTAAATATATAAGTGAGCCATGTCTTAAGTCTTAATATCTGAGATTTATTAGCCTTGGTGATATAGCTACTGTGCTCCTTAGGGAGGAAAATCACTTCAATTAAGAAATAAAAAGACTTTCATGTGTTAAGTCAAAACACCCTGTAAACCTCTGAACTATACAAAATAAAGGGTGAAATAGAACACAAAAGAATAAAATACATTCCAAAGCAAGATACGCATTTTGGGTGATTAAATGTATTTCCTAGGAATTACTGTATATATATTTTTTATATAATGCTCTGCTCAGTGTTCATATTGAATTAGATATTACTAACTGGATTTCTTTTTCCTTTAAATAGATTTTTTTCTTACATAAGAGTATAAAACCTATTTGAAAAATCACACAATTACTTAGTCATTCTTTGGGTACAAGCTGCACTTTGGTGTGTTAAAAAAATTCACTTTATTCAGAATGAAATTTCTAAGTAAGAGCAAACAAGAATTGTAGCAATAATTTTAAAGATATTGTTGAAAGTTTGATGTACAGAAAGCCAAAAAATATCTCATTATGTTGTTAAAGTTCTAAAAGTTCTATTCTTTTGAGTTCTAAATGTTCATCAAACTGAATTATCCTTGTTAGAACAACCTAATTAGAAACGAATATATTCTGGAATCACTTAAATCTATCAGGGGAGGAGAATTAATGCAACTATATCATCTAGACTTTCAGAGTGCATACGTCCTATTAATGCTAATTACATTTATAAAATGCAAATTACTTACTTCCCTTTGCTCTGTGTATTTATGTTAATGTGCACAATTTAAACTAAGGCAAAAACATACTTAAGCCAATAATCTTCATATAAAACTAAAATGATTAGTTTATTTTAAAAAGTACCTATTGTAATGGTATGCATCCCCAAATACTCCAAAGCTTCAATTTTCCTGTTTTTCTATTTATATTTTTTCTTTCAGCTCTCTGAAAATGAAAGTATCTGTACAGGGTTAAACAGTTTCTGATCTCAAAGTTTATCTAGGGGAATTTAAAAATCGCTTTTGGGATTTGGCTAAGAGGCTGAGAGATAAACAGAAAACTGACAGATGGGAAGAATAATATTGGACTAATTAACTGAATCCAAAGATGATACTACCTAAAAATTATCTCAAATGCTGCCTTATCTGTGCATGCACCATACAAAGGTGTGGGGAACAGTGTAGAGTAGTAGTTCTATCTTGGGACACGCTGATTTCGATTCTGGTCTTAGCTCTGCCCTTTACCATTTTCATAACTTTAGGCAAGTTTCTTAACATCTCTGGACTCATCTATAAAACAGATCTAGTAATCATACAAACCTCTTAGAGTTGTTGTCAAGACTAAATAGGATAATTTAAGCCTTCAGGGGTTAGCACAGTGCCTAACAATGTAATAATTGCTCAGTAAAATTAGCTATTATTATAATGTAGCAGCAAATCGTACATAAAAGGGAACCTTATAAATGCAGTAGTTGGATCATAGCAGTTGACAATTATCAAAACATTTAAGTAGATAATAGCAAAATAAAGAAAGTGAATCTTTATATCAGCGTGTGTCACAGAAAAGAGGGATGGCTTAAATAACGATGGTTGTGGAAAGGCTGGCTCAGGACTGTGGTAGAATGAAACTGGGATGTGTGTGGGTGAATATGAAGGAAGAATGTGAGAAGTGAGATTATGAAATTAATCTGAAGTTCTCTCTCGCTTTTTTTTTTTTTTGAGAGAGAGAGAGTATGTGTGAGCAGGGAGAGGGGCAGAAGGGGAGGGAGAGGGAGAGAGATAGAATCCCAAGCAAGGTCCACACTGAGCGGGGCTGGATCTCATGACCTTGAGATCATGACCTGATCCAAAATCAAGGCTCCACGCTCAACAGACTGAGCCACCCAGGCACCCCTAAATCCAAAGTTCTGAACTGTCAAAATTTCCTAGTAACTTACTTAATTTTTTTACTGTACTCTCCTACTTCTTTGAACATTCAATTTTAACTTTTTCTACTATGACAAAGCAAATGCACATATTTAATTATTAAAAAAATATCACCCCCACCCTGCAAGCTGTGAAATTATGCATTATCTTCAACTTCCCAGAAATGATGTTAAATTCCAGGGTGCATGCAGCATTTCTATACCTGTTCCATTTGTTACTCTAGTGAAATTCAATTATTGTGCCAATTAAATTAGGTCTCTTTGCTGAGTAAAACTAAGTTTTTCAACTTGCTCTATGAACCCAGAGCTTCAAACCAGTGCTTTGATTGACTGCCAATAGGACTTGAACTTGAAGAGCAAATTCAGATGAAGCCAGATTTTTTTCTTTAATGGTTTCATGTGAAAGAGACATTTATTCGACTAGCAAGGACAAAGTAAGGGCTAAAATATTTCCTTTTGGGTAAACTGAGCAGAAATTATTTTTGTAAGTGTCGTAAGCAGTCCAGGTTGTACCCTTCATAATCACCATCAGATGTTTTGATCAAGTAGTTACAAGTTACACGTAAATGCCACATCTTCCAAATGTTAGCAATTCACCATGTTGAAAATGGATGTTAACTCAGAGGTGAGACCTTAAATGAGGGAAAATAAACAGAATGAGAAAAATAGGCTTGACTTGAGACTTTTTCCATCCAGCTTCACAAAGGCAGTATATACTGCAAAGCCCTTGGGTTTGGCCTTGTCCCCAAAGAATCATGGGTTTGAATGCTACTTCTGCCATTTGCTTGTTAGATAACATTAGGTAAGGTTTCTAACCTCACCTAAACTCTATTTACCTATCTGTAAGATGACACCATATCAACTCTCCATGTTGGGATGTGGAGACAATTTTTAAGTGTCACATGTATGAGGCCTGTACATAAGAGCCACTTATTAGTGTCGGATTTTTCTTCTCATCCCCCTTGTGAGAGGCTCTTTCGTGACTGGTTTTCCAAAGTCAGTACTGTAGTTCTGGACTACAGTACTACACTGGCCTCAGGATCGCCTCCCTCAACTTCTCTGCATAGCAACCCCCTTCTGGATGACTAGTTTCCTCCCAGAAATAAACTGTGTGCTTATTTTTCTGTGTTTATCAGTCCTACTTATAAAAAGTGGTATTGTTGTTTACATATGTCTGCATATTACATTAATTAGCATTGCTTATTTTTAGGTTCTATAAAATGGTCTCATAGTATAGGTAGTTTTCTGGGACCCGCTTTTAAAATTCAATATTTTTCCAGTGTTCACCCTTATGGTAGCCTGTAATTATACTTTATTCATTTTCACAAATACATTCCAGTGAGTAAATATACTTCCACTTTACTTCTCTCCTCTCCTACTGATGGACTCTTAAAAACAATGCTTCTCTAAATGTCTTTGTATATTTCATCTAGGTCCACAAATGTAAAAATCTCTAGGGTTTGTGGCTAGGATCAGAATTGCTAGGTTGTAGGGGTTTCAAATGTTCAGCTTTGTAAGATAGTGCCAAATTATTTTCCAAAATGTTCGTAATAATTTACATTGCCACTAGGGTTGTATAAAGGTTCTTGCCAGACCATATTCTCAATAAACTTGATATTATCAAATTTAAAAATTTTAGCCATTGAAGAATGGTATTTCACTATGGTCTAAATCTGCATTTTCCTGATTAACTAATAGGTTGAGCAACCCATTAGAACCTAAGGAGGCCTACTGCTAGTTTTATGGATCCTCATCTGCACATCACAACACTTGATATTCTACTACCCACCAGGGGAAAGTTTGACTAGTTTTAGAGATAATATTAATTATAAAATTATACTACAAGTTGAAAACATCTATTCTCCAGATTGATGCAAGGAGTCCGTATAATTCCTTTCCAAATTCCAACAGAATTTTTCCAATTTACAATATTATTGTAAAGGCTATACGGTAGAGCAGAGGTATGGTAGGCACAACACTCTTGAAGAACAAGAAGAAAGCCCGAGGAGATTCCCTGAAAGATACCAAGGCATAATATAAAGCTATACTAATTGGGAGCAATGAGACCTTAGTCATATTGATCAGTATAACAGAATAGAGCTCTTCAAAATAGGCACATACATGTAAAGAAATTTTATATATCATGGAGTGGATGCTGTAAATCACTAAGATTAGAAAGCTATCCTGTAATAACAGGTACTACATGAAAAAAAGAAAAATAAATCAAATTCCTATTTCAAAACACATAGGATGCTATAAAACATCACGCAAACCTTTTAAAAAAATGGTGTGGCAGAACTTCAACATTGGTGTTTTCTCTAACACCAGCTGATCTTGGGGCCATGTTATAGTGATATTTTAGATACACAGGGAAGGCCCATGTGACCCAATACATTGGCTCAAACTTAAAATACCACTATTTATGTTCTATATAAACGTAAATATTCCTGACAAGGGTAATATTTTAATCCACTGAATATCACTTATGACATATTAGGAGCAAAGTCTATGAGAGTGGGTTTTTATTGATATAGAAGGAACAAAGACTTCAAAATGATCTTATTTTTTCTCAAAGGTCACTGAGAAATCAGTATGTTTTCAGCTTTACACCTCTGTCTTTTCCAAAAGACTTCTTAAAAATCTGCTTATTAAGAGAATATAACTTTTTGGTTTCTTTCTTTGCAAGTTTAAACTATATGGGATTGGTTTTTCTCATCCCTGACTGATAGACATGTTCAGGCAAATATTTCTGAAAACAAACTATACATATTAGTTCTTAGTAAGTCTGGGAAGCTGTTTATTGATGCCATGGCCAGGAAGTCTCAATAATATCTTTGTCTCTAGAAATATGTTTCTGTATTTGAAGCATTTATAGAATGAAAACATTATTTTTCACAACTTGAGACTCAAACGATGCAATATATTCAAGTTCATATCCTTGGTGAGGGTCACAGCTGAGGTTAAAATCCAGATCTGCCTGATTGCAAAGTCAGTATTGTTTCTATCACTTTATCATTCATGCAGAGGGAATGAAATAGTGACTGTCCTGTATCATGCAGTTTAGGTAAATAACAAGGTGAAAATTCAGTAAACTATTTTAGATTTTGCGTTAGACATAGATATGGAGTTCATGTATGATTTCAGATACAATCTCATATAGCATAACTATAAACTAATGTTTATGTCTGTTTAGTGAATATATTCCATCCTAAACATCTGCATTCTGCCCACCTATATCTGTAATGCACTTACCATCCCATTGCATAAAAATATTTGAACAGATTCTAATAGCATAATAAATTTGACCTTGACTTTTAGACTGATAACACATCAATTAAAAAAATTAAAATTAATATTGTTTCCACTTTACAACTGGAGTCCTAGGCAAGCTACTTTCTTGTGTGGGTCTGTATGCCATTCTGGACATCACTGAAGTGAGCTTTATTTCAAAAGAAAACAAAATATGATTCACTTTGATGTCCCACTCTGAACAGAAAGTTTGGGCTTGACAAATACTTAAGAGATTGAGGTGTGAAAGAGGTTTTCCCTACTTTGAACATACTTTTGTCCATAAATAGAAAGAATCGCCAGTCAGATACAAAATTTAGACCTTCAAGAGTCTCTGCAAAAAAATGAGTTATTCATAGCAATACCATAACTTTATCTAAGTATGATATAGAACCTTTAGTTCAACCTCTTGGATGACAATGTTTTATAAATCCTTTTTACGTTCATTTTTGTGACCAATTATCCTTAGTCTGAGAATCTTTTACCATTTCTTAGACTTTAAATTACAGAAATCACCAGACATTTTGGGACTTAACCATACAAAGACAAATCATGTTTTAGGCATAAATAGGAGAAATTTTTATTTTGCTTTTTCCATATGGTATGTGAAATAGGCTAACTCCGATTTGGAAAATTCCTTCCAGATATTCCCACTAGAGATACACCAAAGAAATTTTCTCAAAGCTAAGAATTATTCTATTTATTTCACATGTATTATTGAATATTTAAAAATCTGTTTACCATGACTATAACTTGATTGAACAGGGTATATATTGCACACATAGTCGAAAGACACAGAAGTAGGAAACTAATACAGAAATATTGGACCTTCTCTACTTTCCCATGTCATGAAACAATGTTATTGAAACTTTTTAAAGCCATCTAGTACCTAAAAAATACAATAGATATTATAAGAACTTATAAAAAGCTTCCCTCTTTTTAGAGGGCTAACATAGAGATATAAAGCTTCACCTATTTGGGCATCTAAAGTAAGAACTAAGGATTTTAAGAAATTTAAACTGGCTTATTTGCTCTTGGAATTTGGATAGGTATAACTTCACAATTTCCATGTGCAGGTTAATCAACAAATTAAACAACGTTTTTTGTATTTGTTATCTATTTGCTACCTATTACAACAGATCACCCCAAAGCATAGTGGCTTAAGACAGTAATCATTTATTTTTCACATGGTTTCTGCTGGTTAGGATTTTAGGGAGGGTTTGACTGGCAGTTCTTTCTCAACCAGGGTCTCTTATGCAGTCACAAGGCACATGCTGGCTTGGGCTGCAGATACCTGAAGGCGTGACTGAGGCTGAAGTACTCACTTCACAGATGGCTCACTCACATCGTTGGTAATTTGATATCAGCCATCAACTGGGGGTCTCTGTTCTTCCCCCAGGATTGCTTGCACGTCTTCATAGCAAGGAAGCTGCCTTCCCCGAGAGCACGAGGTCTGAGAGAGAGTAAACCAGGTACAAACCTGGTTCTTGTGATCTAGTGTCGGAAGTCACACGAGTCACTTCTGCTGCATACGGTTGGTTGAGACAATTACGAAAAGGAAGGAACATGGATCACTGCTGGATGGAATTATGCCAATGTCAGATTGTAACGAGAACATGTTAAAAACCATCGGCTACCATTCTGAATTTCAGATTCAACCAATGGTGAACATCCACTGCTTTGCTGTTTTGTTTGGACTAATTTGAACTTCAAAATAGCCTTGTGAGATAGATGTGATTTTTTTTTTCATTTTTATGCAGAAAAAAACTGAGGCTAAAATAAATTAGTTTTTTGAGCTCTGCACAGAAGTATGGGGGATAGAGCATGATGATTTAGGTGAACATGAGTTCAAATTCTGGTTCCATTACTTATTCACTATGTGATTGAAAGCAGTATCAGTACTTAGCTGCAACCCCCCACCCTGAACTTTTAGAAAAGTACATATTTTGTAATAATAAAATGAATCAAATATTGTGTTTCATAGTTTGCACGTCTCATTAACCTTATTCACAATTGTAAACTGTTTTACAGATGGGGAAACTGAGTGAGGTTAAGTGATGTTTCCATGTCTAGGAAGAGGCACCATCAGAAGTATAACCAAGGTCTTTGGACTTTTAGGACTCTGCTTATTATTATTTTCCATCTTGTTAATTTAGATCAATTGTGCTTAAGCGCATTGAAACATCGCAATTTTGATACTTTGAGACAATTTGCCACTTGAAATGGATGAAGGAATGCAGAAAATGGGCAAGTTTTAAGAAATTATTTCTTTGCCATTATTTAAAAATTTGAAGAAAATTAAATTAGCCTTTTGAGGTGAAATATTAAAACAATCTCTAAAATTACAGAATTCCAGATGGTCTGTTTGTTTTAAAACACTTTTCTAGTTATTGGTACCATTGTCATTGTATTAATTATATTATATGAACAAAGAATAGTAGGTCAATGCAAAGTTCAAGGGGCACAACTTTCCAGCTGTTGACGTGTTCCAGTTATTTCATCAGATAAAAGCAAAAGAGGATGAAAGCTTGAGGCCATTGGTCTAGACAGCACATGCTTCTGTTCACTATATCTCTAAGTGGCTTTTATTTTTCTGAATGTATTGGCAAGTTTCTTAATTTTTTATCGCTAATGACATCCTGAAAGAGATTCATGATTTTATTCCATGGCTATTGTAAGTGCTTAGAGCTCAATTCTTTAGTTTGAGTTGGAAAGGTGTAGCAATGATAAGGATTTTTACCTTTTCATTGCCCTGTTTGAGAATTCTGAAAGCATTAAGAAAATGTACTGCAGATGAGATACATTAGGACAATCATATTAAGATCTAAAGCTTTACCTAGATTTTAAAAAGTATGTGTATAGCTAGAAGCAGGTCTGGCTTTGAGACCACAGAGGCAAAACTTACCTCTAGATCCTTCCAGCCACATTCTTTGGGCAGTCCCAGATACCATGCACCTGATTTCTTCTACTTTTTAAAGTTTATTTATTTATTTTTGAGACAGAGCGGGAGAGAGAGAATCCCCAGTAGGTTCCGTGCTGTCAGCACAGAGCCCTAGCTGGGGTTCCATCCTGAGAACTGCGACATCATGACCTGAGCCAAAATCAAGTCAGAAGCTTAACTGATTGAGCCACCCAGGTGCCCCCAGACACCTATTTCTTCGTGGAAACCAGTATCCATATTTCTAGTTTCATATTTTCTCCTATATTCTTTTTTTAAATGTTTATTTATTTTTGAGGAGGGGAGCAGAGAGAAAGGGAGACACAGAATCCAAACCAGGCTCCAAGCTTTGACCTGTCAGCACAGAGCCCAACATGGGGCTTTAACTCACGAACCTCAAGATCATGACCTGAGCTGAAGTCAGACACTTAACTGACTGAGCCACCCAGGAGGCCCCTCTTCTATATTATTATCTTCAAGAACTCAGGAGTGAGTACCCCTTCTGAATACTAATCTATATAATTCATGTCTTTTGATACACAAAATGAATGCACTCTATTTGTATAACATGATAATTCTAGTTTGAATAGGTAATGCTAAAATGGTAGTATGAGAAGTAGACAGAATAATGGCTTTGCAATCAACTAGATTTTTGCTTTAAACTCTTTCTACCCATTACTAGCAAGTTGTTCAGTTCTTCCAAATATCGGTTTTCTCATCTATGAAATGGGGTTGTTGTGTGGATTGGAGACACTGCCCAGGAAGTGCCAGCAGTATCTGGCACAGTCTTAGAGACTTGATAATTGCAGGTTATTATTTCTGTTGAATATCTAAGGAATTTGAAGTAAGCCAGTGGTGAGACATTTTTGGGCTTAAAAAACAATTATATACTATTCATAATACCATCTTGATTTAATAAGAGTGCTTAACTGACTGAGCCATCCAGGTACCCCGATAAGAGTGCTTTATATCAGTAATGCCTTTAGCGAATTGAATATGTTCTGTGTGCCAGGCATGATCTTCTTCATAAAACAATCTTTGACTTTAGTATAGGGTTTCAGTGTTCTCAAATTACATTAAAAAGCATTATATTATGTGCTTTGCCCACCCACAATCCCAGAAGTTAAGCATTGCCCCCCAATAATCCCAGAAGTTAAGCAGAGAAGATATTATTATCTCTATTTCAATTTGATAAAATTGAATATGGCAGTCAGACTCCTGGCAGGAAATACAAGCTCATTCAATTTGAGTAACACAAGGAGAATTTAATAAATACACTCCTTACAATTATGTGGTCAGTATATGAGGAAACCACAAAGGATAGTCATATAATTCAGAGCTAGTAACATCAGAAGCCATTGGGCCCTTCTGGCCTGAAGGGTCAAAGAGTGATGGGAAGGGGTTATCTGAAACTAGAGAGAAAGGGCTGCCTGCTTAGACTGTGATCTGGTTCAGGAATGCAACCAGTACATAGGGATTCAATAGGATAAGCCTGGAGATAAATATCTGATTGTCCTCTATCTCCCTTTGATCTATTGGTGTTGCTCTCATAAATCAAACCCAATTGGAAACCAAGGGTCAAGAAAGCCCACTAATACAGTCCATAATAGTCTTCCCATTGAGTTACAGAGCAGAGTGGTGAAGCATCAATGAATCTGAAAGGGCAAATGGAAGTTTTCTAGAACGCGGCATTTTAAGAGGGTCAGGCTAAGATTATACAAATTTGGGAATGAGGACCAGACCTCAGGTGCTTTGAATTGTAGACTTTTCTTTTCTTTTCTTTTCTTTTCTTTTCTTTTCTTTTCTTTTCTTTTCTCTTTCTTAATATACCATGTTATCTCCCTTTAGCTCAATAAATATCCCCCTCCTATTTTGCTCCTTCTATATACAATCTTTATCAGTTTTTGCTTTGCTTTACTCTATCGCTGTACAAACCTATCTACTCCCAATACATCCTACAAGTCTGTCAGTTCATTAATTGTAGGAAGCTTTCTTTTTAATCATTATATCGTTTTGTTTATTAGAAATAATGCAATACTAGTTGAATTCAATCATTTATTAATTGATTCATTGTTCATTCACTCAATCGTTCATTCATTTGACAGCTATATAGTGAGGGGCTACTATTTACCAGGTCAAGAAATTAGTAAAAGCAAACATGGTCCCTGCTTTCGTGGTGTTGTAAAATAAATTCATCCAGGGGCGACTGGGTGGCTCAGTCGGTTAAGCATCCGACTTCGGCTCAGGTCATGATCTCACAGCCCGTGAGTTCGAGCCCCACGTCGGGCTAGGTGCTGACAGTGCAGAGCCTGGAGCCTGTTTCAGATTTTGTGTCTCCCTCTCTCTCTCTGACCCTCCCCCACTCCTGTTCTGTCTCAAAAATAAATAAACGTTAAAAAAATTAAAAAAAATTCATCCAATGACTGCATTAATATGTGCATAACTGCAAACTGAGATAAGTGCTCTAAAAAAGAGAGACACTTACATGCTTTTGACCTTAGGTTTTAAGGACAGCTTCCCTGAGGAAGCAAGGCATCACATGACACCTGAAAGGTGAGCAGGAATAAATAAATTGAAAAAGGGGATAGGGAGGAGAATTTATTAGATGGTGAGAACACCAAGAAAGGTGCCTGTGGCTTTAGGGAGTATGGCATATCTAATAAAATAAAGCTTATAGGGAAGGGGAACAGAGAAAGGGAAAGGGAGAGAGGAAGGTGGGTGAAAGGAGGCAAAAGGAAGACTGGAAAGTGCCCTAGGATCTGTATTAGATTTTGGTGTTTTTCCCAGGAGCAATAGAGCAATTAAAGGATTTAAAGCAGGGAATTACATGACTAAGTTTTCATTTTAATAAGACTTAGTGACATTGCAGAGTGGGAGGAAAAGTTGAAAGGGGCCAGAGGGGACTCAAAGAGACCAGTTAGAAGGTTGTTGAAGACATTGAGACACAGTGTCTTATGAAATGGAATGCCATGGTTTATTTAACCTTTCCTTTTACTGAATGCTTGCCTTTCCCCCCTATATTAAACTATGCTACAAAGAACATATCTTCCTGTGCTTACAGATTTGTGCACATGAGTGTGAGCTTCTCTAGAACAGACACCTTAATTTTCTTTAGGAAACTAAGTCTTCCTCAGCGTAAACCTGGGTGAGTTGTCAGGAAATGAATTCACCTTAGCTCTTGAGTACCCATGTGAAATAGGCCTGGCTAAGCAGAGGACTGTTTCCCAACTCTGGAGATTTTGCAGGACTACTGGAAAGAGAGGGAGACAATTTTTGATGGGAATGTTAATAACTATCACTTTAAGCTAGAGGTGGTGGCATTGTCACTGTAAGTGGAGAACTTTCTTGGAGATAGATCCAACAAAGAAGAAAGCAGTGCCAAGTTACGGTGATGGAATAATTTTTTTTAATAATTTGAATTCATGGAGCTAGAGATGCTTGGGGGGAGAGCTCCATCTGGAATTACATGTTTGATTATATTCCCCATTGTTGCTGAAGCCAATTTGAGTTGGGTTTCTCACTTGCAACCAAAAGTAAAACAATGGATGAATGAATAAATAAAATGAAATGAAAAATTCATGTGAAAATTCATGTTACAGTGGTCCTACAGAATTAATATTTACTAAATTTGGAGGAATTATTTAGATCTAACCAATATTAGTTATATTCTTGGAGCACAGACATTTGAATGGAAAGAAATGATGCTCATAGACATACAGAATCATTACAATATATAGTAGGCTATGCTGGAAGTCAACAAAAAGACAACTATGAACAGGTTCTTTTAACAATATTAGAAAAAAAACTCTTGCCAGTCCATTGCAGACAGCTGGACAGAGGGCCAGCCCCACCCCCCAGTGCACATGTAGGGTTAGCAGCTGCACCGGGCAGCTGCCAGCACAGAGCCTGCTGTGAAGCTGGAACTCATGAACTTTGAGATCATGACCTGAGCTGAAATCATGACCTGAGCTTAACTGGCTGAGCCACCCAGGTGCCCCAAATGGAAATGCTTCTGAAGAAAAATCAAATGGTAAGGTGGAGAGCAACTTGATTACTGTTTCCTAAGTGCAGATGAAGAAACATAAAATTAATTAGATGACAGAGAATGTAGAGTGTTCATACACATAACGGATGTTCCTAAATTTAGTTCGAGACAAAGTGTAAAAAGAAATCTCAAGAACATCTGTGTTAGTATGCTGGGACAGCCAGGGTTGGTTTCTGGCGAGACGTCTCCTCCTGGCTTGCACAAAGCTGCCTTCTTGCTGGGTCCTTGTATGGCTTCTGTTCTCTGCGTACACGGAGAACAAATCCCTGGACTATCTTCCTGTTCTGAGAAGACGTCCATCCTACTGAATTAGGGCCCCGCACTTCGACCTCATTTAATTAACTTATCTCTACAAAGGCCTTATGTTCAAATAGTCACATGGGGATTAGGGCGTCAGTATATAAAATTTGAAGGAAACACAGTTCAGTCCATAAAAACATCCGCTCAGGAAAAAAAACCACAACAAAAAAACCAAACAATTTCAAAAAAAACCCCAGAGCAACTAATATTATAGTTCAAGGATGTAACCTTAAAATCCAGAAAACAGTGGAGCAAGATCTAAGAAGTTTTGACGGGAAAATATTATAACTCAATTAATTTATATGTGTTAGTACCTCAGCTGTCAGAAAAACAAAGGCAAACATTAGAAATAAATAAAAGCACACAAATGAGGAAGATATGATACTAATGGAGATTAAAGATACAAATAAAATTACTATTAGATACTTCATAATGAAACTAAAACTTAAAATATTAAAAAGTTTTTTAGGATGCAATTTTAAATGTAGTAAAATATTTCTTGATTGAAATGCTCAAAGACTGGAAAGTTGGTGACTAAGGAACAACAAAAGAAGCAATAAAAATATAACAAATGCCTTGTTTAAAATAGATTTGACACAAAGCTTTCCTGTCACTTTTGACACTCTTGATATTAACAAACTTCAGAAATACAGGCTAATGATTACCTATGAAAACAAAAAGTAATTATATCATCTGATCAGTTATTTTTTATTTTTTTTTAATTTAGGATAGATTATATCCACCTTCCTGCAGGAAATCCAGTGTATATGATGGAAAATATCAAAAAATTATTACAAACAAAAAAAGTGGTAAAGGGTACCATGCAAGAACATTCAAAATCAGAGAAAGCCTCAAAATGTTTATGTAAGATAATGTATGATTATGAAAAAAAAGTCATAAACCATGCAGAGCCACATTGTTCAACATGGTAGCCCCTGTGTACCTGTGGGTATTTAAATGTAAAATAATTTATTTTTTATTAAATTTTTTAATGTTTATTTTTGAGAGAGAGAGAAACAGAGCATGAGTGGGGAAGGGGCAGAGAGAGAAGGAGACACAGATACCAAACCTGGGTCCAGGCTCTGAGCTGTCAGCACAGAGCCTGACGCGGGGCTTGAACTCACAAACCAGGACATCATGAGCTGAGCCGAAGTTGGCAGCTTAAACCGACTGAACCACCCAGGCTCCCCAGTGATACAGAAGTTCTTAGCAAAATATCAAGAAATGTGGGGTTTGAACTCATGAACCGTGAGATGTTTAACTTGGATGCTTAACCTACTGAGCCACCCAGGCACCCCTAAATTAAATTTAAATTAATTAAATTAAAAGTGCTGTTCCTCAATCACATTTGCAACATTTCAAGTGATCAAATAACCATGTGTGGTGAGTGGCTACTGTATTGTACAACTTAGATATAGAATATTTCCATCATGACAGAAAATTCTATTGCACAGTGTTGTTCTAAAGAGCAAATTAATATAGATAAAAGGTGAAATGTGCATATCAGAGTCATCTTTGGAGCTTTTTTCTATTTCACAGAGGGACCTACTCAGTGTTTTAAATGTTGTACTATTTGAAGAAAATAGTAGGTCAAATGTGAAAAAAAGTATATGCAGATGAGTGTTCATTATAGTATTATTTCCAATATAGAAATACTAGAGATAATTTTTTATACAATAACATTAGAGTGTTGGGGAAATAAGTAGGTACCTAGCACTATTAGGTAAGCACTGAAATTAACTGAAGCGAAAACAAATTTTTGATGCATTATAAAAAATAAAAAAGAATTGTGCTAAAAGAAGCACTCTACGAAAAAATCCAGAAAACAACAACCACAAATCCAGAAAATGATTGACAAAGTGGCAATAAGTACATATTCATCAATAACTGCTTTAAATATAAATGAACTAAATGCTTCAATCAAAAGCCATAAGGTAGACTACAGACCAAGACCCATCTATATGCTGCCTATAAGAGACTCATGTTAGACCTAAAGACACATGGAGACTGAAAGTGAAGGGATGGAAAAAGATATTTCATATATAGTCTTAATATATTACATACTCTTTATATATATATATATAATGTATACTGTACATAATATATTAGACTTTAAAACAAAGACTCTAACAAGAGGTAAAAAAGGGCATTACATAATGATAAAGGATAAAGGGATCAATCCCAACAAAGGATCAATAACAATGGTAAATATCTATGCACCCAACATAGAAGTACCTAAATACATAGAACAAATAGTAGCAGTTATAGAGAGAGAAATTTACAGTAATAAAATAGTAGTAAAGAACTTTAACACCTCAATCATATTAATAGATCATCCAGACAGAAATCAATAAGGAAACAGTGGCTTTGAATGACATTATTAGACAAGATGGACTTAACAGATATATATAGAACATTCCTTTCAGAAACAGCAAAGTACATATTTTTTTTTCAAGTGTATATGGAACATTCTCCAGGATAGAGAACACTTTAGGTCACAAAAAATGTCAATAAAGTTAAGAAGATTGAAATGATATCAATTAGTTATCAGAAGAAAACTGGAAAAAAACACAAATATGTGGATGCTAAACAACATTTACCACTAAACAATAAACGGGTTAATAAAGAAGCAAAAGAGAAAATAAACATACCTGGAGACAAATGCAAATGGAAACACAACAGATCAAAATCTTTGAGATGCAGTGAAGCAGTTCAAAAAAGGAAGTTTATACCCATACAGGCCTATGCCGAAAAGTAAAAAAAAACAAAACAAAACAAAAAAAAACACCAAGAAACAAAGAAAAATATCAAATAAATGATCCAAACTTACACCTACTTACACCTAAAGGAGCTAGAATAGAAGAACAAACCAAGCCCAAAATGAGTAAAAGGAAGGAAACAATAAAGATCAGGTCATGAATAAATGAAATAAAGACTAAAACAACAGCAGAAAAGATCATTAAAACCAAAAGCTGGTTCTTTGAAAACATAAACAAAATTGACAAACCTTTAGCCAGACTCATGATGATAAAAAGAGAGAGGGATTAAATAAATAAAATCGTAAATGAAGGAGAAATAACAACCAAGACCCCAGAAATACAAAGGATTATAAGAGACTACTATGAAAAATTACATGCCAATATATTGGACAATCTTGAAAAAAATGAATGAATTCCTAGAAACATACAATGATCCAAAACTGAATCAGGAAGGAATAGAAAATCAGAATAGACCAATTACTAGTAATGAAATTGAATGAGTAATCAAAAGCTCCCAAACAAACAGACCCAGATGGTTTCACAGATGAATTATACTAAATATGTAAGAAGAGTTAATACTTATTCTTTTCAATGTAGTCCAAAACCTAGAAGGAAAACTCAGTTTCATTCTTTAAGGCCAGCATTACCCTGATACCAAAACCAAAGAGACATTACAAAAAAGGAAAACTCCAGGCCAATATCCCCAGTGAATGTAGATGCAAAAATCCTCAACAAAATACAGCAAATTGAATTTAAAAATACATTAAGAGGTTTTATTTATTCTCAAGTTAGTGAACATATAGTGTAGTCTTGGCTTCAGGAGTAGAACCCAGTGATTCATCACGTACATATAACACCCAGTGCTCATCCCAAGTGCCCTCCTTAATGCCCATCACCCATTTCCTCCACCCCCATCAATCCTCAGTTTGTTCTCTGCATTTAGGAGTCTCTTATGTTTTGCCTCCTTCTCTGTTTTTATCTTGTTTTTCCTACCCTTCCCCTATGATCATCTGTTAAGTTTCTTAAATTCCACATGAGTGAAATCATGTGATATCTTTCTCTGATTTATTTCACTTAGCATAATACCCTCCAGTTCCATCCACATTGTTGCAAACGGCAAGATTTTAAGCTTTTCGATCATAACGTATAAGGTTCTTAAAGTCTCCATTGACGTAAGCCTAAATTCTTTTTTTTTGTGACTAAATTAATTCTTAATGAATAGTTTCCTCTAAATTGGACATGTCAGAAATTTTAAAACTCAAGTTATGAACTTATTTTTATTTGAAATGGAGACATCATCCCAGTTTATACACAAAACTGGCTGTGGTTGACTTCTCTTGCACTGTTGTGCAGCCACTCTGGAAAACAGTGTGGAGGTTTGTCAAAAAACTAAAAATAGAAATACCCTACAACCTAGCAATTACACTACTAGGAATTTATCCCAAGGATAAAGGGGTGCTGATTTGAAGAAGCACATGTACCCTGATGTTTATAGCAGCACTGTCAACAATAGCCAAATTATGGAAAGAGCCCAAATGTCCGTCAACTGATGAATGGATTATGAAGATGTGGTATAAATATACAATGGAATACTAATCAGTGATGAAAAAGAATGAAATCTTGCCATTTGCAACAATGCGGATGGAACTGGAGGTTATTATGCTAAGCGAAATAAATCAGTCTGAGAAAGACAGATATCACATGATTTCACTCATGTGGAATTTGAGAAACTTAGCAGATGGTCATAGGACAAGGGTAGGAAAAACAAGATAAGAACAGAGAGGGAGGCAAACCATAAGAGACTCTTAAATACAGAGAACACACTGAGAGTTGATTGGGGTGGGGGAAATGGGTGATGGGCATTAAGGAGGGCACTTGTTGGGATGAGCACTGGGTGTTACATGTATGTGATGAATCACTGGGTTCTACTCCTGAAACCAATACTACACTGTATGTTAACTAATTTGAATTAAATTTAAAAAAAGAGAACTTTATATGTTAACAAACAAAGCAAACCTGTAACTAAAAATAATTAGCACAGTTAAAAGAAATGATAACAAAAAGTAACTGCATCATGGATAGACTTGTCTAATCACTATGTTGTACACTTGAAATTAATGTAACATTGTGTCAACTATGCTTCAATTTTAAATAAATAAAAATAAGCTTGGATTCACCAAAAAATATATTAAGAGAATCATTCACCACAATCAAGTGAGGCTTATTCCAGAGACACAAGGATGGTTCAGTATCTACAGATCAATCAGTGTAGTACCCCACAATAACAAAATGAAGGATAAAAACCATGTGATCATCTTGATAGATTCAGAAAAAAAATTTGACAAAATTCAGCAACTATTAATGATAAAAACTGTCAATAAAGTGTGTTTAGAGGGAACATACCTTGATCTAATAGAGGTCATATATGAAAAACCCAAAGCTAACATCATAATTATGGTAAAAAACATAGCTTTTTTTCCTAAGATTAGGAACAAGACAAGGGTGTCTATTCTTGCCACTTTTATTCAACATATTACTGGAAGACCTAGATACAGAAATCATACTCAGAAAGAAAGAAAGAAAGAAAGAAAGAAAGAAAGAAAGAAAGAAAAAGAAAAAGAAAAAGGAAAGAAGGGGAAGGAGGCAGAAGAAGAGGAGGAGGAGGAGGGGAAGAAGAAATAAAAGTCATCCAAATTGGTAGGAAAAAGTAAGACTTACTATTTGCAGATGATGTGATACTTTGCATGCAGCAAACCCTAAAGATTCCATCAAAAAACTATTAGAACCAATAAATATGTTCAGTGAAGTTGTAGGATACATAATTAATACATAGAAATCTGTTGCATTTCCATACACTAATAACAAAATAGCACAGAGAGAAATTAAGAAAACAATCCTACCAATACTATAATATGTGTTAACTAACTAGAAATTCTTTTTCTTTCCTTCCTTCCTTCTTTCTTTCCTTCCTTCTTTCTTTTCTTTTTTTCTTTTTTTTCTTTTCTTTTCTTTTCTTTCTTTTTTCTTTTCCTTTCTTTTTTCTTTTTCTTTCTTTCTTTCTTTCTTTCTTTCTTTCTTTCTTTCTTTCTTTCTTTCCTTCTTTCTTAAAAATGATGGATACATTTAATCTTATAAAAAATTTAAACTTCTGTTTAACAAACATCATTGCAAATAAAGAGACAACAAGTAGATGGGAGAAATATTTGTAACCTATCTAATCAATAGATCAATACCCCAAATTTTACAAACAATATGACAAACAATATGAACAGGCAATTCATAGAAGAGGTAATACAAATTATCAGTAAACATAGAAAGATGCTCAACTGTACCATGTATCAAGGGAATGCCAAAACACAAACTTTTATGAAATACCTTTCTTCGCCCATCACACTGCAAAAGATATTAAAATTTGATTTAACCTAATTGTTAGCAAGTCTACAGGTAAAGGGACTTTCTTACGTGCTACAGGTGGGAATAAAATTCCATAATATTATAGAGTACAATTTTAAAATGTAGTGTAATCTAGAGTTATTTTAAACTTAAAAATTTTATGATCCGGAAATTTAAATTTTTGGTGATCATTCTGGAGAAACACTTGCACATGTGAACAAGGATGCATGTTTAAGGTTGTTTATTACACCATTGTATGTAATAGGAAAACTTGTAAGTAGATTAAATGCCTAGCAGAGTTTAAAAAAACAAAACAGAACATATCTACCTACTATAACTATGAAGCAGTTTAAGGAGGGTTATGGGCCTTTTGTTGTTGTTGTTTTTGTGTTTTGTTTGTTCTAGAGAAAGAACGAGTGTGCACATGAGAAAAAGGCAGAGGGAGAGAGAGAAAGAATCTCAAGTAGGCTCCACACTCAGCACAGAGCCCAACTCAGGCTCAATCCCACGACCCTGGGATCATGACCTGAGCTGAAATCAAGAGTTGGACGCTCAACCAACTGAGCCACCCATGCACCCCAAGAGGGTTATTTTTAAATATCTGATGTGAAAAGACCACAGACAGACATTTTAAGTAACTAGAATTTAAATAAAAACTTGAAACAAACAAACCAAAAAGAAAATAATGCTATTTATAATTGCACCAAAAGAATAAAACACTTAGTAATAAATTTAACAAAGGTGGTGAAACATCTATACTTTGAATATTACAAAACATTGAGGACAGAAATTGAAGATGACACAAACAAATGGAAAGTTATTCCATGCTCATAGATTGGAAAAGTTAATACTGCTAAAATGTCCATACTACCCAAAGCAATCTACAGTCAATTCAATTCCTATCAAAATAATAATAGTAGCTTCCACAGAACTAGACCAAATAATCCTAAAATTTCTTTGAAACACAAAAGATCTAAATACCCACAGCAATCTTGAGAAAGAGGACAAAGCTGGAGGCATCAGAATCCTAGATTTTAAGATGTACTAAAGGGGCACCTGGGTGGCTCAGTTGTTTAAGCCTCTGACTCTTGATTTCAGGTCATGTCTTGATCTCACAGTTCATGAGTTCAAGCCCCATATCAGGCTCTGTGCTGACAGTGTGGAGCCTGCTTGGGATTTTCTCTCTCTCTCTCTCTCTCTCTCTCTCTCTCTCTCTCTCTCTCTCCCTCTCTCTCTCTCTGCCCCTCCTCCACTCATGCTCTCTTTCTCTCTAAATAAATAAATAAACTTAAAAAAAGATATACTATAAAGCTATAGTAATCAAAGCAGCATAGTACTGGCATAAAAAAAGACACATAGATCAATGGAATGAGATAGAGAGCCCAGAAATAAACCCACCCTTATATGGTCAATTAATCTATGACAAAAGTGGCAAGAATACATAGTGACCAAAAGACTCTTTAATAAGTGGTGTTGAGAAAACCAGATAGCTACATGCAAAACAGTGAAACTAGGCTACCTTCTTACATCATACACAAAAAATAAACTCAGAGTGTAAAAAAAAAAAAAAAACCTAAATATGATACCTAAACCATAAAACTCCTAAAGAAAAACATAGGCAGTAATGTCTTTAACGTTGGCCTTAGCAACATTTTTATACAGATGTACCCTCAGGCAAGAGAAACAAAAGCAGAAATAAACTATTGGGACTACATCAAAAGAAAAAGCTTTTGCACAGTGAAGGAAACAAAAAGGCAACATAATGAATGGGAGAAGATATTTGTAAATGCTTTATCCAATAAGGCGTTTATATCCAAAATATAAAGAACTTACACAATTTAACACCAAAAACCCAAATAATCTGATTAAAAATGAGCAGAAGAGACATAGACTTGAATAGACATTTTTCCACAGAAGACATACAGGCAGGTAACAGAAACATGAAAAATGTTCAACATCACTAATCATCATGGAAATGCAAATCAAAACCACAATGAGATATGACCTCATACCTGTCGGATGACCTGTCTTTACTAAAAAGACAAAATATAACAACCGTTGGTGAGGTTGTGGAGAAAAGGGAACACCTGTGCACTGTTGATGGGAATGTGAATTGGTGCAACCACTGTGAAAAGCAGTATAGAGATTTTTCAACAAATTTAAAATGGAATACAATACAACCCAGTAATTCCACCACTGGGTAATTACCCAAAGAAAACAAAAACACTAATATAAAAAAGCACTATTTACAATAGCCAAGATATGAAAACAACCTAAGTGTCTGTCAATAGATGAATGGATAAAGAAATGGTACACACACACACACACACACACACACACACACACACACACAGGAATATTATGCAGCCACAAAAAAAGAATGAGATCTTGACATTTGTGACAACATGGGTGGAGCTAGACAGTATTATGCTAAGTGAAATAAGTTAGGCAAAGAAAAATGCCATGTGATTTCACTTATATGTAGAATCTAAAAACCGAGAGAAAACAACAAAAAACAGACACAGACTTATAAAGAGAACCAACTGGTGGTTACTAGAGGGGAAATAGGAATGAGCAAGATAGGTGAAGGGGATTAAGAGGTTCAGACTTCCAAGTATAAAATAAACAAGTCACGGAGATAAAAAGTACAGCACGGGGAAGATAATAATATTATAATAATCTTTTACAGTGACAGATTGTAATTATACCAACTGTGGTGAATGTTTCATAATGTACAGAATTGTTGAATCACTATGTTGTACACCCGAAACTAATGTAACATTGCATAATAATTATAATAAACCAGAGTAGTCTAAAAGGTATATGTGACATAATATTACATATATATATATATATACATATATATATATATATATATATATATATATATATATATATATTTATAAACGCACTTAAAAAAGTTTGAGGGGATTTACTCTTAGTATGATTTATTTCTGGATAATGGGATTTTAAAGTGTGTGTTTATCTGTTTTCACTATTCTCTTTTTTTAAAACAAGGATCAGTTTTTGCTTGTGTAGCAAGTTTATAAAGTACTCTTAAAGGATGACATAGAAAACTACTGGTCTATATATATTTGATACATACTTTATTTGGTGAACTATGTATTTAAGGTTGACTCTTTTCCCAACTAGGCAATTCTTTATTTATATTTTTCTAATTTTTTAATGTTTTATATATTTTATTCTTGAGGGAGAGAGCAAGCATGAGTGGGGGAGGGACAGAGAGACAGGGGACAGAGGATCTCATGCAGGCTCTGGGCTGACAGCGGTGAGCTCAAATGTGGGACTCAAACTCCTAAACCATGAGATCATAACCTGAGCCAAACTCAGATGCTCAACTGACTGAGCCACACAGGTGCCCCAAGGAATACTTTGTTTAAAGCACATTACTAATACATTATTTATAACACTCAAATTCTCAGTCACAGATCTTACTTAAACCTAAACAGAAATTGATGTTGACTGTTTTCAGCAGAAAAGGATATTAAAAGGATATTGGGTAGCTCCTAGAACCTCTAGGGGACTGGGGGCGGGGGGGGGGGCAGGCTTAGAGCCTCTGCAACCGGAAGAAATGCCTGGAATCAGCCATTGAGAGGATATTGCTGAGTTCTGGATGGGCGGCTGGCTAGGCTGACCATGTGGGCAGTGAAACAGACACCACAACTAGCACCATTGCTACTGCTGTCTGAGAACTGCAGTAGCCAGAGAAGATATACCACAGAGGGACAAGAACGATGTCCCTTTCCTGGACATCACTAGCTCCTGACTGAAAATCCCCATGCTGATGTTGGGTCATGAGACTATGCCCTATCTGCAAAGGAAGGTTCAAAGGAGCAAGCATTTCAGCTTTTATGCTGTGGGGTGTTTCTAGATCATGGGCAGCCCCAGAAGAGCGATGACGTCTCACACGAGTAATTAGAATAGAATATGAAAGTGCTCAGCACCATCACCATTCTCTTTCTCTTCCAACTCCTTCTGTGCCTGCAGTAATCCCGAATTAATGGTAACAGTATTTTGTTTAATTGAACAATGAAATCATTGACGGTTTGCACTTTTTAAAAAATGTTTTAAATGTAAGATCACATTTAATTTCTACAAACATACCAAGTAGTTATTACTAGTGCCCGCATAAATTTAGCTACAGAGACGTTATGAAAATTGACCAGGGTCACAGAGTAAATGAGCAACATAATATTTTTAATCCAGGAAATCTGGTTCCAATGCTCATATTCTGAATTCTGAGGCTGAACTGCCTCCCATATATCTTAAAATAACTTTTTTGTGGTGCTGCTGATGGTGGGAAATATACATGTATTTATTCTCGACCAGATTTATTAGCATATCTTTCTACGCCAGTAATAAAGAAGAAATGGGGGGGGGAATTATCATTTTTGCCATCAGTGTAGCTGGTCTATCTTACTGAACATGGGATTTTTTTGTTTTAGTTTATTTTAGACATAGCACTATGATATGCATGTAAAATGTTAGATATTCCCCCCACCCCTGCCTGGGAAAGAAAACATTTGTCAACAATGGAACATTTTCTTTACTCCCCATTTCCTTTCCTTTCCAAACTTGTTTAAAAATGTTTTGAGTTCTTGGTTTAAATACTGCATTCCTCAAGTAAAAAAAAAAATAGATGAACTTGTAAATTAAATGTCAGAAGATCCATTAATGAAGGCAAATGGCAACTGATAAATTGCACAGGGCAATTAATTATTTTAATTAAGTGCATGGGGAAATTACCCTCCCCTTCTGAGGATTAACAGTTCACCAGTTGTAGATATCTTCTTCAATTCTACAATAATCCCAAACTTTAAGAGAAGGCAAAACATATTAGCGCTACTTATTTTCAATTAAAGATACTGTAGAATAAAGAGAATATATAACTAGAGTCAGTGGCTAGAATATAATTTAACATACAGATAGACTGGTGACTTTAATATTTATACATGGGTGACCAGGTCCTTTTCACTTTCTGTAAATGTCAACACATGACTAATACATGTGATTGCTCAAAAGCGGCCAATTGGGACAATGGTTTCGAAGAATGTCTGTCTAAGAAACTTTGTATGGTTATCATAATTATTTCAAAGTTTAATAATGCCCCATGAAAACAATAGGCTCTTATTCCTTAATCACTAAAAAATAAGTTGAGGCAGAATATATATTTCTTAAATGTTCATTTCAGTCCCAATGATACTGCCTGTTTACTTCTATGGCACCACCAAAATAGCAAGTAGTTCCTTTTCTGCCAGCATTTCTCAAGAAAAAGTGATTTTCGATCAGACTTTTGACTTGTCAACTTATGCACACTGACTGATGCCACTGCTATGAAGGGTTTAACAAATAGCTTTCTTTTTTCATTCAGTTACAGTTTCATTAGCTATGACGGCCACATTTTCAACACATGCATAAATGCATGCATTTCCTAAAGAGCAAGACATAGGCAAACAGGATTTAAATATATTCATAGAACATTCTACTAGTAGCAATCACTCAGGACCTTATAAAATTACATAGAGGACTACTTCTCAGGAATAGGGTAACTATTCCCAATGTGGACCCTCTAGGTTATGTATAGATTATATTTAGCTAAAGGAATCTATTTTGTCTTGCCAGATTTTCTGTCAGGTATTGATGTTCCAACTAGCCTTCCAGCTAGCTATTTGTTTCAATTCTGTTCTCTATCAAGAACACAGCTTTCTCCGGCTAGCTGTTCATTTTCTTCTCTTAGGGTTCCTTTTACTCTGTAAATTTAATCAAATATTGCTGTAATTCAAATGGAGCCCTTATTGTGTGTGTATTATGTAACCACAAATAATTTGGAGGAAGTATCGAACTTGCCCGCTCAATTCTTACAGATAAGTAGGCAAAGTTGGTTTGGAGAATTCTATCCTAAACTTTGTCAGGATATGATTCAATCAGTGATTTAAATAAGCGTGTATTGGCTTGTGTATATTTTTCATGCCAAATATAAACTTTTTCTGTATAAATTCTCTTAGCAGCTATTACTGACTTCCTCTTCCAAGATGAATCCTAGAGCACCTAAAGATAAAAAAAAAAAAGACCAAGAAAATTGTGAGAGGGATTGAGATAACTGGGCAAAGTGATGACTTTGACCTGGGACAGTAGGTAGCCTCAATAGGCTATGGCAGAAGTAGTAACGGACACATTTCTTGGAGTTCTACTCTTGCTTATCCCCATTATTGCCTTGCAAATGTACCTGTAAATGAAGATCTCAGAAAAATAAGTTCATAGTAACTCATCTCTAGTATTTGCCTTTCCAAAGTCTCGGGGCTGGCAAATCATAATCTAAGGAATGCCTCACGTGACTTCTCTTTGGGGAGTGAAGAGTAAAATCCTAATCTGTAGATGTGTTTTATAGACTGAGGAGCTGGTGACTGGCTTTCTAATGCTTAGGTTTCTTCATCCTGGGGCCTCTGGTCAAAATGATAAGCTTTTTGAGGAGCCTAAACATTGAAAAGGGGAAAAGGCCATATTGGACTACAGATTTCCATTGGGAGCAGGCATATTAAAAAGATGGACCAATCATATAAAACTAATCCAAATAAATGTTCTAAAAAATTATTGGGAGGAGATTAGCAGTATGACTATGAATAAGAAAACATGAGAAAAATCAAGATAAATATTAGGCAAAACTTTTTTGAACGAATGAATAATATATGTGAAATAAAGATTGAAAATATAAAATTGAATAATGAATTAATTGATTGAAAGTCTGGATTGAGTAAATCTTCCAGAATAGGAGTTGGGAAACTTCTGATTAGGGTCAGATAGTAGATTTTAGGACTTGTGAGCCACACATGGTGTCTGTCATTTAAATAACTTAAAAGAACTATTTAAAAATGTAAACACCAATAAGTCTCTGGCCATACAGAAACAGGATTCAGGCCAATGTGGCCCCTAGTTTGCTGACCCCCTTGACTAGAAGGAAGAAAAAAAGCAAATTGAATAGAAAGTATAAAAGCCCATCCTAAAATATATATGAAAAATAAAGGAATAATAATAGCAAAGATACTACAGAGGAATAAGAGCTGAGAGGAAGAGTTGCCTAAATAACTACCAGGCCTATGATGAACTTAATTAAGAAAGAGTGTTATCTGTGTAGAAAACACAGTTGTCCACAGAGGAAAATGTAAAGTCTAGAAATATAGCCATTCATCTATGGAAGTTTGATATAGACAGAGGCAGGGAAAAGAGAAACTCCTCAATAAATAAAACTGGAAGAAAATAGTTGTCCATGTGTATAAAGACAAAATGGGATTCCTATCTCATAGATGGGATTAGAAAAAAACAAATTAAAATGTTGAAAAAGAAAAAAAAAGGAAGAGTTGTAGGCAACTCAACATCTTTAAAACTGTCAGAAGAAAATTTGTTGTGTTTCTTTTATTTTTTTATTAAAAAATTTTTTTAATGTTTATTTATTGTCAAATTGGCTAACATACAGTGTGTAAAGTGTGCTCTTGGATTTGGGGTTAGATTCCCATGGTTCATCGCTTACATACCACACCCAGTGCTCATCCCAACAAATCCTCAATGCCCATCACCCATTCCCCCCCCCCCACTCTCCCCCATCCACCCTCAGTTTGTTCTCTGTATTTAAGAGTCTCTTATGGTTTGCCTTCCTTCCTCTCTGTTTTTAACTATTTTTCCCCCTTCCCTTCCCCCATGGTCTTCTGTTAAGTTTCTCAAGATCCACATATGAGTGAAAACATATGATATTTATCCTTCTCTGACTGACTCATTTCACTCAGCATAATACCTTCCAGTTCTATCCACGTTGCTGCAAATGGCAGGACTTCATCCTTTCTCATTGCCAAGTAGTATCCCATTGTATATATAAACCACACCTTCTTTATCCATTCATCAGTTGATGGACATTTAAACTCTTTCCACAATTTGGCTATTGTTCAAAGCGCTGATATAAACATTAGGGTACATGTGCCCCTGTGAATCAGCACTCCTCTATCCTTTGGATAAATTCCTAGTAGTGCTATTGCTAGGTCATAGGGTAGTTCTATTTTTAATTTTTTGAGAAACCTCCACACTGTTTTCAGGAGTGGCTGCACCAGCTTGCATTCCCACCAACAGTGCAAGAGGGTTCCCCTTTCTCCACATCCTTGCCAACATCTGTTGTTTCCTGTGTTGTTTATTTTAGCCACTGTGATCAGTGTGAGGTGGTATCTCAGTGTGGTTTGATTTGTATTTCCCTGATGATGAGTGATGTTGAGCATCTTTTCGTGTGTCTGTTGGCCATCTGGATGTCTTCTTTGGAAAATGTCTATTCATGTCTTTTTCCCATTTCTTCACTGGATTATTTGTTTTTTGGGTGTTAAGTTTGGTTAGTTCTTTATAGATTTTGGATACTAACCCTTTATCTGATATGTCATTTGCAAATGTCATTTCCCATTCTTTCAGTTGCCTCTTAGTTTTGTTGATTGTTTTCTTTGCAGTGCAGAAGGTTTTTATCTTGATGAGGTCCCAATAGTTCACTTTTGCTTTCAATTCTCTTGCCTATGGAAATGTGTGCAGCAAGAAATTGTTGCAGCTGAGGTCACAGAGGTTTTAGCCTGCTTTCTCCTCTAGGGTTTGAATGGTTTTCTGTCTCACATTTAGGTCTTTCATCCATTTTGAGTTTATTTTTGTGTATGGTGTAAGAAAGTGGTCCAGTTTCATTCTGCTGCATGTTGCTGTCCAGTTCTCCCAGCACCATTTGCTAAAGAAACTGTCTCTTTTCCATTGGATATTCTTTCCTGCTTTGTCAGAGATTAGTTGGTCATACATTTGGGGGTCCAATGCTGTGTTCTCTATTCTATTCCTTTGGTCCTTGTGTCTGTTTTGTGCCAATACCATACTGTCTTGATGATTACAGCTTTGTAGTAGAGGCTAAAGTATGGGATTGTGATGCCTCCCGCTTTGGTTTCCTTCTTCAATATTACTTGGGCTATTCGGGGTCTTTTATGGTTCCATACACATTTTAGGATTATTTGTTCTACCTTTGAGAAGAATGTAGGTGCAATTGTATTGAATGTGCAGATTGCTTTGGGTAGGATTGACATCTTAACAATATTTATTCTTCCAATCCATGAGCATTAAATGTTTTACGGTTTCTTTGTGTCTTCTTCAATTTCCTTCATAAGTTTTCTAAAGTTTTCAGCATACAGATCTTTCACATCTTTGGTTAGGTTTATTCCTAGGTACTTTATGGTTCTTGTTACAGTTGTAAATGGGATCGGTTTCTTTTTTTCTCTTTCTGTTGCTTCATTATTGGTGTATAAAAATGCAACTGATTTCTGTACATTGATTTTGTACCCTGCAACTTTGGTGAATTCATGTATCAGTTCTAGCAGTCTTCTGGTGGAGTCTTTCATGTTTTCTATGTAGAGTATCATGTCGTCTGCAAAAAGTGAAAGTTTGACTTCATCTTTCCCAATTTTGATCCTTTTAATTTCATTTTGTTGTCTGATTGTTGATGCTAGGACTTCCAACAGTATGTTAAACAACAGTGGCGAGAGTGGACATCTCTGTTGTATTCCTGATCTCAGGGGGAAAGCTCTCAGTTTTTCCCATCGAGGATGAGATTAGCTGTATATATGGCTTTTATGGCCATATATAGCTTTTATAATGTTTAAGTATGTTCCTTCTATCCCAAATTTATTGACGGTTTGTATTAAGAAAGGATACTGTATTTGTCAAATGCTTTTTCTGCATCTATTGACAGGATAATATGGTTCTTATCCTTTCTTTTATTAATGTGATATATCACATTGATTGATTTATGAATATTAAACCAGTCCGTAGCCCAGGACTGAATCCCACTTGATCATGGTGAATAATTCTTTTTATATGCTGTTGAATTTGATTTGCTAGTATCTTGTTGAGAATTATTGCATCCGTATTCATCAGGGATATTGGCCTGTAATTCTCCTCTTCTGCAGGGTCTCTGTCTGGTTTGAGAATCAAGGTAATTCTGGCTTCATAGAATGTGTCCAGAAGTTTTTCTTCCATTTCTATTTTTTGGAACAGCTTGAGAAGGATAGGTATTAACTCTGCTTTAAATGTCTGGTAGAATTCCCCAGGCAAGCCATCTGGCCCCAGACTCTTATTTGTTGGGAGATTTTTGATAACTGATTCAATTTCTTCACTAGTTATGGGTCTGTTCAAATTTTCTATTTCTTACCGTTTGAATTTTGGTAGTGTGTGGGTGTTTAGGAATTTGTCCATTTCTTCCAGGTTGTCCAGTTCGTTGGTCTATAATTTTTCATAGTATTCTCTGATAAATGCTTGTATTTCTGAGGGATTGGTTGTGATAAATCCATTTTGATTTATGATTTTATCTACTTGAGTCCTCTTTCTTTTCTTTTTGATAAGTCTGGCTAGGGGTTTATCAATTTTGTTTATATTTTCAAAAAACCAACTCTTTGTTTCATTGATCTGTTCTACTGTTTTGTTTTGTTGGATTCTATATTGTTGATTTCTGCTCTGATATTTATTATTTCTCTTCTTCTGCTGGGTTTGGGGTTTCCTTGTTGTTCTGCTTCTAGTTCCTTTAGGTGTGCTGTTAGAGTATGTATTTGGGATTTTTCTTGTTTCTTGAGATAGGCCTGGATTGCAATGTATTTTCCTCTTGGGACTGCCTTTGCTATACCTCAAAGGGTTTGGATTGTTGTGTTTTCATTTTCATTTGTTTCCATATATTTTTAAATTTCCTCTTTACTTGCCTAGTTGAGACATTTGTTCTTTAGTAGGATGTTCTTTAACCTCCATGCATTTGGAGGTTTTCCAAACTTTTTCATGTGGTTGATTTCAAGCTTCATAGCATTGTGATCTGAAAGTGTGCATGGTATTATCTCAATTCTTTTATATTTATTGAGGGCTGTTTTGTAACCCAGTATGTGATCTATCTTGACCCAGTACATGCACTCGAGAAGAATGTGTATTCTGCTGCTTTAGGATGAAAAGTTCTAAATATATCTGTGAAGTCCATCTGGTCTAGTGTATCATTCAGGGCCATTGTTTCTTTATTGATTTTCTGTTTAGATGATCTGTCCATTGCTATAAGTGGAGTATTAAAGTCCTCTGCAATTACCACATTCTTACCAATAAGATTGCTAATTTTTGTGTTAAATTGTTTTATATATTTGGGTTCTTCTGAATTCGGTGCATAAACATTTATCATTGTTAGCTCTTCTTGATGGATAGACCCCGTAATTATGATATAATGCCCTTCTTCATCTCTTGTTCCAGCCTTTAATTTAAAGTCTAGTTTGTCTGGTATAAGTATGGCTACTCCAGCTTTCTTTTGACTTCCAGTAGCATGATAGATAGTTCTCCATCCCCTCACTCTGAATCTGACGGTGTCCTCAGGTCTAAAATGAGTCTCTTGTAGACAACAAATAGGTGGGTCTTGTTTTTTTTTTTTATCCATTCTGATACCCTATGCCTTTTGATTGGAATATTTAGTCCATTTACATTCAGTGTTATTATTGAAATACATGGGTTTAGAGTCATTAAACATAGTTGTCTTAATAGCTGAATGGCTTTCCCTCTCACATCCTAGTAGTCTTTGATGAAGTCACCTTGGGGAGTGGGGACTTCCCTGACCAATTTAAATTTTCAAATATTTTCACCAAAACTGCGCATCCCTCCTTCCTGATTTGAAGTTATCCTTAGCACCTGCCATCAAATAAACACTCTGTCTCTTATTTATTATCTGTATTCCTAACTTAGATTTAAGGTCCATGAAACCAACGTTTGTTTTTATTCTATTTTGCTCATGCTCTATGCCAAATACTTAAAATATTAGGAACCCATAGCAGTTGCTCAATGCATATTTACTTAATAACATATTGCAAATTAGGTGTCTACGTCTCTTTCAGTGTTCCTGAATATTCCTTGATTAACAAAGCTTTTTAAAAAAATTTTTTTAATGTTTATTTATTTCTGAGACAGAGAGAGACAGAGCATGAGTGAGGGAGGGGCAGAGAGAGAGAGGGAGACACAGAACCAGAAGCAGGCTCCAGGCTCTGAGCGGTCAGCACAGAGCCCAACGCAGGGCTCGAACTCACAAACCATGAGATCATGACCTGAGCCAAAGTCGGTCTCTCAACCAACTGAGCCACCCAGGTGCCCCAACAAAGCTATTTCAAATATTATATGAAATAAAGGAGTCTGATATGACCAAGCAGGACATGGACCTCTTGTTGTCATAATTTCTTATGTCTTTTAATTTAAACTATTACATAAAGTATCATCTGATCAAGAAACTAGAATTATTGAGAACTTGACAGAGGACATGAGGTTACCCTGTATGTTCTCAGTATACTCCTTTAGTATTGACTTTTTTGTGTAAATTAACCAAATTCCTCTGGCTAATATTGGAAATTTTTTTCATCTGATGAATCCTTTTATAATTAATGTATGTAACTGTATATACAATATATAAAATATAATTGATATATTTTAATATATTTTATATAAATTATATTTATACCATATAATTATATATACTGTATATGTTATAAAGGGAATAAATATATATAATATATTTATATACTGTATTTACATATATGTTTATAATAAATCTGGTTAAATATATTTTATATTTTAAAAATACATTGTAAATATATATATTGTAAATATATTAAAAATATATAAATAAATAAATAAATAAATAAATAAATAAATAAATATATATATATCCTTAACTTGGCAAAAGTTTCATCAGTACAACGTTTATCATGCTTAGCTTAAGCTATCAAAATGTTCTAGCTGGGGGAACCTGGGTGGCTCAGTTGGTTAAGCATCCTCCTCTTGATTTGGGGTCAGGTCATGATCTCATGACTGTGATATCAAGCCCTGGATCTGGCTTCATGCTGGGAATGGAGCCTGCTTGAGAGTCTCTCTCTCTCTCTCTCTCTCTCTGCCCCTCTCTGCTTCCTGTGCTCTCTCTCCCTCACAAAAGCAAAAACAAAAACAAAAAAAAATAAAAAAACAAGTCCTAGCTGAATTATTAGTTTGCATCCAGTAATAGTGTTTACTTTCTAGTTCTGAAAATTCTTCATTTTTAAAGTGATAATGGAAATTGTTTCAAATATGTATTTAGTTGGTGTTAATGACTGTCCATATTCTTGCTTAACTGGGAGTTGAAGAAACTCTTTTCTTAATAAGCAATTATTAATTAATGAAGACATTTGTATGAATGTCAAATTAAAAGTTTCAAAAATAGATTTGTATGTGTGTTCAAATTAAAAGATTAAAATTATATAAGATTTCATTCTAAGATAAATTTACTTGGCTCAGTACAAAGAAACATTTTATGAAATATAGTAGGGTTCTTTGGAAATTACAGCAAAATCATGAAGGTGAAAAGTGAATGGATGGCTGAAGTGTGGCTGACATTGTTTCAGATGATGGAACAGGTGTCAAAATTTTGGACAAACACATGGCACCCAATTTACAATGATTCAACTTAATGATTTTTGACTTTAAAATGGTGCAAAAGTGACATGCATTCTGTGGAAACTGTACTTTGAATTTTGAGTTTTGATCTCTTCCTGGGCTAGCAAGATGAGGTATGATACTCTTGCAATGCAGGGCAGCATTGGTGAGCCACTGCTCCCAGTCAACCACACTTTCACAAGGGTGAAAAACCAATACATTTACAACCATTCCATACCCCACACAACCATTCCATTTTTCACTTTCAGGATAGTATTCAATAAATTACAGAGATATTCAACAGTTTTGAGTTAAATGATTTTGTCCAGCTCTAGGTTAATGTATATATTCTAAACATGTTTAAGGTGTACTGGGCTAAGCTATCATGCTCAGTAGGTTAGGTGTGTTAAATGCATTTCAACTTAATGATATTTTCAACTTACTATGGGTATGTCAGGATGTAACTCCATTGTAAGTCAAGGAAGGTCTGTATTTTCATTTTCTTCCTTCCTTCCTTCCTTCCTTCCTTCCTTCCTTCCTTCCTTCCTTCCTTCCTTCCTTCTTCCATTTCTTTCTTTCTCTTTCTTCCTTCCTTTTATTTCTTTCTCTTTCCTTCCTTCTTTCCTTCCTTCTTCTGAACAAGTTGTATTATAAGATTTTTGAATTCAATGAAATATCTATGGATCTTTAAAAATTTTTTAATGTTGATTTATTTATTTTGAGAGAGAGAGAGAGAGAGAGAGAGAGAGAGAGAGAGAGAGAGAGAGAGATAATGAGCAGAGGAGGAGCAGAGAGGGAGAGAGAGAGAGAATCCCAAGCAGACTCTGCACTGACAATGGAGAACCTGATGCAGGGCTTGAACTCATGAACCATGAGATCATGACTTGAGGCAAAATCAAGAGTCCAACACTTAACTGACTGAGCCACCCAGTCTCCCCTCAATGGGCATTTAATAGATGAAAAGTGTTTAAGGGTCAGGAGGGAAGCATTTAATAACTGTTAGGTTACTAAGAGAACTTGGTCCAACCTTCATAATAATTTAAGCAGTGCATACCATGTGTCAGGCTAAATTGTAAAGCAGTTTATATGTCTTAAGTCATTTAATACAGCAATTCTATGAGGCAGAAAAATTTCCAAATTATGTATCTGAAAAGTGACTTGTATCTAAAACATAAATAACTATTACAGCTCAATAATAAAGACAACTCTGAAAATTGGACAAAAGATCTGTGTAGACATTTCTTAAAAGAATGTACTGCTATTTTCATTTTATAGAGGAGGAAATTGAGGCACATGGTGACTGAAGAGATTGTTTAGGGGGACAGAGTCATGATATGAATCTATGCAAACATCATAACCTATACATGATGATTGAATCTTGAAGTTATCTCCCTATGGTATTAAATCCATTTTCAGACTTTAGAATGACATTTCTCCAGAAGAATTTAAGTATCACTATCTTAAAAACCTGCATTATTTTAACTACAAGCCAATGCTATGTTTAAACCAAAATATTTGTTGTTTTTTAAAGAGATGGCAAAAGTTGGTGGAGAGGCATTTAATTCCTAAAATTCAGTGTATTTTACTGGCTTGTGGTGGTACTGATACCTACTTCCTGCCTAGCAATTTACCTTTGCACCTGTACAAATCTGTTAAACCTTTGGCTTCAAAAATAAAATCCAACAATGGGCAGAAGGGATGCTGTTATTTTAACAACAATGCTGAGTTACCAACTCCCTGGATCAAAGAAGCCATGGAAAAGAGGTATTTTTATTTTTCTAGCAAATGTGAAACAAGTCTAAATCAGTTTCTCAACTGTAAAGGGATAGTAAAAGGAGACAATAAAATGAATATCTTTGGGTAATGACTTCGATTCTTTTCTCTTCTTTTCTATCCTTAATCTTTCCTTTCCATTCTTATCCTTGCTCCCCTCTCTGGTTACAGATATTTAGCAAACCATGGGAGTTATGGAATATATGCAACAAAAATTTTCATCAGGAGACTGGTTTACTACAAATTACTTAGCATGAATTTTCAGTAACTGGAAGCATTTTGGTAAGACAAAAATATATGCTGTTAGTTTAGCTGGCCTAAATTTAGAGAGGCCATTCATCTCTATGATTCACACAATTAACTAGCCTCAGAGAATTTTTTTTGAGGCTTAGAATAGTGTCAATATAAACATTGAGAAAATAATTGTTTTGATAAAATTGTTATAAAATATAATATTTATTATTGGCACCAAAATTGGACTAGATAAATTTACCTGAGTGTGTGATTCGTGTTATTCTCCTTTTATATGCTCTTAATTAGAAAGCATCTGGCAAATGAACACCTGAGTGAAAGAAAGGTAGTAGGAAGGAATAATAGCTCTTCATATTGTTTAATGGGCTGTACTGAAACAACTTTTTCAGATCATGAAACCTTTTGATTATTGCCAAATAATTAGTGCTGCAAAGCACCATTAAGTTAATTTTTTCCCTTCACCTGCATTAAAGAGAATAATGAAGGGAAAAACTCACAGAGCTTGGCTTACTTTCTCATGTCGGAGGTGGTTAGTTCCATTTAGAGTCTCTCTAAAACCATGATGATTATGCTGCTACAATGAAGTGATTTATACTCGTTTACGAGTGCCCCAGAGTTTGCTATGACGTCACATCTTTTCAAAACTGTACATATCAAGTTCTGTTATTTTCTTCCCATCAAGGTCCACTTACCTTTTTATAATTAGTGGACTTGTGCATTTCTAATGTAGTGTTTCTTGACTACAGTCTTATGGATGAAGGAACTGTTGTGTTTATGAAAAAGATACCTGAAGTTCCTATAAGATGCTATTTAGTAAGAGTGTACCAAATGTTACTCAAGTGTCAAAGAGTTAATCAATCCATAAGCATTATTGTCAACTGGAGCAGAGCAAATTGGCCAATATAGTTTACTGATTACCAAGGTTATTGAATTTTTGAGATAAAACTGGATTCTGTTGAACTTCAGTGTATCTCAGAGCAGATACGGAGTGACGAATGTCAGCCAGGTTGATGGCTCTGCTTACTGGGTTGAAGTCTCATTAAATTGATTCAAGCATGTAAAAAGCACAGATCCATGCTTCAACAACTCAATAAATCAGGAGGGACTGTATGTTACATATAAAAATAACTATGTATCACTGGATGTAACTTGACCCATTAATTAATTAGCTAAACTAATATTTCATAAATGCTTATTATATGCTAAACAATATTCTAAATCTAGATATAATAGCAGTAAACAGAAAAAGAACATTTGTTTTCATGCTTCTTTCTCTCTAGTGTTCTATGTGAAGTATGAAACAAAATACCTTTTAAACTTACTAAATATACAAGTAAATTATTGCATATTTGTTAATATATTTTTTCAACCAATTGACTTTAATTTGCTTCAGTTTATCAATAAATTTTACCTTTTAAATTGGAGCTATGGAAGGTCCATATTTAATCAGAGCAAATGTATAATGGAATTCTAAACTTTTATTGTCTGTAAAGCAAATGGGTTTAAAACCCTTTTTATGTATATCCGGTTTGTTATCTCTTGGAAATTATACCTTCATGAGGCATATGATGGCTGTATTTTCTGTTCAAAACGTGGCCATAATTGATATCTTCTAGAAATCCTCAAAAACTTCTAAGACAAATTTATGTTTTACATTGAACGTGAAAAATCCTCCATTGTCAGATGCATTGCTATTTTGCATGGCATTAAGAAAGCAAAAATAGCCAAGGTGAAATATCAAAGGGCTACACTCAGTAGTGTAAAGATAAAAATAAATGAAACCACCAAATTGAGAGAGTAAGGAAACTGGCAAGTCTTAATCTTAACACTGGGTATTAGAAGGAAAAAAGTGAGTTTCCTCTGAGAATTTGAACTACAACTAAGTTTATGTTTTGAATTTACACCACCAATGTGGTCCAAAAACTCATAAAGAAATTGTAATTTAAAATGATCTCAGCTGGGGCGCCTGGGTGGCTTGGTTGGTTAAGCGTCCGACTTTGGCTCAGGTCCAAGCGTCCGACTTTTGGCTCATGGTCCGTGAGTTCGAGCCCCGCGTCGGGCTCTGTGCTTACAGCTCAGAGTCTGGAGCGTGTTTCAGATTCTGTGTCTCCCTCTCTCTGCCCTTCGCCTGTTCATGCTCTGTCTCTCTCTGTCTCAAAAATAAATAAATGTTAAAAAAAATTAAAAAAAATGATCTCAGCCTATACCAACAATGATTGAAAGACATTATTGATTATAAAATACAAATTGATTTAAAACATACTAAAATGTTTAAAAAATGCACCTTATATTTAATAAAACATGATCATAGTTATGCTGCATAAAACTACATACAGTGTTTCCAATGCTGCATTATAAAAGACTTATTTTTGAGATCAGGAAGTCAAGTTTATATAAAACTTTCATCTGCAAACAACTTTTATCAAGACATGCTTAAAATAACATACAATTTTGTAACTGAAGATCAAATATAAAGGCACTCTATAAATTACTTTTCTGCAATGCATACCTGCTCATTTGTTCATATAAGTAAGTTACATGGTGAATTGGTTCGTTTTCTCTTGGTCTTGCTTGCATTCTAGGTGCCCTCAAAGCTGGCTAGCATTTTTTCATTTTCTGTCACAATGTACCTACTGATCCCTAATTCAGCGAATACTCAGGAAATACTGAGTTTATAAAATGTAGTATATGCTTCTTTTATTTTCTACGAATAATATCTAACATAATAATAGTTAAATAGGATTATATTAGTTTTACTGAAAGAAACTACAATGAAATCACTATTATTTTGAAAGATGCATTTTTGAAGTTGTTTTTCTCTTAAAGATAATATCTTTTCTGCCAGAGCCTACCTGCAGGAGACACATTCCTCTGGAATACTTTCAAAACATCTAAAGAACTGTTTATATCAAAAAGGAATCACTTAAGGGTGGAGGATTCAAGATGGTGGCAAAAGAAGATTCTAAGCTCACCTTCTTCTATCGACATGCCAAATATGCAACTACATATGGAGTAATTTTCTCAGGAAAGGCCCTGAAAACTAGATGAACAGAGCCTCCACAATGACGGACAAAGGACAGCACTGAGATGGATAGAAGTGGTGGAAATAAGGTCTTGCCAAAAGAAGATAAACTCCACTCCAGGTACAACAATGGACAACTGGGGAGGAATTTCAAAAACACAGAACTTCCCCCTGAAGAGCAAGTGATTGGATTGCCACAGCAGGCACTCCAACCCTTAGATCACAAGAGAGATGAGCCCCCAATATCTGGGCTTTGAAAACCAACAGAAAAACCATAGAGCAACAGGAAAAGGAGGATCTACTCTTAAAGGGCTCATGCATAGTTTCACTTGTCATGAGACTCAGTGATAATATACCAATTGCAAAAGCATCCAGAATATAGGTGAAGAAGACTCACTCACTATTGTGGGGGTGTCTCCCAGAGAGGCAAGAAACTGCTGAGATCCTCCCCATGGACAGGGAAACAGGTGACATTTTTGTAGCATAATCTACCTTGTTAGTGCCCATGCTAGCAGATGCCATCTTGAAACTCTCACTTTAACATGCTAATTTTGGTGGGGTGCCCCACTGATAGCCCTGACCACAGCCACAGCCATGGCAGCCAATACTGTGCCTCAGCCAGCTGATCTGGGGGTAGAACTCCACCCACCACTGCAGCCGTGGCAGCAGCCAGGGCAACCAGCAAGCTGGGCCAGAGAGAGAGCTCTGTCCACCATTATAGCTGAAGTGACTATGATACCCCACCCAGCTGGGTAGGGGAGAACAGCACACATGACCCCAGAGACAGCATATTATACCAGCCAGCCAGCCCAAGGGAGAGTCCCTCCAGACAGCAAGAGCCTCAGCCAGTCAGGTTGAGGGGAGAGCCCCACACACCCATCAGGCCCCAGCCAATGCCCTATCACACATTTCACACAGGAAATGCTCATTAAAAACCTGGATTTGGTGAGAAAAGGGGGTTATGCTTCTGAGCTCTGTGGGACATCTCATATATGAAGCCATTCCTTTAAGACTGGGAGAGGTAGTTGATTTGCCAAACACACACAAATAAACACTGAGAGTCAAAACGAGAAGAGAGAAGAAAACATTTTAAAAAGAGAGAGAGAGAAGAAGAAAGAGAGAGAAAACCTCAGAAAAAGATCGTAATGGAACAGAGGTAAGTAATCTAGCTAATAAAAGAGTTCAAGGTAATGGCCACAAAGATACTCACCAAACTCTAGAGAATATGAATGAATACAGTGAAAACTTAAACAAAGTGATAGAAAAACATAAGATAATACCAATAAAAGCTAAACAATACAGTAACTGAAATGAAAAATACATTAGAGGGAATCAACAGCAGTTTAAGTGATACAAAAGATTGGATTAGTGATCTGGAAGACAAAGTAGTAGGAATCATCTGATCAGAACAGCAAAAGAAAAAAAAAAAAAACCATGAAGATATTTTAAGGGACCTCTGGTACAATATCAAGCCTGCTAACATTTGCATTTAGGGCTTCTAGAAGGAGAAAAGAGAGAAAAAGGGGCAAAAACACATTTGAAGAAATAATGACTAAAAACTTGCCTAACCTAGGTAAGGAAACAGACATCCAGGCTTAGATCTAGGGAGCCGGGTCTCAAACAAGATGAACCCAAAGAGATTGAACACCAAGACACATGGCAAAAGATTAAGATTAAGATCAAAATGTCAAAAGATAAAGATAGAGAACGTTAATAGCAGCAAGAGAAAAATAGATACATACAAAGAAGAGAAGAAAAACTAGACACATACAAAGAAACCCCCATGAGGTTATAAACTGATTTTTCAGCAGACACTTTGTAAGCCAGAAGGGATGGCATGATATATTCAAAGAGCTGAAATGCAATATCTTATAACTCATACTGTACCTGGCAAGGTTATAATTCACAATCAAAGGAGAGATAAAGAGTTTTCCATAGGTTCCTGGGTGGCTCATTTGGTTAAGTTTCTGACTTTGGCTTAGGTCATGGTCTCATGGTTTGTGAGTTCGAGCCCCACATTGGGCTCCACACTGACAGTGCAAAGCCAGTTTGGGATTCTCTCTCTCTCTCTCTCTCTCTTTCTCTATCCCTCCCTACTTGCCTTCTCTCTCTCTCTCTCTCTCTCTCTCTCTCTCCAAAAATAATAACTAAACTAAAAACAACAACAACAAAGTTTCCCAGATAAGCAAAAATTAAAGAAGTTCATAAACACTAAACCAACCTTAAAAGAAAGGTTAAAGGGACTTGGACTTTGTTAAGTAGAAAAGTCTAAACTAGAAATAAAACATATAAAAGAAAAAATCTCACTGGAAAGGGCAATAATACAATAAAGGTGGTGGACCAAAAACCTATAAAGCTAGAATGAAGGTTAAAAAGGCAAAAGTAATAAAATATGGCACAAAAACAGACACATAGACCAATGGAATAGAATAGAAACCCCAGAACTAGACCCACAAACGTATGGCCAACTAATCTTTGACAAAGCAGGAAAGAACATCCAATGGAAAAAAGACAGTCTCTTTAACAAATGGTGCTGGGAGAACTGGACAGCAACATGCAGAAGGTTGAAACTAGACCACTTTCTCACACCATTCACAAAAATAAACTCAAAATGGATAAAGGACCTGAATGTGAGACAGGAAACCATCCAAACCCTAGAGGAGAAAGCAGGAAAAGACCTCTCTGACCTCAGCCGTAGCAATCTCTTACTCGACACATCCCCAAAGGCAAGGGAATTAAAAGCAAAAATGAATTACTGGGACCTTATGAAGATAAAAAGCTTCTGCACAGCAAAGGAAACAACCAACAAAACTAAAAGGCAACCAACGGAATGGGAAAAGATATTTGCAAATGACATATCGGACAAAGGGCTAGTATCCAAAATCTATAAAGAGCTCACCAAACTCCACACCCGAAAAACAAATAACCCAGTGAAGAAATGGGCAGAAAACATGAATAGACACTTCTCTAAAGAAGACATCCGGATGGCCAACAGGCACATGAAAAGATGCTCAACATCGCTCCTCATCAGGGAAATACAAATCAAAACCACACTCAGATATCACCTCATGCCAGTCAGAGTGGCCAAAATGAACAAATCAGGAGGCTATAGATGCTGGAGAGGATGTGGAGAAACGGGAACCCTCTTGCACTGTTGGTGGGAATGCAAATTGGTGCAGCCACTCTGGAAAGCAGTGTGGAGGTTCCTCAGAAAATTAAAAATAGACCTACCCTATGACCCAGCAATAGCACTGCTAGGAATTTATCCAAGGGATACAGGAGTACTGATGCATAGGGCACTTGCACCCCAATGTTTATAGCAGCACTCTCAACAATAGCCAAATTATGGAAAGAGCCTAAATGTCCATCAACTGATGAATGGATAAAGAAATTGTGGTTTATATACACAATGGAGTACTACGTGGCAATGGGAAAGAATGAAATCTGGCCCTTTGTAGCAACGTGGATGGAACTGGAGAGTGTGATGCTAAGTGAAATAAGCCATACAGAGAAAGACAGATACCATATGTTTTCACTCTTATGTGGATCCTGAGAAACTTAACAGAAACCCATGGGGGAGGGGAAGGAAAAAAAAAAGAGGTTAGAGTGGGAGAGAGCCAAAGCATAAGAGACTCTTAAAAACTGAGAACAAACTGAGGGTTGATGGGGGGTGGGAGGGAGGGGAGGGTGGGTGATGGGTATTGAGGAGGGCACCTTTTGGGATGAGCACTGGGTGTTGTATGGAAACCAATTTGACAATAAATTTCATATATTGAAAAATAAAAAAAAGTAATAAAATAAACTGTAACTACACTAAGTTGTGAAGAGATACATAAAATAAAAAGATGTAAAATATGACATCAGAAACATAAAACGTGTGTGTGGAGGGGGGAATAAAAACATAGTTTAGAATGCATTCAATTAAGCAATCATCAACTTAAAATTGACTGGGAAATATATGTATATATGAATATCATATGAATATATGAAAAACTTATAACTGATACACAAAAATAAAGTGACAAGAATGTAAATATTACACTAAAGAAAGTCATCGAAACAAAAGTGAGAAGAGCAAGAAAAAAGGAAGAGAGTACTCCAAAAACAACCAGAGAAAAACAGACAAAATGGCAATAAGTACAAACAAGAACCATCTATATGCTGCCTACCAGAGACTTGCTTCAGATCTAAAGATGGACACATACTGAGGGTGAACGGATGGAAAAAGATATTCCATGCAAATAGAAATAAAAAAAGCGTAGCAATATTTATAACAGACAAAATAGACTTTAAAACAAATGTGAGCAAGAGACAAAGATGGGCATTACATAATGATAAAGGGATCATTCCAACAAGAAGATATAACTGTAAATATCTACGCACCCAACATAGAAGCACCTATTATATAAAGCAATTATTAACAGAGATAGAGGGAGAAAATAATGAGAATACAATAGTAGAGAACTTTAACACCCACGTACATCAATGTATAGATCATCCAGACAGAAAATCAATAAAATATTGGCCTTAACACAACAGACTAGATGGATTTAATAGATGTATACAGACATTCTATCCCAGACATGCCATCCCCAAACAGTAGAATACACATTCTTTTCAAGTGCACATGGAACATTCTTCAGGACCATCCACATATTAGACTACAAAACAAGTTTCTATAGATTTAAGATTGAAATCACATCAAGCATCTTTTCCAGTCATAACAGTATAAAACTAGAAATCACTTATAGGAAAAAAGGTGAAAAAACACAAATAAATGGAGACTAAAAAACATTCTACTAAACCACTAATGTGTCAATAAAGAAATAAAAAAGGCAATCGAAAATATCTTGTGACAAATGAAAAAAGAAACACATTTCAAAATCTATGGAACTCAGCAAAAGCAGTTCTAAAAGGAAAGTTCATAGTCAGAGAGTCTTACCTCAGGATAAAAGAAAAATCTCAAATAAACAATTTATTTTTATAGCTAAAGGAACTAGAAAAAGAAGAACAAGCAAAACCCAAAGTTAATAGAAGGAAGAAAATAACAAAGATCAGAGTGGAAATAAATGAACTAAAGACTAAAAAAAAAAAGATGAAAACTAAGAGCTAGTTCTATGAAAAGATAAAATTGAAAAACCTTTAGCCAAACTCATAAATAAAAGAGAGAGATGGTCTGAATAAATACAATCAGAACAGCTACAACATACCACATAACTAGAAAAGATTATAATGGACTATTATGGACAACAGTATGTCAAGAAATTGGACAGCCTAGGAGAAAAGGGAGACTTCCTAGAAACATATGACCTTCCAACACAAAATCATGAAGAAATAGGAAATCTGAGTAAAATTGATTGCTACTAATGAAATTGAGGCAGTAATTAAAATACTGCCAATAAACAAAAGTCCCAAACAAAACACTGTCACAGGTGAATTCTATTAAACACTTAAAGAAGAGCTATATAATACAGTAACTGAAATACCTTTTTTCTCAAATTAATCCCAAACATTGAAGAGGATGGAATGCATTACTCTGATACTAAAACCACAGGAAAACCCTACACACAAAAGGAAATTACAGCCAGTGTCATTGATGAATATAGATGGGAAAATCCTCAACAAAATATTAGCAAGTTAAATTCAACAATACTTTAAAGGAATCAGTTGTGCCATGATCCAGTGGGATGTATTCTAGGAATGCCAGGATGGTTCAACATTTCAAATCACTCAAAGTGATACACCACATTAACAAAACAAAGGATAAAAACCATATGATCATCTTAATGGATGAAGTAAACACATTAGACAAAATTCAACGTCTGTTCATAATTAAAAACTCTCAACAAAGTGGGTACAGAGGGAACATACCTCAACATAATAAAGGCCATAAATGGCAAATACAAAGATGACATCATCCTCAAGGGTGAAAAGCCGAAAGTTTTTCTTCTAAGATCATGATGAAGACATGGATGCTCACCTTCACCACTTTTATTCAACATAGTCTTGTAAATCGTAGCCACAGCAATTAGGCAAGAAAAGAAATAGAACGCATCAAAATGGGAAAGGAAGAAGTAAAACTTCACTATTTGCAGATGACATGATACAGTAAACCCTAAGGAGTTCACAAAAAAACTATTGGAACTAACAAATGAGTTCAATAAATTTGAAGATACAAAATATTAATATGCAGACATATATTGCATTTCTATACACTAATAATGAGCTACAGAAAGAGAAATTGAAAAAACAGTCTCATTTACAATGGAATGAAAAGGAATAAAATACCTGAGAATAAATTTAGCTAAGTTGTTGGAAAACCTGTACTCTGAAAATTAAGACATTGATGAAAGAATTTGAAGGTGACACAAATAAATGGAAAGATATACTGTGCTAATGGGTGGAGAAATTAATGTTGTTGAAATGCCCATACTACCCAAAGAAATCTATAGCTTCAATTCAATCCCCATGAAAATACCAATGGCATTTCAGAGAACTAGAACAAATAATTTTAAAATTTGTATGGGATCACAAAAGAACCACAAATAGCCAAAGCAACCATGAGCAAAAAGAACAAATCTGGAGTTCTCAAACTTGTGGATTTCAAGATATACTACAAGTCTGTAGTAGTCAAAACAGTGTGGTACTGCCACAAATACAGACACATAGATCAATGGAAGAGAATAGAGAGCTCAAAATTAAACACACGCTTATATTTCAATTAATGCACAACAAAGGAAACAAGAATATATACTGGAGAAAAGACAGTATTGTCAGTTAATGGTACAGGGAAGACTAGACAGCTACATGCAAAAGAATAAAACTGGATCACTTTCTCATATCATACAGAAAAATAAGCTCAACATGGATTAAAGACTTAAATGTAACACACCAATCCATAAAACTTTTTGAAAAAAAACATAGGCAATAAGGTCTGTAACATCAATCTCAGCAATAATTTTAAACAATCTGTCTCATTAGATAAGGGCAACAAAGTAAAAATAAACAAAGGGGACTGTATCCAACTTAAAAGCAGAGGACGGGAACAGACATTTTTCCAAAGAAGATACACAGACGGCCAGCAGACACATGAAAAGTTCCTCAACATCATTGACGAGGGAAATACAAATAAAAACTACAAGAAATATCACCTCACACTTGTCAGAATGGTTAAAATCAACAACACCAGAAACAACAGGTGCTGGTGAGGATGTGGAAAAAAGGGAACACTCATTCACTATTGATGAGAAAGCAAACTTGTGCAGCCACTCTGGAAAACATTATGGAGGTTCCTCAAATTGTTAAAAATAGGGGTGCCTGAGTGGTTCTATTGATTAAGCATCCAACTCTGGATATTCGCTCATGTCATGATCTCATCGTTGTGAGACTGGCCCTGCGTCGAGCTCTGTGCTGGGCGTGGAGTCTGCTTAAGATTCTCTCTCTCACTCTCCCTCTTCCCCTCCCCCACTCTCCATCTCTGTCTCAAAAAAAAAAAATGTTAAAAATATAACTACTCTATGATCCAGCAATTGCACTACTAGGTATTTACTCAAAGAACACAAAAATACAAATTCAAAGGAATACATGCACCCTGATGTTTATAGCAGCATTATCTACAATAACCAAAATATGGGCATAGCCCAAATGCCCACCAACTGATGAATGGCTAATATATATATATACATATATATACATATATACATATATATATATATGTATGCATATATATATATATACGTATATATATATATATATATGTATGCATATATATATATATATATATACATATATATATATATGTATGCATATATATATACATATATATATATATATATGTATGCAATGGAATATTACTCAGCCATTAAAAAAGAAGTCTTGCCATTTGCGATGACATGGATAGAGCTAGAGAGTATCATGCTAAGCAAAATAAGTTAGTCAGAGAAAGATAAGTACAATACGATTTCATGGAATTTAAGAAACAAAACAAATGAGCAAAGGGGAAAAAAAGAGAGAGATGCAAACTAAGAAACAGACTCTTAAGCATAGAGACCAAACTGATGGTAGCCAGAAGGGAGGTGGGAGGGAGGATGAATTATGTGGGTGATGGGGATTAAGGAGTGCACTTGTTGTGATGAGTACCGGGTGTTTTGTGAAAGTGTTGAATCCCTGTGTTGTACACCTGAAACTAATATTACATATATTTTAACTAACTGGAATGGAAAATTTTAAAAAACTTTGTATAGAGAAGAAAACCATCAACAAAATGAAAAGGCAACCTACTGAATGGCAGATGATATTTGCAAATTATATATCTGACAAGGGCTTATTAGCTAAAATATATGAAGAACTCATACAACTCAATATCAAGGCTTATTAGCTAAAATATATGAAGAACTCATACAACTCAATATCAAAAAGAACAAATAATCTGATTAGAAAATGGGCAGAGGACTTGAATAGACATTTTTCCACAGGCATTCAAATGGCCAACAGACACATGAAAAGATGCTCAACAACACTAATCATCAGGGAAATGCAAATAAAAACCAATACTACACTGTATGTTAACTAACTTGAATTTAAATAAAAAAAAACATGATGAGATATCACCTCATATCTGTTAGAATGGCTAGTATCAAAAATACAAGAATTTTCAAATGTTGGTTAGAAAGTGGAGAAATGGGAACCCTCATGTGTTGTAGGTGAAAATGAAAATCTGTGTGGTTACTCTGGAAAACAGTATGGAGTTTCCTTAAAAAATTAAAAATACAGGGGCACCTGGGTGGCTCAGTCTGTTAAGCATCCAACCTTGGCTCAGGTCATGATCTCGTGATTCGTGAGTTTGAGCTCTGCATCTGGTTCTGTACTGACAGCTCAGAGCCTGAAGCCTGCTTCGGATTCTGTGTCTCCCTCTCTCTCTGCCCCTCCCCCCACTTGCACTCTGTCTCTCTCTCTTTCTCAAAAATAAATAAACATTAAAAAAAATTTTTTTAATTAAAAATACAACCGCCATATGATGCGGCAATTCACTCCAGGGTGTTTATCAGAAGAAAATGAAAACATTAATTTGAAAAGACATATTCACTCCTTTGTATATAACATTATTCATAATAGCCAAGATATGGAAGCAACATAAATGTCCATCAGTAAATAATTATGAAAAAAAAAAGATGTGATACAATGGAACATTAGTCATAAAAAAGAATGAAATGTTGCCGTTTGTAGCAACATAGATACACCTATAAACTATTATGCTAAATGAAATAAGTCAGACAGAAAAAGATAAATACCATATGGCTGTACGTATGAGTGGAGTCTAAAAAGAAAACCAACCAAAAAACAAAAAACAAAAACACAAACAGACTAATAGATACAGAAAACAAATACTTGTTTGCCAGAGGGGAGTGTGGTGGGTAGATTGATGCAATAGGTGAAGGGAATTTAAATGTATAATTTTCAAGTTATAAAATAAATGAGAAATAGGGATTTAATGCACAATCTAGGGAGTATGGTCAATAGTATCGTAAAAACCACGTATTTTGCCACACTGAAACTAGACTTATGGTGATCATTCTATAAGGTATATAAATATCAAATCATTATGCTGTGCACGTGAATGTAATATAATACAGTGTCAACATACTTTAATTTAAAAAAAGCAGTAATCATTAAAAGTTACCATTCTCTAGGGAATTTCTTTGGAACTGAAAATAGCTTTTTATATTGCATAGAATCTAAATATTCAAGAATAATTGTATGACTTGTATACTTTAGAATTTTATATAAGTTACAAAAAAATTCAAAATTATAAAAGTGTAAAGTTATTGTCCAAGAAGTACTTTAAATATAAGAAAAATGGTTATATAAAATTTAAAAACTCAGGGGAGCTTGGGTGGCTCAGTCAGCCTCTGACTCTTGGTTTCAGCTCAGATCATGATCTCATTGGTTTCATGAGTTCAAGCCCCACGTCAGGCTCTGCGCTGACAGCGTGGAGCCTGCTTAAGATTCTGCCTTTCTCTCTGCCCTCCTCTGCTCACACTCTCTCTGTCTCTCTCAAAAGTAAACAAATAAACTTTAAGAAAACGAATAATAAAACTTTAAAAATCATTCTTAGGTTATATCTTAAGTAAAATTCAATAGTATATGCAAAGTTAAGCTATTAATAATTGTAAGGCAGGTTTTATTCTTAACATTTGATTTAAGAGACTTTCAATGTTTTCTCAACTCACATACCAGCCATCTCACTTAAATAGGGCATTTCTTTTTGCATTTGTCCGAACAGGAGATGAAAACAAGTGTCCTATGAGCTTTTTTCCCTGTTTTTGTTGTTGTTTTGCTTTAAAATGAGGTTTTTGGGGGGAGCGCACCTGGGTGGCTCAGCAGTTGAGTGTCCACCTCTTGATGTCTGCTCAGGTCATGATCTCACAGTTCGCGAGATCAAGCCTTGAGCTCTGCGGTGAGCTCTGCTCTGACAGCGTGGAGCCTGCTTGGGATTCTCTTTCTCCTCTCTCTCTCTCTCTGCCCCTCCTTCCCTCTCTCAAAATAAATAAATAAACTTTAAAAAATGAGGTATTTAAAAATTCATTATTTCTTTTTCTTGTTTTCCTTCAGGGGAATGGAAAATTGTTCCATTCTCAATCACTTCACTTTTAATTTGTCACTGAGAGGACCAGTGATCATTGAACATTGATTCTTTTCCACTTAACAGACACTTCTTCTTCAGTTAAATTTCTGATATTTAAATTTGTGGTTTCACTCTCATTTGGATACTCACTCCACTGACATTTAAGAGGCGATCTTCCCAGTGTATACATAACAGCAAGGAGAGGCCAGGGTATTGTGTACTTTTTTGGTTACACAATTTAAGAGCTTGGAGAATTTGGAAAGGATTCAGAAAAGAGCCATACATTTAATGAAAAAGTAACAAAATAAAATCCATGAGGAGTGATTAGAAAGCAACACTGATAGGTTTTCTTAAGAGTAGTCAGGAATATTTAATGTGAACTAGAATGACATTCTATTTGAAACTCATTCTTATATCATCCAAAGGGATTAAGTAGGAAAATTCTCTAGTCAAAAAAAAAATGTGATTCCAAGCTTTTCTCTATTGTTTTTCTTCTTTCACTATCTATCACCTTCCTGTGTCTTGTGCTCACAAAGCAAACAACTTGAGTTGAAGTCACCATGTGAAGAAATTCAAGTGAACCCATCCTAATCAGAATCAACTGCAGTAAATTACAAATGCAGACTTATGGGATACCTCTGTTTCAGGCCAGCACACTTTTCTAAGTCTTGTGGTTGCTGTTCTTTGCACTATTTTATCTTGCTTTCACCTTCCAGTTTCATTGGAAGTTACTAGAATTGGTACTTAAAGAGAAAAGCCATTTCTTGCTTGGATCTTAAGAACACACGTCAATTAGGCTTCTAATGGAAACTTCCAGTACAGTAAATTTCTCCACTAAAACCAGCAGTTGCCCTGGCTTTGCTTTAACCCTGCCTAAAGTCTTTGACCCTCTAAGGTTATCAAAATAGAGTCAATCATCTTAAATTATCTTTTTTCTCAGTTTTTCTTTTTTATCTCTCTGCCATTTATTTCTGGAACACAGTATTTTATTTTCCACACATCTGCTTATCACTTAGGACTTATTCACAAATATCTTTCCACATTTTTTTTAAGTCAGAATCCAGAAGTATAACTCACTCTCTTTCCCATGGAAGAAATTTGTAACTTTATACAAGTTAAAAAAATAAAATCTGGATGGCAAGATGGTGGTGTCAGCATAGGAATATATTAAAAAATAGAGAAAATATTTATAAGTAGGTAAAATATAGATTGGAAATTAAAAAGAGAATGAGTATCATGTGGCTATTAGAAATCTGAAGTCTTTCTGCTAAATGTATTGTTGATGAGACCATGTGGAAAAGCAAAACTGAGAACTACTATATAATTATCTTCCTGAGAGAAACAAAATGTTCTCTCTTCATTCCCTGCCCTGGAAAGAAGACAGATACTCTGGCAGAATCCCACAGACAATTCTTTTGTCCAAAAAGTAAAAATTGTGTTTTCCTAAGACATGGAAGCCCACAGGAGCCTCAGGAGCTAGTCAGAGACTTCCATTTCACTGCCCCATGCCTTTGTGAAAAGGACACTGTAGCAGGTACATTAAGAGTGAACTACTTCTAAAGAAGATAGACAGTCATAACAATGGACCCTTCCCTGAGGGGACTCTGCATATTTATGCAGAGATGTTACTCATGACCACGGCTCTGCCAATGATTAGAGTTTCCTTTTTCTTTCCAATCTTTTAAATTATGTACTGCCAGACTTTTGCTTTCATTTTTTCCTTAAATTAAGACCTGTTGTGTGTGAAGAAAAATTTGGATTTTGAATAATGCAATTTACATCTTGGTTTAAGTAATTAAAGTCTTGTCAGACTATAAGACAACCCGGGACCAGCATGGTAGCTTCTAAAGAAGGATGAAGAGACAAAGAGAAGTGACAGTGGGTATGAAAATCTCCTTCACATAGTAGGAGGACCCCCTTCTAGAGATTCAAGACATTTATCCCTTTTAATATATTATTTAGGATATATTCACAAAAATACTTTAAACTTGTTTTCAAGATTATTTAAAAAAATACTTTCCGTGAAACTTCACAGTGAAAACCCAGGTACAATTGGATAGAAGAAGGCAGATAAATAGAGGATTTGGCCCAGAAAAAAATAAATTAATGAAAAGAAAAGCCACACAAACTCTCTGAGAACACAGGGGAAAAATGAGAATAAAGACCAGAAGATAATAATAAAATAGGCATCTCACTTTAGAGATCATAAGCTTCTTAAGAGATAATAAAGCAATTAGAACCACAAAGACATGATCCATGAAAAAAATTGGTAAGTTGGATTTCATTAAAATTAAAAATTTCTTCTCTGCAAAAAATAATGTTAATAGAACAAGATAAGCCACAGATTGGGAGAATATATTTGCAGAAGACACATCTGATAAAGGACTGTTATCCAAAATATGTAAAGTACTCTTGAAATCCAACAATAAGAAAATGAGCAACCCGACTGAAAAATGGGCAAAAGATACGAACAGATACCTTCTCCAAAGAAGATACACAGATAGCAAGTAAGTTTATGAAAAAATCTTTGACATCATATGTTACTAGGAGCTGTAAATTAAGAAAATAATGGCATATGACTGTACATTTATTGGAATGGCCAAAATAAAAAATACTGTTGACACCAAATACTGGTGAGAATGTGAAGAAACAATATTCATTGTTGGAGGGAATGAAAGCTGGTACGGCTACTTTGCAATGCAAAGTTTGACAGTTTTTTTTTTTAAATAAAACTAGACATATTGTTACCATATGATAGTTCCTTGGTAATTATCCAAAAGACTTGAAAACTTAAAAACATGCACAAGGATGTTTATAGAAGCTTCATTCATAAATGCCAAAACTTGTAAGCAACCAAGATGTCCTTCAGTAGATGAATGGATAAATAAACTGTGGTATACCCAGACAATGGAATACTAGTTATCATTAAAAACAGATAAGCTGTCATGTTATGAGAAGTTATGGAGGAAACTTAAATGCATATTACTAAGTGAAAGAAGCCAACCTAAAAAGGGTACAGACCATATGATTCCAACTATGACATTTTAGAAAAGGCAAATATGAATACAGAAAAAGATCAGTGGTTTTCAGGAACTAGGGGAGAGTGAGGGATGAATAGGCAAAAAACAAAGGATTTTTTAGGGAAGTGACACTATTCTGTATTATACCACAATGGTGACACATATCACTGTAGAATTTGTCCAAACTCATAGAATTGAAAACACCAAGAGTGAATTCCAACGTAAACTATTGACTCTGGGTGATAATGATCTGTCAACATATAGTCAATTATAACAAACGCACCACTCTGTTGGGGGATGTTGATGGAAGGTTGTTGTTGGTGGGGGGGGGAACAGGGGTATATGAGAATTCTCTGTGCTTTCTGCTCTATTTTGCTGCAGACATGAGACTGCTGTAAAAATTATTTATTAAAAAGAGAAACCGGGGCGCCTGGGTGGCGCAGTCGGTTAAGCGTCCGACTTCAGCCAGGTCACGATCTCGCGGTCCGTGAGTTCGAGCCCCGCGTCGGGCTCTGGGCTGATGGCTCAGAGCCTGGAGCCTGTTTCCGATTCTGTGTCTCCCTCTCTCTCTGTCCCTCCCCCGTTCATGCTCTGTCTCTCTCTGTCCCAAAAATAAAATAAAAAAAAAAACGAAAAAAAAAAAGAAGAGAAACCATTCTTAATCTAAAAATTTCAGTGAAGTTTACTGCTGTGATAAGGATGATGGCAGTGTGATTGGACTATCTCCATTTATCCTTACTCTGTATGTCAATGTTAGCAGAACATTTCTAAAGAACAACAAAACAATAATTTCCATTTTTTTTCACTCTGAACACATAATAACCAGAACTGGCCACTCGGTTGAGGTATGCATCCTTGAGAGAAGCAGAGTTATCACAGGAGAGAACATTCTGGGGCAGGTGAGGTTGATAATTTCTGCATGGCTGGAATAGGTAGGAGAGGATAATTTAATTTAAGTATTTAAATAAATATATTTGCATATTTTAATTGTGAGTTGTGATGCAGGATAAATTGTTGACATCTGCGGGAAGGTGCTGGTCATCAGGCCGCCTGGCAGAACCCCTGTCTCTTTACAGACAGTGTTGACTAGTGCACAAATTTCTTGCCATAAGAACAAGGCCGTTAGAAAGTTGTCTGAATAAAAGGTAGAGAATAATATAATATTTGGTTCTGGTCCATGGGTCTTCAGCATGCAGACCCATGAAATTAATTCTCCCATAGCTCAGACTCAGCACCACTTTGAACTTACACGAAACACAGCTGTTTTCCCAAGATCTTCTGAACATTGTGCTTGAAGGATGGGTTTCCCAAGCAACATGCAGACTCTACTTGAAAAATCATCTCTGTTGCCTTCTGCATCTTCTAATTCCCACCCAATTAACGAAATCTCCTTTTCTCTCAGCCCAGAATTAAGTTCTCTTAATTTTTGTCCTAGGATTATGGTACCTGTTTTGTGAGAAAATTTTACCTTACTGTATATCCATTTGTCATGACCAATCCTAAATGGAGGCTGCTAACGCATTCTCAAGGGGAAAAAAATCACACAACTATGAAGGTTCTGTGATATGACAAATGACAAATTTGTGTACCATGAAATATTTAGTTCTCAACCTCAACTGGGCCCTGAATACTGCTTAGTAATTTTTTCACTTCTTTTTTTCTAAGATTCTTTATTGCAAATTAAAAACCTTACTATTCCACTTAATCCCCGATTCCCTCACTAGCAAATGATCTTTTATTTTAACCATACTATTCCTTTGCCTACCTTAACAAAGGTTAATTACTGCTAATAAGATCTTATGTTTTTACCTCTTTCACCCAGAAAACTTTCTTTTAATGTGTATTTATTTATTTTGAGAGAGAGAGAGAGAGATAGCGAGCAGGGGAGAGACAGAGAACCCCAAGCTGGCTCCACGACATCAGTGCAGAGCCTGATGCAGGGCTCAAACTCATGAACCGTGAGATCATGACCTGAGCTGAAACCAAGAGTCAGACGCTTAACAGACTAAGCCACCCAGGCACTCCCCTCCTTCTTTTTTTTAATCTTTATTTATTTTTGAGTGAGAGAGAGACAGAGCTGGAACTGGGGAGGGGCAGAGAAAGAGAGGGAGACACAGAATCCGAAGCAAGCTACAGGCTCTGAGCTGTCAGCACAGAGCCTGATGCGGGACCCTAACGCACAAACCATAAGATCATGGCCTGAGCCAAAGCTGGTTGCTTAACTGACTGAGCCACCCAGGTGCTCCTCCAAGATAATTCTTTGACCTCCACAAGCCTAACTGAATTGAGCACTTCTATCCCTAAGGAAAGAGCGTGTTTTTAACACCTTTGTTATAGTACTATCCCATCACTGCGATAACTATTTTGTACGTGTCTACTCAATCCCTAAAGCTAGTAATGGAGGAGGGTGCTACTGAATTTTATTCAGCTTGAATCCCTAAGGCTGAACATTGTAGTGCTGGGTACATAGACAGCTATAGTGGGCAGATGGCCCTTTTGTTTGCCCAAATTTTCATTGGAGAAACCACATTTATTTGATTTCCTATTGGTTTTATGGGTAGAAAATAATTTTTCTCTCCCTCTCCTTAGACATAGTCAAGATTTGGTTTGTTATGTTCTATTTTGAGGTTGATAAATAAATACTGGGGAGAGGAGAAAAATCCTGCCATTTGCTAGAGTTGATAAGGTGGGATGACTTAATCCTACTGCTACAACAGTGACTGCCTTCTTTGATTATATAAAGAGTGAATACAAAAGAGAAAAATGAACATATTCCCAGAAAGATCTGGGAGTCAATAAAAAGCCCTGGACAACAGGAGTAATCTCATCCTCTCCCAACAGAGATCACTACTGATCCCTATTAATGGGGACTTGTAGTCCTGCCCCTGTTACAAGGACTTGAGAGGGCAAGAAGGGCCATGAAGCTCATAAAAATATCCTCAGGTATACTATTTAAAAAGAGGGTAAAGGTAAACTTCCGACTTGCCTTTCCACTTGGAGTGAGCCTGCCCTACTCCTATAGGAGGGTCAAGAGTGGACCCTTGGAAGGACTTAGACTTCCAGCAATAGTGAGTAACTATTTCAGAACTACTCTCCTGTTAGAAACAACTAGAATAACTGAGTAAAGTTTAACAAACACTGGGAGCTAATAAGGAATTGAAAAATTATTGGACCAAGGTCCAGAAGATGGAAATTGAGAGAAGGAAATTTAGAATTTAAATATACTGTTCCCTCAGGCACATTTGCTGATTCTCAAAGAGGCTGAATTTATGACAGACTTGTGGGACCCACCATGTAGGGGCAAGCCTAGTATGCAGCACACTAGAACTAAGGCAGACCTTGAAATAGAAAAGGAGGGTACATAATCCAATTCATCTTAAATTCAGCAAACATAACCTTAAAAAAAATTCTGCAAGAACACTTTAAGGATAATTACAGACCAATGTCTCTCCTAATTATAGATGTAAAAATATTAGCAAACCAAATCCGTGTATATACACATATCTCTATATACAGTATCTATATGCATATGTATATACAAATGTATATGTATATATATATATATGCACATGAGTGTGTATGTATTACAGGTGTTGGCATGTACATACATGTCTGTGTATTTGTGTATGTGTTAGTTGACATGCTGATTTTAAGATGTAAATACAAAAGGTCAACATTAGAAAAGACACTCTTAAAGACCAAGAAAGTATTAATCTTTCTAGTGGATAAGACCTTTATAAAACGATAGAAATTGAGGCAGGGTGGTATTGAGTCAAAGGGAGAAAAACAAAACAATAGAATAGAACCAAACAGAATAGAATAGAACCAAAGGCTTGTTGAGGATATTGTCTATTTACTACTCAATATTATAAATTTATATGAAAATAACAGTGACATGAGACTAATGTAGTTAGCACATTAAAAAATATTATGTCTAAATACTTAATTGGTTATAGTTTGAATTCACTTAGCAAAATTTAGATAACAGGTATTTTGACAGAGGAGTAAAGAAAAAAGGAGCATTAGAAAGAGAAAATAAAAGAATCCAGGGACAGTTAAAGTACAATGTCATTTGCAACACAGGACACGAAATAAGTAATAAGTATAGTTAGTAGATTAGGATGTTCCAAGGTAAAAGGAGAAAGTGATCTTTAAAAAGGAAAAGAAAAACAAGAGCAGGTACACGGTGCATGAGAGGTGAACTTGGGGAGCGAGAAGCAGCAAAAGGTAGGGAACCGCTTTTGCGGGCAGAGAGAGGATGGAGACTGGGGAGGAGGGAGAATATGGGAAAGCATCCCTCCCCAAAAACAGCTGGAGAGAGAGTGGAAAATTGGAAACAGCTGCAGGGACTAAACTAAAAAGGGAGAAAGGAGAAAGGAGAGGGTGTAAATTCCATTAAGACTGTAAACAAGGGGAGTGCAAAGGCTGCAACTCCACAGCTCCATATGTGGCGGCGCCCTGGTGGGAAGGGCGAATCCCCAGGAGCAGAGTGGCATCTGGGAGGTTCTCGGGCCACACAGGGAAAAGCGGTTCCACTGCTGGAAGGACTGTTGAACCCCCCTGGTGCCAGCAGACCCCAGAAAATAGCCACATTCGCTGGTGCTGGAACAAGGTCTTTAAGGGTGAAGCCTGGTGCCAGGTGTGTGTTGTGATTTTCCATCATGCCTGAAACGCTGCAGCTACACTGTCTCGTGAACTTTTTCTGGGGTGGGCTGGCACCTGGCTGTAGTCTCGGGGCACCGGCAGAAGCAGGGTCCAGCAAGCGTTCCTGGGTGCAACTGACATTCAGCCATTGCTCGTTTGGCCATTGCTTGGTGAGACCCTCCTGCAGAGGGGCAGAACGGGTCAAAGCCGCAGTCCTTCGGAAGTAAGGGGCCGGGGAAAACAGCTGCATCTGAGACAAAACTCGGGAGAGAGGTACTGCCTGGGGCCTGGTCACAGAGAGTGAAAAAGTGGGGAGTGGAGGAAAGCCGAAGAGAGAAGATGGGTGCGTAATTGATGATCAGGGAAAACAGACTGGGTAGCTGGGGGGCGCCATTTTCACTGCTCCTGCGCTTGCACATGTGCACTTATGAACGCTGCAACAATCCACCCCAGTAGGCTAGCAGCGCCATCTAGTGGAGAGCAGAGATGTTACACTGAGCCCCACCCAACTGGGCCAACTTTGCTCTTCAAGAACACCGTCTCACTGCTGGCTTAATTTATGGACTGTAAAGAGCTACATAGACTGACTTCTAGGGGAAAACAAAGCAATTTCAGTCCTACCTCAATCTGTTAGCAGGTTCATCTATTCAATTTTCTTTTTTTTCTTTTTTTTCTTTTCCTCCCTTACAATTCTTTTCTTTTTCTTGAATACAGAAAGAAAAAAAATTCATTTTTATTTTCAATTTCTATTAAAAATATTTTTCTTTAATTTTTATTACTATATTTTTTACTTTTATGTAAATTTTTTCAAATTCTACTTTACTTCCATCATTTTATTTTAGTCTACTTCAATGTATTCACCTTTTCGAATTTTCCAACGATTTCTTTTTTCTTTTTTATCTTTTTTCTCTTTTTTTGTTTCTTTTCTTTTTTCTTAAATACAGAAAAAGAAAAAACCCAGAGTTATTTTTAATTTTTATTAAAAATATTTTTCTTTAATTTTTTCTACTATATTCTTTACTTTTGTGTATATTTTTTCAAATTCTATTTTACCCTCATCATCTCATTTTAGTCTACTTCAGTGTATTCGTTTTTTCAAATTTTCAAATGATTTCTTTTTTTTCTTTCCTCCCCCCCTTTTTTTTCTCTAATCTGTCAAACCACTTTCAATACCCAGACCAAAACACATGTAGGATCTACCATCATCTATTCGATTTTTGTGTGTGTGTTTTTTTTTAATTTTTAAATTTAATATTTTAATTTTTTTAATTTCAATTTTTCTACCTCATTAATTCCTTTTCTCTCTTCAAAATGACAAAATGAAGGAATACACCCCAAAAGAAAGAGCATGAAGAAACGACAGCCAGGGATTTAACCAACACAGATACAAGCAAGATGTCTGATTTAGAATCATGATAATAAGAATAATGGCTGGAGTTGAAAATAGATTAGAATCTCTTTCTGCAGAGATAAAAGAAGTAAAAAATAGCCAGAATGAAATTAAAAATGCTATAACTGAGCTGCAATCACGGATGGATGCCATGGCAGCAAGGATGGATGAGGCAAAACAGAGAATCAGTGATATAGAGGACAAACTTATAGAGAATAACGAAGAAGAACAAAAGAGGGAGATTAAGGCAAAAGAGCACGATTTAAGAATTAGAGAAATCAGTGACTCATGAAAAAGGAACAATATCAGAATCATAGGAGTCCCAGAAGAGGAAGAGAGAGAAATAGGGGTAGAAGGGTTATGTGAGCAAATCATAGCAGAAAACTTTTCTAACCTGGGAAAGACACAGACATCAAAATCCAGGAAGCACAGAGGACCCCCATTGGATTCAACAAAAACCGACCATCAACAAGGCATGTCACAGTCAAATTCACAAAATACTCAGGCAAGGAATCATGAAAGCAGCAAGGGAAAAAAGTCCCTAACATACAAAGGAAGACAGATCAGGTTTGCAGCAGACCTATCCACAGAAACTTGGCAGGCCAGAAAGGAGTGGCGGGATATATTCAGTGTGCTGAATCTGAAAAATATGCAGCCAAGAATTCTTTATCCAGCAAGCCTGTCATTCAAAACACAAGGAGAGATGAAAAGTTTCCAAGACAAACAAAAATTAAAGGAGTTTGTGACCACTAAACCAGCCCTGCAAGAAATTTTAAGGGGGACTCTCTGAGGGGAGAAAAGATGAAAAAAAAAATATATATATATATGAAAAGCAACAAAACATTAGAAAGGACCAGAGAACACCACCAGAAACTCCAACTCTACAAGCATCATAATGGCAATAAATTCATATCTTTCAGTACTCACTCAAAACATCAATGGACTCAATGCTCCAATCAAAAGACATAGGGTAACAGAATGGATAAGAAAACAAGATTTATCTACATGCTGTTTACAAGAGACCCACTTTAGACCTAAGACACCTTCAGATTGAAAATAAGGGGATGGAGAACCATGTATCATGCTAATGGTCAACAAAGGAAAGCCGGAGTAGCTTTCTCATACTTACATCAATCTAGACTTTAAAATAAAGACTGTATCAAGAGATGCAGAAGCGCATTATATCATAATCAAGGGTCTATCCACCAAGAAGACCTAACAATTGTAAACAGTTATGCACCAAATGTGAGAGCACCCAAATATATAAATCAATTAATCACAAACATAAAGAAACTCATCAATCGTAATACCATAATAGTAGGACCTTCAACACCCCATTCACAACAATGGACAGATCATCTAATCAAAAAATCAACAAGGAAACAATGGCTTTGAATGACACACTGGACCAGATGGACTTCACAAATATATTCAGAACATTTCATCCTAAAGCAGCAGAATGTACATTCTTCTCCAGTGCACATGGAACATTCTCCAGAATAGACCATATACTGGGACACAAATCAGCCCTAAGTAAGTACAAAAAGATCAAGATCATACCGTGCATATTTTCAGACCACAACACTATGAAACTCGAAATCAACCACAAGAAAAAAATTGGAAAGGTAACAAATACTTGGAGACTGAAGAACATCCTACTAAAGAATGAATGTGCTAACCAAGCAGTTAAAGAGGAAATTAAAGTATATAGAAGTCAATGAAAATGATAAGACCACTACCCAAAACCTCTGGGACACAGCAAAGGTGGTCATAAGAGGAAAGTATATAGCAATCCAGGCCTTCCTAAAAAAGGAAGAAAGATCTCAGATACACAACCTAATATTATGCCTTAAGGAGCTGGACAAAGAACAGCAAATAAAACCCAAAAACAGCAGAAGACAGGAAATAATAAAGATTAGAGCAGAAATTAATGCTATTGAAACCAAAACACAAAACAAAACAAAACAAAACAAAACAAAACAAAAACAAAATAGTAGAACAGATCGATGAAACCAGAAGCTGGTTCTTTGAAAGAATTAACAAAACTGATAAACCACTAGCCAGTTTGATCAAAAAGAAAAAGGAAAAGACCCAAATAAATAAAATCAAGAATGTAGGAGGAGAGATCACAACCACATCAGCAGAAATAAAAACAATAATAAGAGAATACTATGAGCAATTATATGCCAATAAAATGGGCAATCTGGAAGAAATGGACACATTCCTAGAAACATATACACTACCAAAACTGAAACAGGAAGAAGTAGAAAATTTGAACAGACACATAACCAATAAGGAATTCGAATTAGTAATAAAAAATCTGCCAAAAAACAAGAGTCCAGGGCCAGTTGGCTTTCCAGGGGAATTCTACCAAACATTGAAGGAAGAGTTAACACCTATTCTCTTGAAGCTGTTCCAAAAAATAGAAATGGAAGGAAAACTTCCAAACTCCTTCTATGAAGCCAGCATTACCTTGATTCCAAAACCAGAGACCCCACTAAAAAGGAGAACTATAGACCAATTTCCCTGATGAACATGTATGCAAAAAGTCTCAACAAGATAATAGCCAACCAGATCCAACAATACATTAAAAAAAATTATTCACCACGACTGAGTGGGATTTTTTTCCTGGGATGCAGGGCTGGTTCAATATCCACAAAACAATTAATGTGATTCATCACATCAATAAAAGAAAGGACAAGAACCATATAATCCTCTCAATAGATGCAGAGAAAGCATTTGACAAAATAGAGCATCCTTTCTTGATAAAAACCCTCAAGAAAGTAGGGATAGAAGGAGCATACCTTGAAATCATAAAAGCCATATATGAATGACCCAATGCTAATAACATCCTCAATGGGGAAAAACTGAGAGCTTTCCTCCTAAGGTCAGGAACAAGACAAGGATGTCCACTCTCGCCACTGTTATTCAAAATAGTATTGGAAGTCTTAGCCTCTGCAATCAGACAACACAAAGAAATAAAATCTACACAATCTAAATCGGCCAGGAGGAGGTCAAACTTTCACTCTTCGCAGATGACATGATACTCTATATGGAAAACCCAAAAGATTCCACCAAAAAACTGCTAGAATTGATTCATGAATTCAGCAAAGTAGCAGGATATAAAATCAATGCACAGAAATTGGTTGCATTCTTATACACCAACAATGAAATGACAGAAAGAGAAATCAAGGAATCGATCCCATTTACAGTTGCACAAAAAACCATAAAATATGTAGGAATAAATCTAACCAAAGAGGTGAAAAATCTATAAGAAAACTATAGAAAGCTTATGAAAGAAATTGAAGAAGACACCAAAAAATGGGGAAAGATTCCATGCTCCTGGATAGGAAAAACAAATATTGTTAAAATGTGCATACTACACAAAACAATCTACATATTCAATGCAGTCCCTATCAAAATAACACGAGCATTCTTCACAGAGCTAGAACAAATAATCATAAATTTGTATGGAACCAGAAAAGACCCTGAATAGCCAAAGCAATCTTGAAAAAGAAAACCAAAGCAGGAGACATCACAATCCCAGACTTCAAGCTACACTTCAAAGCTGTAATCATCAAGACATCATGGTACTTGCACAAAAACAGACACTAAAATTAATGGAACAGAATAGAGAACCCAGAAATGGACCCACAAATGTATAGCCAACTAATCTTTGACAAAGCAGGAAAGAATATCCAATGGAATAATGACAGTCTTCAGCAAGTGGTGCTGGGAAAATTGGACAGCGACATGGCAGAAGAATGAACCTGGACCACTTTCTTATACCATACACAAAACAAACTCAAAATGGATGAAAGACTTCAATGTAAGACAGGAAGCCATCAAAATCCTCGAGGAGAAAGCAGGCAAAAATCTCTTTGATCTTGGCTGCAGCAATTTCTTAGCCAACACATCTCCAGAGGCAAGGGAAACAAAAGCAAAAATGAACTACCGGCACCTCATCAAAATAAAAAGCTTCTGCACAGCAAAGGAAACAATCAGCAAAACTAAAAGGCAACCAACAGAATGAGAGAAGATATTTGCAAAAGACATATCAGATAAAAAGGTTAGTATCCAAAATCTGTAAAGAACTTATCAAACTCAACACCCAAAAAACAAATCAACCAGTGAAGAAATGGGCAAAAGACATGAAGAGATACTTCTCCAAGGAAGACATCCAGATGGCCAACCAACTCATGAAAAAGTGCTCAATATCACTCCTCATCAGGGAAATAGAAATCAAAACCACAGTGAGATACCACCTTACACCTGTCAGAATGCCTAATATTAACAACTCAGGCAACAACAGATGTTGGTGAGGATGTGGAGAAAGAGGATCTCTTTTTCATTGTTGGTGGGAATGCAAGCTGGTGCAGTGACTCTGGTAAACAGTAGGGAGGTTCCTCAAAAAACAAAAATAGAACTACCCTACGACCCAGCAATTGCACTATTAGGCATTTATCCTTGGGATACAGGTGTACTGTTTCGAAGGGACACATGCACCCCCATGTTTATAGCAGCACTACTGACAATAGCTAAAGTATGGAAAGAGCCCACATGTCCATTTATGGATGAATGGATAAAGAAGATGTGGTATATATACACGATGGAGTATTACTCGGCAATCAAATAGAATGAAATCTTACCGTTTGCAACTACATGGATGGAACTGGAGGGTATTATGCTAAGTGAAATTAGTCAGAGAAAGACAAAAATCATATGACTTCACTCATATGAGGGCTTTAAGAGACAAAACAGATGAACATAAGGAAAGGGAAACAAAAATAATATAAAAACAGGGAGGGGACAAAACAGAAGAGACTCATAAATATGGAGAACAAACTGAGGGTTACTGGAGGGGTTGTGGGAGGGGGGAATGGATGAAATGGGTAAGGGGCATTAAGGAATCTATTCCTGAAATCATTGTTTCACTACATGCTAACTAATTTGTATGTAAATTTAAAAAAATAAAAAAATAAAATTAAAAACAAAAGGAAAAGAAAAACAAATTGAAGTCAAGATGCATTCAACAAACAATTATTGTATGTTTTATTATAAGAAAAAATCAAATCAAACTAGTTGTATGAAATTGGAAATTTTTGGATGATATAACTCTGAGCATGTTACCCTATCACATGCCCATGATTCAGGGTCTCAGAAGAGATGCAGATCTTATTGTCTTTCCTGTCTTTCAGCTCTATTTCATTCATGCATGCATGCAATGAGTAGGTACCTACACTCTTTGGTACATGTTATGTTCTTTGTTCACTGTCACATGAATGCATGCAACTGACAAAATTCCCCTTTAGTGTGGACATTTTATTCTAGTTGGGAATTAGAGACAATAACAAATAATGTAATAAATAAATTGTATAGTGTGTTAGATGACAATAAATGGTACAAAAATAGAATGACACTGGCGGGGGGTACAGGTTGCTCTTTTAAACAAGATGGTTGGGGATGCTTCTTTGAGCATCTGATATTTGAGCAAAGACCTGAAGAAAGTGGAGGAGGAGTTAGGATATCTGAAAGAGTGTTGTAGCCAGAGAGAATAACTAGGATAATGGCCCTAAGATGGCCTATGCCTTGTGTCTTTGTCAGAGAATAAATAGAAAAAAGTAGAAACTCAATTTAGGAAGGTAAAGAAGAATCAGATGTGGTAGGTCCTTGTGAGCCACCATGAGGACCTTGGCTTTTACTCTGAATGAGAGGGGAGGACACTGGAGAGGCAGAGGAGTGACAAGATCTAACTTGTGTCTTAAAAGGATCACTCTGGCTGCAGTGGAGGGAGGATAGGCAGTGGAAGAGTCAGTGTTATAAGCAGTGAGACTACTTTGAAGGTTATTGGGGGGGGTAACCCAGCTAAATGATGGCGGTGGCTCCAACCATAAAGGGAACAATGGAGATAGTGCCAAGAGTTATTTTTTCCACATGTTTTGGATGCCATAAAGATTTTATGAATGATCAGGTAGTAAATCTATGAAAAATCAAGATGACTCTAAGTATTTTAGCTTGACCAACTAGAAGGATAGAGTTTCCATCAAATATGATAGGGAAGATTATAAATGGAATAATTTGGGGAAGGGAGCCAGAAACAGTAGTTGGGTTTTGGAGATAATTTGGATATAGCTATGCCACATTCTAGCAGAGATGCTGAGTAGGTGGTTGGATATACAAGTTAAGAGTTTAGTACAGGAGTCTTGGCAGGAGATTAATAAAAATTAGAGTCATTTGCATGCAAAGGGCATTAAACCAAAGAGGCAAGATGAAACTACCAAGAGATTGTGTGCAGAAGAAGAGAAGACTGAGTCCCAGGCCACTCCAAAGTTAGGGTGCCAGGGAGAAGAGTGGGCATCTGCATGAAAGACCGAGAACCAGTGACTTGTAAGACAAAGCTGAGTAGCATAAGTCCGCTTGAAGAAAGAGTATTAGTGAAGACAGAGTGAATGCCATTTTTAAAATCTGCTAATGAATAAGATCACTGGTAACATTGAGGGAGGCACTGTTTGGAACTAGGGAAGAAAAGCCTGATTGGACATGGTTTGAGAGAGAACAGAAAGAAATGAGGTAAAGAGAGAAGCTATAATCTTTTGAGGAATCTTGTAGGAAGGAGGAGCAGGCAAATGGGTGGTAACAGGTGGGGAAAATAAGGTCAGAGGAGGTTGTGTCTGATACATGGGCAGATTCTTTTTCATAATTTTTTAAATATTTATTTATTTTTCAAGGAGAGAAAGAGAGTGAGAGTGGGAGAGAAGCCGAGAGAGAGGGAGACACAGAATCCAAAGCAGGCTCCAGGCTTCGAGCTGTCAGCATGGAGCCTGACCTGGGGCTCAAACTCAGGAATTGCGAGATCATGACCTGAGCTGAAGTCAGACTCTTAACCGACTGAGCCACCCAGGTGCCCCTGATATGGAAGCAGATTCTGTATGACTTTTACTTAACATGATCTTTATAAAAGTCAACTACTTATTACTAAAATATAACTTTCTAAAAGTGAATCTTCAAAGGCCAGCACAATATTCCATTCAGAGTATATAAATTTGTTTAAAATTATATCTTTGGCAACATTACATTAAAAAATTAAATACTGGGGCACCTGTGTGGCTCAGTCGGTTAAGTTTCCGACTTCGGCTCAGGTCATGATCTCACAGTTCGTGAGTTTGAGCCCCATGTCAGACTCTGTGCTGACAGCTCAGAGCCTGGAGCCTCTTCACATTCCGTGTCTCCCTCTCTCTGCCCCTCCCATGCTCACGCTCTGTCTCTCTCTCTCAAAAATAAATAAACATTAAAAATTTTTTTTAAATTGAGATACTGATTACATGCTAGACAGCCAAATTTATTTGTTAAACAATGAATACTTAAAATGTACGTTTTGGATGAATCCTTTGAAATATGTCGACCTTTACTTGGTGATTGTAATCGAATATGTGGAACATGATGAGACATCCAAATAGGTGGGTTTATAAAAGACAGTACAAATATTCTCGAAAGTATAAATGATTTCGAGGCTTTCAATGATACACTGTGCTAAATAATCTTTTCCTCGATCTTACTCTCCACAAAATGGACTGAGAACATACAGTGGTATTAAATACATACCCTCATTTTACAGATGAAGCAACTGATACTTAGCATATACAAAAGTCAAATTGTATAAGATTGTATAGATATTCCAATGTTCTTTCTAATACTCTATCTCCTAAAAATATAGACCAAACACCTTTGGCCTTTATGTTCACATTAGTTCATTGCATTCATTGCTTTGCATTCTTTCCCGCACATATATCCCTAGACTGGAGGAATTGAGAGGAGGAATTGCACTGCTATTTTTTTCTCAGATGTTCGCTGCACCAAATTTGGCACCACATGTGAGTAACAATTTCTCCTAAATTTGTGAATAAACAGTCGAAAATATTATGATTGATATCTCCTCATTAAAGCAAAGACTAACATTGAGAAGATAACTGACTTCAGTTATAAGATCTGCAAAACTTAAACCGTCCTTTTAGGCATTTAGCGTATCCAAAGTTATGCAAACAGGGAAGGTAACGCGACAGCTCAGTCTTCCCTGTCGGTTGCTTTTCTCTCTATTATAATGAAAACACTGTGACACTTGACAATTGCTGGAAATATTTTTAGCATTTTTGTGCCGTATCTTTTATCATGGGACAGAAACCCTTTTCTCCTTTCTCCCAGTTACCTTCAGTCTCTTTGTTCACTGGGATGAGACAGAATAGACTTCTTTACACAGACTTCAAAGGGAATATTTGGAAAGAGAGAAATGTATAATCATTTTGTCTTATGATGCCCAGATGAAATTTAGCTGCAAGACATTTTTAAAATTCAGTTCTTAATTTTAACTCTTCGATATTGACAAAAACAGTACTGAGTTTCCCTCTTAACCTTATTTACTCTACTATCAATATACCCATTTCTTTCCTGCTAGTTTACATTCTTTCTCATCATTGCCTTTTGGTAGCAATTTTATTAATTTTTATTTTCTGACATAAAATCTGACTACTAATTCTTCTCTTTTGCTATCTATTAATAGTGTTTCTTGACAGCCTTGGGTAATTAATGACAGCTTTGTAAAATACAAGTTTCACACGCAGCAGTAGTTTGAGACATATTGCTTCAAGTGAATACTTGTAAAGACCTAAAACTTTTAGGACTCTGGCAGATGAGAGTGTTTTTGTTCGGAACCCTGTATAATCTGAGTTGGAAAATGTTTATTTAAAAGTACTTTTTGTTGATCTTCCTCAGTCTGTTCAGATATGAATACTATCTATCTTTATAACAGGAGAGGCAAACTAAGTGCATGTTGATAAGAGACTAGCACAGGAGCTGACCAAACTACAGGAGATCCCAATACAGTTAATGATGAATTTCACAGTATGTTCTCAATGACTGATGTTGACTAGTTGACTTATTGTGCTTATCTGTTACTGACTGTTGATTTCTTTTTCTTCAACATGAAATATACATTGCTTTCTTCCTTTTTAAATTAAATATGAATTTCTCATACTTGTCTATCTAATGGAATAGATACCTGGAAAGATTTTGTTTTCAAGGGTTATGAAATGTCACAGCCTCCCAGGCTTCAAGAGTTTTAATAATTGCTTCTGCAATGCTGTTAAAAACCTTCATATGGCTTATTAATATGGGCAGGTTTCTATATCTTCTTCCCTTTTCTCGGCTTAATTAAGATAACTCCATACTGAGAGTGAAAGAGAAAGACCAGTCGTATTTAGCAGCACGACAACTTAACCATAAGCCACCACGAATAAGGAACATTAACTGTAAAATATGACAGTGGGCTACCTCACAGGTATCTCACCTATTGGGCATGCCACCCCTCCAAAGTCAGCAGCATAGCTTTCAGATGACTGCTGCTTCTCATTTTCACATGTGAATGAGTAGCACTGTTTCCTTTCTAGTGCAAATTTACTCTAATGTATTTATTACATTATTACCTGTTGTAAGCATTTTAGGCCCTAATTACCTAGAAGTCCCGCAGTGGCTTGCCATCACATGGCTTCTGAGCTGAACATATATGATTTCGCAGGTAAGGACCCAAGTTTACATTCTAGTGTCACCTGCTGACATTTGACCTCACGTGGTCCATGGTAGCAACAGACTGAGCTACTCACTGTGACTGCAGTCTGTTCTCTTTGCCTAGATGATTTTCCTCTCCTTTTCGGTTTGGTAAAATTTTGCTTGTTTGCAGCTCCAAAGTTGACACTCCTCTGAAGCATTTCCTTTTTTTCCATGAAGAATTAGTCACTCCCTTTTTCTGTCACCAAATACATGCCCCTTATAGCATCATGTTGTCATGTAATTAGTTATTTGCCTTTTTCCCCCTCTGCAAGTGTAGAAATTAGAGCTTATACTCTGTCCATCTCCAAGTATAGCAGCTGTATGTTGTGAAGGCTCCTCAGTGTTAATAAATAGATGGATCCTGGGCTCTTGTCAATATTTCTGTTTCTGCATTATTTTATAAACTACAACTCTCATATCTGGGACATTTTTCTTAAGATATTTTATTAAATAAAATAGAATATACTTTGGGATACCTTTTTTTGTCCTAAGAACTTGAAGCTGACATGTAAATATAGAATTAAAAAAAGAGAAAGGATGATGAACAATAACTAGCCTATTCAATGACTATGGATTATATTATATCCCATACAGAAGAGTCATCTCTGCAAGTCACAGAGGCATCCATTCTCCAGAGAAGTAATACAATATCCTTTCCTAGTGGTTAGGAACCTTGAAAGTCACAGAAGTCTTCTCATGGGCCAAATGAAACATCTCTTAATGAAGTTTAATTCTGTTTCTTGGTTCATTCCTCAAGGGTAATTGATAGTGGCTGAGTATCATCAATCAATTAACAAATCAGCAAGTACTATTTATTGAGTTCTTACCACACAGTCATCACTGTAATTATAAAACTGGGAAGCATAAGATGTATAAGACATCATAGTTGTCCTTTGGCAGTTTTCATTTCCTTATGATATGTATGCTCCATGGAAAAATCATTTATTCATTAATCCAAAACTATTTACTGAGAATCTGATTTGTTTTAGGGACTGAGCAAAGGCATAGGGTTACAGGAAGAAGATTTGCTCTCTTTAAGAAATACAAAATAGTCTATCCTCTCCCAAAATACAACCTTCTTAATATCAACTCATGCACCAAAATGGCATGAGTTTTGTTTGAGGCATGGATGTTGACTATATTCTGTAGCTACAGAAGTCGGGGTTGTTAGAGTAGCATTGATTGTTGCATGTATTAGTTATCTGTTGCCACAATAATACTATATAACAAACACCCACAAAATGTAGTAGATTAAATCAACAAGCATTTATTATTTCTTTCAAATTTATAGATATGTTGTTTCTGCTGAAACAAAGCTTAGCAAAACTTACTCCTGTATCTTTGCTTAACTGTGTGTTGGGCTGGTGACTTTTCTGATATTGACAGGCTCTCTCACTAGTTTAGGTTCCCATCTAAGACAACTGATGAGGCTTAGCTTAATATGTCTCATCTTCTAGTAATCTAGTCTGGGCATGTTGGCATGTTATCAAGGCAAAGGCAGAGGAGCAAAATGGAGAGAGAAAGAGGATAAATGTGCAAGAATTCTTTTCAAATCTTTACTTAAACCAAATTAAATACTGTTCCATTAGCCAAAGCAAGTGACTTGGACAAGCTTAAAGTCAGAGCAAACATTAAAGGGCATAGATACCGAAAGACATCAACAACTTGGCACTGATGTAATCAATTTGCCACACTAGATTGGCTAATCATTGAGACGTAGATTTAAAGCCAAAGTGCCCAGGACCCTTACGTTATAATTTTTTTAATTATTTGCCATTTCAAATGCAGGAGTTAGGGGGAGGTTAGACTGACTCTTATTGAAAAGAAGATGATTTGATGGACATGACCACAGGATCACTAATTGCATATAAGCATCCTTGCAACAAGTGAATCTTTCTAGGCAAAGGTGGAGGCTATAGGAATATGAAGAAGCTAACTGTACCACAAGCCTACCCACAGAGTTCATGTCTACACTATAGCAATAATGGTATTTCTCTGCTCCAGCTGCTTATCTTCGTGTGATTCTCTTCAGAAAGGTGATTTCCCATGGTCACACTTAGTTGAGGGGCTATTATGCCTAGGAGATCCGAGTTATTGGCATTTTTCAAATTATACCTTGTTGTAGGTTGAATTGTATTTTCCAAAAAGATGTGTTGAAGATCTCACACTCAGTACTTCAGAATGCGGCCTTATTTTGGAAATAGGGTCATTGCAGATGCAATTAGTTAAGGTGAGGTCATGATGGAATAGGGTTAACGCTTAATTCAACATGACTGGTGTTCTTATAAGAAGAGGGGAGAGAAACACAGAAAGAAGAATGCCATATGAAGACACGGAGAAACATAGGAATACATGAGATGTTGGGGCAGAGATAGGAGTGATGATTCTACAAATCAAAAATTGCCAAAAACTGCCAGAAACTAGGAGAGAAGTCTGGAACAGATTCTCCTTCAGAGCTGTCAGAAGGAAACAACCCTCCTGACACACTGATTTCAGATTTGTGGCCTCCAGAACTGTGAAAGAATACATTTCTGTTGTTTGAAACCATCTATTTTTTGTAAGTGACTTTGGAATGGGGCAATGAGTAGGACTAGCCCCAGGAGAGCTCTTCTGGGCGTGTTACCAAGTCTCTGAAGGTCTTCAGATCTAGAACTACCATTTGCCCTTCCTCCTCTGTGACCAACTTTCTAGGTATGGAATGGCTTTTTAAAATTCTCAAAATTCACATCTTATTTAGATCATTTGCCCAGAACTGTTGGAGCTACAAGCTGTGTCCCTGTGTCTCTAAGAGAATGCTAACCTCAGTGATTTCAGGGTGATTGGCTAATCCTATTTTTACTGTGATATTTTTGGTTATTACTCTGGCTTTAAAACTCAAACATTTAATCTTTGAACACTCTAGTAGGGTCACTTGCTAACTATTCATCCAAATAACTTTACCTTTTGAGGATTTGAGTAAGTCCCATGGCCTCCTGCATTTCTTCAAGCACTATAGCCTCTGTAGAATGCTTCTCTTCTCTAACTCCTTCAGCCTTTATTAAAAGTACCCCCAGGAGAGGCTGTTGGCTTATCTTGTTCTCTAGTTATTATTGGGGATTAGGATACTTGTCTAACAACCATTCTACGCTTTGACCTCTTTTTATATTCCCAAGGTGCCTAGCACATTGTAAGGAACATATTGGTGCTGTTAGCTTGCTGATTAACTGATTCTTGACCTTTTCATTGGAACAGTAGTTGTCATAAATCTATGGAGAAAATTCTCTGGAGGTTTATTGGTGGTGGTGACAGGGGGAAGTTGAATAAAAGAGAGTGAAGGCATGACACAGGACGGGTGAATCAGCTGTCTCTATGCTCCCAGTACTATCCCTCCCTAGCTGTCAACCAAAGGGCCTGAAATGATTACCATTAAAGTTACTTTTCAATTATTTTTGAGAGATACTAAATTTTAACTTTTAAATGGAAGATCTAACACACTGAGAAGCTGGAACAGGAGACATGCTATGTATAAATATTAACTCTTTGTTTCATAGAGTCTAGAGGGACTAAAATTGGGGAGAGAGTTTTCAGTTATGGGGAAGTAGTAGTCTGGTAAAAAATATCTCCCCTTGCTCCAGAAACTTCTTTTGAATGACAGGGAGTAGTTTTGGGGCCTCAGGAAAGAAAAGAGTTTAATCAGCAGTAAGATATCAAAAGTAAAAAAAAAAAATAGAATAAAATGTGGGGGAAACAATTTTGCCAATTTCTTAAGACTGATCCATAGTGAGAGAATTGGGGTGCTCATTATGAAGATAATTTTCTTCCCCCATTGTAGTTCCCAGTAGTTCTGACAGGGGGGGGCATGTATGTCTCGATTCCATTTATGAAAGCTTTTACATGACAGAAAATATACTGTGAATACATCTTAATTTTTTTTAAGAGCCTAGAGAGCTTTTCACAGGGGCAATTAAAAACATCTTCAGCTTTGATTCATTCCTTTGCAATACTTAGGTTTTAAATCAGACATGTGAGCCCTCTATAAAAATAGCAGGCAAATTTCACAAACACAAGTATACATTTTAAAGTCTAAATGTCATCAAACCATATTTAGGATAAATCAGAATTAGCTTCATTTTTAAGTTAAAAAAATCCAGCCCTATACATTATGAATATATTTTGATTTAGAATTATTAAATGGCTTTAAGCAAATCAAAGTATTTTTATGCCAACTTGAAACTTTCTATAAGAAAAGTACTTTTCGGGCCAATGTTTTTCTTCATGTTTAAATATGAAGGAAAATTAGATCTTTGAAACAGCAGGTAACCCTCGAAGTACTAAGTCTGCTTGACAAAGAAAATATCTCATCATTTCAGGTTTGGATTCTCAGAAATAATCTCATGAGGTTAAGGACTCTGGAATTGAAGACTTCTGAAGGGATTTTAGTTTTTGCCCAAGTCTCTGTTTTATGGAAACTGTGGTTAGAAATAAAATTATTCAAGCATGATTGAGAATCAGTAATTTGTAAAGCCCAGACAGATAAAACTACTTTAAATTCTTGGAATAGCTATGGCGAGTAACACAAGCTCTTTGACAGTCAATCATTTTATTCTATTGATGTCCTGTTACCTAGTAAGCATCTTAACTGTTTTCCTAGATACCACAAGAAACTAAAAAATAACATTGAACATTTCTTCTTTAGTAGTATTCAACTATGAACCAAAGGAAAACAGACATTTTATTTGAAGATCTACGTTTAAAACCTCTTAGAGAATAGGGTCCAATATAGCAGCATATGAAGACCCTGAACTCACGTCTTCCCTTGGACACACTGAATCTACACCTACATATAGAGAAATGCCTCCTGCAAAAGAACCAGAGGCTGAACAAACAGCTTCTTCACAAGAAGCATCATATACAAAAGGGTACACAGGGTATACAGACATGGTAACAATGGGAACACTACCTACAACACTGCAATCTACAGCAGGAAAGGGTATCACTGAGGGTCCCACATGCAGACTCGCCCACACTGGGGCACAGTGGAAAAATAGAAGTTTAGGGAGCAACTAGACTATAAGTGAAAAGTATCTACTTACTAACCCTAGAGTGTTGGCCAAATGGGTGGAGAACTGCTGGAATTCTCTCTAGGATTGGAAGTTCTGGTGAACACCATTCTACACTGCCCCGCCACCTTGAGAGTGTGGTGTGAGCAGGTCACAGTTGCTCTAGCCAGGCTTCTAGGGTCACCCCAGCTGCTCCAGGGTCCTGGCTCGCATCAGCTTCTGCTTTCCCCACAAGGTGACCCTGGTGCATTGCATCCCAGTACCTATCCTAGCTGCAGCTGTTTCATCAGGGTGACCCCAGTGCTGTGTGCTCTTGGACTCTCCTGGCCTGTATGGGGCACAGCTGTCCTGCCAAGGTGAAGTGTGCTCCAAGACCCTCATTGTCTGTGCCTGCTCCATCTCCAACCATCCTGCCAGGATGGCCCCAGCCTGCACCTGTCGCAGCCTAGCTGCATCTCAAGACAGCCACAATACCTGTGCCTGCTCTAGCTCCACCTGTCCCACCTACGTGGCCCTGGCCTCGTGCACGCTGAGATTTCCCAATGCTTGTTCACTCCAGCTCCATGTGTTCCACCAAGGAAGCCAGGCCTATTCAGTCTACAGAGGGTACACTCCTACACAAAATCACTCCTTTAAGACTGGGAGAGGTAGACACTCCACCTATTCATAGAAAATGAAGTCAAACAAATGAAGAGACAGAAAAGTATGTTCTAAACAAAATAAGATAAAAACATAGAAAATAAAGCCCTAAGGAAATGGAGATAAGCAATCTATTTGATAAAGAGTTCAAAGTAATGGTCATAAATATGCTGACCCAAATTGGGGGAGAGATGTAAGAACACAGTGAGAGCATTAACAGTGAGTTGGAAAATGCAAGAAATAATCAATCAAAGATGAATAATACAATAAAGTGAAAACTAAAATGGAGGGAATCAACAGCCAAATAGATGATATGGAAGAATGGCTCAGGGGTATGGAAGACAGAAGAGTAGAAATCAGAATAGCAAAAATAAAAAGAATTTGAAAATATGAGATAGTTTAGGGAACTTTAAGACAATATAAAGTGTACTAACATTCACATCATAGGGTCCCAGCAGAAGAGAAAGAGAAAAGAGTAGAAAACTTATTTGAAGAAATAATGGCTGAAAACTTTCCTAACCTGGGGAAGGAAACCGACTTCCAGGTCCAGGAAATACAGAAAACCCCAAATTAGAGTAACCCACAGAGATCCACATCAAGTTACATTATAATTAAAATGGAAAAAGTTAAGAATAAAGAGACAGTCTTAAAGGCAGCAAGAGAAAAAACAGTCATATACAAAGGAAACCTCATAAGACTGTCAGCTGAGTTTTCAGCAGAAACTTTGCAGGTCTAAAGGGAATGGTAGGATATATTTAAAGTGCTGAAAGGAAGGATGAGCACTGAATACACACAATTGTTGGATCACTGTATTATACACCTGAAACTAATATAGCACTGTGTGTTAACTTGACTGGAATTAAAAGAAAATAAAAGGGGGGAACAGTGCCAAAAGGAGAAAACTTGTAACCAAGAATACTCTGTTCAGCAAGGTCATTATTCAGAGTTGAAGGAGAGATAAATAGTTTCCTAGAGAAGCAAAAACTAAAGGAGGTCATTACCATTAAACCATCCTAACATGAAATGTTAAAGGGTCTTCTTTAAGGAGAAAAGAAAAGGCCATACTAGAAATAAGAAAATACACGCAGGTGCCTGGGTGGCTCAGTTGGTTGAGCATCCAACTCTTGATTGTGGCTCAGGTCATGATCCCATGGTTGTGGGATCAAGTCCTGCATCGAACTTTGCACTGAGCATGGAGCCCACTTAAGATTTTTCTGTCACTCTCCCCCTGCCCCTCTCTCCAACTCATTCTCTCTCTCTGTAAAAAAGAAAAGACATAAGAAAATACATGAAAAAAAAGATCTCAGTGGTAAAGGCAAATATGTAGTAAAAGCAGTTGATCAATCACTTAGTATGAAGGTTAAAAGAGAAAATAGTAGGGCCCCTAGGTGACTCCGTCAGTTAAGCATCCAACTCTCAATTTAGGCTCAGGTCATGACCTCAGGTTTGTGAGAGTGAGCCTCATGTGGGGCTGGGCACTGACAGTGCAGAACCTGCTTGGGGTTCTCTCTCTCCCTCTCTTTGTCTGCCCCTCCCCCTCTCAAAATAAATAAATAAACTTTAAAAAAAGACAAAATAGTAAAATCAATCATAACTACACATAAGTACTTAAGAGACACACAAAATAAAAAGATGTCAAAAACATAAAATGGGGGAGGGGGAGAAAAATGTAGTGCTTTTAGAATGTGATCAAATTTAAGCAACTATCCGCTTAAAATACATATATCAATACATATGTCAATTTATGAACCTCACGGTTCATAAGTGTTTAATAGAGAGAAACAAACTGTTGATTACCAGAGGGGAAAGTGGGGATCGAAAAGGACAGAAAAGGTGAAGAGAATTAAGAGGTACAAAGTTCCAGTTATAAAATAAATAAGTCATGGAAATGTAATGTACAGCGTAGGGAGTGTAGTCAACAATATTGTGCTAAATTTGTATGATGACAGATGGCAACTAAGGTTATCATGGGGACCATTTTGTACTGTATAAAAACATTGAATCTCTATGACATACACCCGAAATTAATAGGATATCATATGTCAATTATACTTAGAAAAAGCAAGCTTCAGTTATGATAAAATATGACATAATTAATGGGCAGTAATTAAACCTGCTTTAAATGAAGGAGGTGTTAGATTAGTTTTAAATTGCATGAAATATTTACAATAATTATTCCAAATGCTGAAACTGTTTTCTATGACCAAGTCATCTGCACTCTTTAAAAAAAATTTTTTTTAATATTTATTTATTTTTGAGGAAGAGAGAGAGAGAGAGAGACAGAGTGTGAATGGGGGAGGGGCACAGAGAGAGGGAAACAGAATCCAAGCAGGCTCCAGGCTCTAAGCAGTCAGCACAGAGCCAGATGCGAGTCTCAAACTCACAAACCGCGAGATCATGACCTGGGCCAAAGTTGGAGACTTAACCAACTGAGTTGCCCAGGTGCCCCCAAGTCATCTGCACCCTTAACAAATTCATGCATTGTGGAGACCAAAAGGACATGCTAGGAGAGGATTTTAGCATGCTCTGTGTATGTGAAATTAAATGCTTAATAGAGAGACATTACTTGGTGGCTTCAGCCCCTTTGCAAATGTTAAACTGCTGATGTTACGCAGACATGCGGTCTCACTCCTGAGGAAGGCAGTTCAGTGGAAGAATCCCTCTTGGCTATTTTGTAAGGCTAATACAACTCTTTCTGTTTTCTTGACATTTGCTTTTGACACCCCAACCAGTTTCTTGTCTTGTTTAGGATCCCCGTGGAGTCACTCTGAAGGCAGAATGAGAGGAGAAGGAGTCCGGTTGTTAGACGGTGGCCAATATGGATGACCTACATTCCAGCTCCCAGTGGTTAGGCCTATAAACCTGGAGTGGGTCTGTGTAGGTCGGTGCAAGGAATGCAAGACAGAGAACTTGTGTACAAGAAAATAATTTTCAAGAGGCTTTGGGAATAGATTCTCTTACTGAAAGAAAGAAGCTCTTTCTGAAGGAAAGAAGAGAGAAGGCTTTAAAAATAAAGCATAAACTCCCTCCTGTGCGTTTAGACACTAAAGTCTGCAGGTAAACAAGGCAGCAGGGAGCATTTGCGCGCAGGGTGAGGAGAGAGGCAGGCAGGGGGAGATTACCACTTGTAACAGCACTTGACATTAATTAAACCTGCTTTAAATAAAGAAGGTGTTAGCTTATTTTTATATTGCATGCAATATTTACATTAATTATGCCAAATGCTGAAACTGTTTTCTATAACCAAGTCATCTGCACTCTTAATAAATTCATGCAGTTTGGAGACCAAAAGGATATACTAGGAGAGGATTCTAGCATGCTGTACCCTGCGTATGTGAAATTAAAATGCTCAGCTCCAGAGAGCTAGTCCTTTGTTTCCACATCAGATGCTGCTCCTCTGTTTTTTCCTCCCCTGTGGAATCATTAGTGAGCAAAATTCCTCTATAGCACACTGGGGTAAGGACTTGTCTCTTATATTCTCTCAGCTTATGGCCTGGAATATTATTTCCTGGGGCTGAAACTCTGACCAAGGTCTGTTTGGTTTACAGAAACAGGAGGTGGTGGCTCTGGAAGTTTCCTTACTGTTTCTTATTGGCTTGCTGTATCTATTGATTTTCAATGCTTCTAATTATGAGCCTGTAAGATGGCAATAGATGGCGTTCCATCGAAACCCATGTTTCCACGCTCCCTCCTCCCTCCAGGCACATAGATCTTCTCTAGTCCCTTGTACCCGCGTTGTTCCTTCTCCATATAAATTTTTGCACATGCCAATTGCTTGAACTGAAGACTTTTCTTTCCCCAGTTGGTCTAGTTACCTTTATTATCTTCCCATAGACTCATTAGCCTCTTTTACAGGACACAGCACAGTGACAATCATACATTTGTGATGTGATTATTTGACCAACTCCTCTCTTCTATTAAAATATGAGCCTCAAGGGGCAGGGGTATATTTGTTTTGTTCTACCAGTATATCAGGGTCTCTCATTGATCTCAGAGGGTCTGGCTATAGTGAAGGCATATAAAAAAGTTGTGTGGATTAAACGAAAAGGTGAATAAATGGAGTGAATGAATGAATGAAAATAAACTCCACAGATACTGTATCCATCTTTTGTCTCAAATGCCTTTCTGCTTATTATGCCCTCTGGTTTGTCAATCTTTTTATTCCCTTCTTCCCATAATTGGAAGGATGTCAAGTTCCAACTCCTGCATGAAGTAATTTTTAGCTACTAAATCCTCACAAAATCCCTTTTCTTCTCCAAATGTCACACATCATGAATATACGTGGCCTTTCATTTTATGGTAGTTTTTTCTCCCACATCTGTGAAATATGTCTTCCCCACCAGACTGTAGGTTTACAATGACACTTGGAAATATTTCCTACCATGCTTAAAACAACACCTAACATCGAAGATACACAAATAAATTTGATTCATTTCTGGATCCACTGAGATTCTATCTGTAGCTATACAAAGCAATGCATTCATGGCTATGGAATGGGTACTATACTCTTAAACAATGGATTGGTTAGGGTAGGGTAGGGTAGAGTAGGGTAGGGAAGAGGAATGGAAATAATGGCACAGTGAGAAGGAGTGTATCTGTCTGGGTCCATAAAACATAGTCACACCAGTTATTTTAACAAAGAATTTAATACAGGGTATTGGTTAAAGAGGTATAAGAGAGCTAGTAAAGTGAAAAGGGGGCACTAAAGTGGCATGAGAGACAGTAAACATACATAGTAACAACCATCCCCGGGGTTAGCCTCAAAGAGAAGAAGGTGGGATCATTAGAACGAGAAGCTTGGAGGAAGCACTCTGGGCTAGAAGTCAGATCTCGGGGGAGTTGCTGCCCAGCTGCTGCTGGTATCCACAGGGGCCACAGAGAAACCAGTTCTGAGAGTGAGGAGGAGGTGGGAACCTGGAACTGACTGTTATTGGAACAACCTGCTGCCACTAAGGCAATGCTAGTACAAATAGGAAGCATTGTGAGTTCTCTGTCCCTCCTCCCACCTGCTGGTCTTCCTCTCAGTGGCAGAACTTACCAGCTGAAAAAGAATAAATGTACTTGGAAGTATCCCAGTTCTAGCACCACAAATTAGAGTGTAGGTGGGGAGGTTTAGAGCTGAGAGACAATAGCTTTGTGATAGTCTAAGAGTAAGAGAAAGAATGAGATTTCCTGCTACAATAAACTGCCAAGAATACACATATATTTGGCAAAACATAGGTAACACAGTAGTCCTTACTTAAGTGATAATTTAGGATTTAAAAATGACTTTTTTTATTAGTTGATTTACAAATAAACCATTCCATATAATGATTATTTTGGGACAAGTTTTTACTTTTTCCATGGAATTTACTAATGGTCCACAGAATCATCAGTAAATTATATCACGTTGAAATACTATGGGGAGGAGAAACTTCTGATGTTTAAAAGAAAATATTTTTTTTTCCTTTTGGTCTGAAAAAGGTAATTAGAAAAATGCCTCAGGATTATCAACAAATGCTTAAATTATGAGAATAAAAATATAAAATAATACTAAAACTGTGAAAGCTTAACTGACTTAATTTTTCCCTTTATTGGGTATTTGTCATGATGCTAACACTATATTCCTGTGTGATAGAATAGGGAGGGAAGCAAATCAATATCTACCATAATACTGCTCAGTTCTATTAAGTCTTCTGGACTATTTTCTGTTCTCAAATCCTTTCAACCCTCCATCCCTCAACACACACACTCAAAATCTAGTGTTCACCTCTCCCTGTCTTGCTCTGTGCCCCAAAAGGTTGACGCCTGGAAACTTCATCATCCATGCTCTCTTGCTACCTGGATTCCAGCTGGATTTGGCCAGCAGGATGCATGAGCAGAGGATCAGAGAAGAGGAAAAGAAAGGCAATGGGTTATTTCTTCTCGATCTTGACTCACATTTGGCTATGTCTCTGGAAGTGGCTGCCATCTTTTTTTCATTACCACACCTGTTGTGTGGCCCATTTCCATATCTTCAGCACTTACTGGGTCCCAATAATAATATTTGTCTCTTTAATCTTTGATCCCTAAGGGTAACAATGGCTTTCGATCTTGGTGACCTTTGAGCATCTCAGTTTCTTTGTCCATTGCCTTAGCGCTGTCCATACCTCTGTAAATATTCCTTTATTTAAAATCTTTGAATAATTGTAATTGCATTCTGTTTACTGGCAAGAACCTGAGTTATTCACAGGTGCACTACAGCATCATCTAGATGCTAGCTGCAACATCAGAAATAAAATATAAGCTTTACATATTTATTTGTTTGGCTTTTTGGTTAACATTTGTTTCTGTTACCTGATTACAAACTACATGAAGTCAAGGACTATAACTACTGTCCTCCTTAGTATATACCTAGAAATAACATTGCACCACCTATAGGATGGTTGAAAAATATGAGTTAATGAGTGATTTCATTCCTTCAATACATACTTATTGTAGTTATTATACACTATGAACACTAATTGACATTGGGAGTACTACAATGAGGAGACAAAGGGCTACGAAGAAGAAAGCCTCATGGCAAAGAGATGGAGAGTTATGATGTAATACTTGAGTGAGTTCAAAGTTACTTTGGATGGGGTCAGGGAGTGTCTCTTTATGAAAGATGATATTGGAACAAAATCTAAAATAAGGGACAAGTAAACTAGATGAAGTGGCAGATGAACAGCCCCACTAAACCTGCAGTAGGCAAGTATACCATTATGGAAAATCATTAATTCATGAAGAAAGACAGAAAGAGAAGAAGAAAGGAAGAAGGAAACTACAAAACAGCTAGAAAACAGTTAATGAGATGACATCTATAAGTCTTTACTGACGAATAATTACTTTAAGTGTAAAAGGATTAAATTCTCTAATCAAATGGCTCTGAGTGGGTGACTAGATTAAAAATAAGACCCATGTATATGCTGCTCATAAGAGACTCACTTCAGCTTTAAGGACACACATAAGCTCAAAGTGAAGGCATGGAAAAAGATATTCCATGCAAATGAAAACCAAAATTTGAGCAAGCCTAGCCATACTTTTATCAGACAATATGGACTTTAAGTCAAAAACTAACAAGAGACAAAGAAAAAGTCAATTTATTAGAAAGATATAACAATTATAAATACATATACACCCAACATCAGAGCACCTAAATATATTAAATACTAACAGATATGAAGGGAGAAATAGGCAACAATTCAATAATAGCAGGGAACTTCAAAACCCCACTTTCAATAATATCTTAGACCAAATGGACCTAACAGACATAAAGAGAACAGTCCATCCAACAGCACCAGAATATATATTCTTCTCAAGTATACATGGAACAGTATCCAGGATTATCTCAGTTATGCATAAAAAGCTTTTGACAAAAATCAATATCCTTTCATTATAAAAACTCTCAAAATATTGGGTATAAAGGAATGCACCTCAACATAACAAAAGCCACATATGACAAACCCATAGCTAACATCATCCTCAATGGTGAAAGGTTGAAATTTTTCCCTTTAAGATCATGAAAAAGAAAAAGGTGCCCAGTCTCACCACTTCTATTAGACATAGTTCTAGAACTTCTAGCCAGAGCAATTTAGCAAGTAAAAGGAGAAAAAAAAGTATCCAAGTGAGAAAGGAAGAAGTAAAGTTGCCTCTGTTTGCAGATGACATGATCTTATTTATAGAAAATTCTAAACACTCCACCAAAAAGCTATTAGAATTAACAAACAAATTCAGTAAGGTTGCAGGATACAAAAGTAACATATAAAAATCAATTGCATTCCTATACACTAACAATCAATCTGAAAAAGAAATAAAGAAAATCTCATTGAAAATAGCACTGAAAGCAATAAAATACTTAGGAATAAATTTAACTAAGGAGATTAAAGACATGTACATTAAAAATTAAAAGACTTTGATGAAAGAAATTGAAGAAGGCACAAATAAACGTGCACTGTTCATATATCAAAATAATTAATATTAAAATGCACATGCCAGGCAAAGCTACCTACAGATTCCATGCAATCCCTATCAAAATTATAATGACATTTTTTTCACAGAAATAGAAAAAACAATCCTAAAATGTGTGTGAAACTATAAAAGACTCCAAATAGCCAAAGAAATCCTGAGAAAGAACAAAGGTATCACACTTTCTGATTTCAAACTGTATCAAAAACCTACAGTAATCAAAGCAGCATGGTACTGGCATAAAGACAGAAACATACACTGATGAAACAGAATCAAGAGCCCAGAAAGAAACCCATGCATGTACAGTCAACTAATATCTGTCAAGGCAGCCAAGAATATTCAATGGGAAAAATATAGTTTCTTCAGTAAATGGTGTTGGAAAAATTGGATATTCCAACTTTTTGGAAACGGGGCCCCTATCTTTCACCACTGACAAAAAATAACTCGAAATGGATTAAAGACTTAAATGTAAGACCTGGAATCATAAGGCTCCTAAAAGAAAATACAGCGGTAAAGCATCTTGACATTGGTCTTGGCAACAATTTTTTGGATGACACCAAAATTGCAAGCAACAAAAATAAAAATCAATAAGCAGAACTATGTCAAACTAAAAAGTTACTGCATAGCAAAAGAATTAACAAAATGAAAAGGCAACTAAAGAATAAGAGAAAATATTTATAAGCCATCTGTCTGATGAGGGGTTAATATCCAAAATATATAAGGAACTTAGGCAAGTCAATAGTAGAAAAAAATAATCTGACTAAAAAATAGGCAACGACTTAGACTTTTTTTTCTAAAGAAGATACACAAATGGTCAACAGGTATATGAGAAGATGCTCAACATCACTAATTATCAGGAAAATGCAAATCAACACTGTGGTGAGAAATCACTTCATGTCTTAAAATTTTTTTCACATTTATTTATTTTTGAGAGACAGAGACAGAGCACAAGTGGGGGAGCATCAGAGAGAGAGGGAGACACGGAATCCGAAGCAGGCTCCAGGCTCTGAGCTGTCAGCACAGACCCCCACACAGCGCTCAAACTCATAAACTGTGAGATCATGACCTGAGCCGAAGTCGGATGCTTAACTGACTGAGCCATCCTGGTGTCCCACTTGATGTCTGTTAAAATAGCTCTCATCAAAAAGACAAGGAATAATTGTTGGTGAGGATGTGGGAAAAAGACAACATTTGGGCTCTGTTGCTGGGAATATAAATTGGTACAGGCAATATAAAAAACAATATGCAGGTTCCACCAAACTAAAAATAGCACTACCATATAACCCAGCAATTCCACTTAATTCCAAATAATCAAATAATTATTTCAAAGAGATATCTATAATCCCATGTTCACTGCAGCATTATTCACAATAAACAAGACATGTTTATATCACATATTCTTTATCCATTCATCCCCTAATGGACACTTGGTTTTCTGTTCCATGTCTTGTATATTGTGACTAATCCTGCAATGAACATGGTGTACACACACACACACACGCACACACACACACACACACACGACCAGTATTCAGCCATAAGAAGGAAATCTTATCATTCGCTACAACATGGATGGACCTTGAGGGCATTATGTTAAGTGAAATAAGTTGGACAAAGACAAACACTCCATGTTCTCTCACTGCCTTTTAAGAATCTCCACATTCTCCAGAATAGATCACATCCTGGGTCACAAATCAGCCCTCAACAAGTACAAAAAGACTGAGATCATTACCATACATATTTTCAGAGTACAATGCTATGAAACCTGAAGTCAACCATGTGAAAAAAAAATTTGGAAGGCCCTCAAATACTTGGAGGTTAAAGAACATCCTAGTAAAGAATGAATGGGTTAACCAGGAAATTAAAGGGGAAATGAAAAAGTACATGGAAGCAAATGAATATTAAACACACAACAATACAAAACACTTGGGATGCAGCAGAGGCAGTCCTAAGTGGGAAGTATTTTGCAATATAGACCTACCTCAAGAAGCAAGAAAAGCCTCAAATACATGAACTAACCTTACACCTAAAGGAGCTAGAAAAGGAACCGCAGATAAAGCCTAAAGCCAGCAGAAGAAGGGAAATAAGAAATGTTAGAGCATAAGTAAATGATATAGAACAATATGTACACACATTCATATAAAACAGTAAAACAGGTCAACAAAACTAAGATCTCATTCTTTGAAAGAATTAATAAAATTCATAACCCTCCAGCCAGACTTATCAAAAAGAAAAAAGACCCAAATAAATAAAATCATGAATGAAAGAGGAGATCACAATCAACACCACAGAAATAAAACAATTTTAAGAGAATACTAGGAAAATTACATGTGAACAAAGTAGGCAGTCTCAAAGAAATGGACAAATTCCTAGAAACTCACAAACTACCAAAACTAAAACAGGAAGAAATAGAAAATTTGAACAGACCCATAACCAGCAAAGAAATTGAATGAGTAATAAAAAATGTCCCAAGAAACAAAAGCCCAGAGCCAGATGTCTTTCAAAAGGAATTCTACCAGACATTTAAAGAGTTAATATCACGGCACCTGGGTGGCTCAGTTGGTTAAGCATCTGACTTTGGCTCAGGTCATGATCTCACAGTTCGTGAGTTCAAGCCCGGGATCAGGCTCTGTGCTGACAGCTCAGAGAGCCTGGAGTCTGCTTCAGATTCTGTGTCTCCCTCTCTCTCTCTCTGCCCCTTCCCTGCTCATGCCCTGTCTGTTTCTTGGTCTCTCAAAAATAAATAAACATTTAAAAAATGGTAAAGAGTTAATATCTATTTTTCTCAAACTGTTCCAAAAAATAGAAATGGAAGGAAAACTTCCAGAATCCTTTTATGAGGCAAGAACTACCTTGATTCAAAAACCAGAAAAAAGACCCCTCTAAAAAGGAGAATTACTGGCCAATACCCCTAGTGAACATGGATGCAAAAATTATCAATGAGATACTAGCAAATTGAATCCAACAGTATATTAAAAGAATTATTCACCATGATCAAGTGGTGTGTATTCCTGGGCTGCAGGGATGGTTCAAAATCCACAAGTTAATCATCGTGATACACCACATTAATAAAAGAAATGATAAGAACCATATGATTCAATAGATGCAGAAAAAGCATTTCACAAAATACAGCATCCATTCTTGGTAAAAATGCTTAACAAAGTAGGGATAGATGGAGCAAGGTAACACAAATCAAAATCATAAAGGCCATATATGAAAGACCTACAGGTGATATCACCCACAAGGGGTAAACACTGATGAGAGATTTTCCTCTATGGTCAGGAACAAGACAGGGATGTCCACTCTCACCATTACTACTTAACATAGTACTGGAAGTCTTAGCCTCAGAAATCAGAAAACAAAAAGAAATAAAAGGCATCCAATTCAACAAGGAAGAAGTCAAACTTTCACTATTTGCAGATGACATGGATACTCTATGTAGAAACCTGGAAGACTCCACCAAAATTTTGCTAGAACTAATACATGAAATCAGCAAAGTTGCAGGATATAAAATCAGCACACAGAAATCTGTTACATTTCTATACACCAATAATGAAACAGCAGGGAGAGAAATCAAGGAATTGATCCCAGTTAGAACTACACTGAAAACCACAAGATTCCTAGGAATAAACCTAACCAAAGAGGTAAAAGGCACACTGAAAACTATAGAATGCTTATGAAAGGAATTGAAGAAGGCACAAAGAAATAGAAGAACATTCCAAGCTCATGGATTGGAAAGACAAACATTGTTAAGATGTGTATACTACCCAAAGCAATCTACACATTTAATGCAATCTCTATAAAATACCACCGATACTTTTCACAGAGCTAAAATAACCCATCCTAGAGTGTAATGCTAAGTGAAATAGTCATACAGAGAAAGACAGATACCATATGTTTTCACTCTTATGTGGATCTGAGAAACTTGACAGAAGACCATGCGGGAGGGAAAGGGGGAAAAAAGTTAGAGAGGGAGGGAGGCAAACCATACGAGACTCTTAAAGACTAAGAATAAACTGGGGATTGATGGGGGTGGGAGGGAGGGGAAAGGGGGTGATGCGCATTGAGGAGGGCACCTATTGGGATGAGCACTGGGTGTTGTATGGAAACCAATTTGACAATAAATTTCATATTAAAAAATAAAATAAAATAAAATAAAATAAAATAAAATAAAATAACCAATCCTAAAATTTCTAAGAAACCACAAAAGACCCCAGATAGCCAAAGTAATCCTGCAAAAGAAAAGCAAAGCTGGAGGTATCACAATTCTAGACTTCAAGCTATATTACAAAGCTGCAGGCATCATGACAGTGTGATACTGGCACAAAAATAGACATATAGATCAATAGAACAGAATAGAAAACCCAGAAATAGACCTACAACTATATGGTCAGCTTATCTTTGACAAAGCAGGAAAGAATATCCAATGGAAAAAATACAGTCTCTTCAACAAATGGTGTGGGGAACACTGGACAACAACACACAGAAAAAATAAAACTAGACCATTTTCTTATACCATACATGAAAATAAACTCAAAATGGATAAAAGACATAATGTGAGATAGGAAACTGTCAAAATCCTAGAGGAGAACACAGGAAGCAAGCTGTTTGACCTCAGCTGGAGCAACTTCTTACTAGACACATCTCTGGAGGCAAAGGAAAGGAAAAGCAAAATGAACTATTAGGATTTCATCAAGATAAAAAGCTTCTGCACAGCAAAGGAAACTATCAACAAAACTACAAGGCAACTGATGGAATGGGAGAAGATATTTGCAAATGACATATTGGATAAAGGGTTAGTACCCCAAATCTATAAGGAACTTATCAAACTCAACACCCCCCAAAAATAATCCAGTTAGGTAATGGGCAATAGACATCAACAGACACCTTTCTAAAGAAGACATCCAGATGGCTAACAGACCCATGAAAATATGTTCAACATCATGCATCATCAAGGTAACACAAATCAAAACAATGATGAGATACCACCTCACACCTATCAGAATGGCTAAAATTAACAACTCAGGCAACAACAGATGTTGGCGAGGATGTGGAGAAAGAGGATCTCTTTTGCATTGTTGGTGGCAAGGCAAGCTGGTGCAGCCACTCTGGAAAACAGTATGGAGGTTCCTCAAACAAGTTAAAAATAGAACTACCCTACAATCCAGGATTGCACTACTAGGTATTTACCCAAAGGATACAAAAATACAGATTCAAAGGGGTATTTACACTCCCAATGTTTATAGTAGCACTATCAACAATAGCCAAGCTATGGAAAGAGCCCAAATGTCCATCAAATGATAAATGGATAAAGAAGATGTGGCATATGTATACAATGGAATATTACTCAGCCATCAAATAAAATGAAGTCTTGCCATTTGCAACAATATGGATAGAACTATAGTGTATTATGTTAAGGAAAATAAGTCAATCAGAGAGAGATAAATGCTATATGATTTCACTCATACATGGAATTTAGAAAACAAAACAGATGAACATATGGCAGCGGGGGGAAGAAAAAAGAGAAGATAATAAACCACAAGAGACTCTTAAAGAGAAGAGAACAAACTGAGGGTTGATGTAGGGAGTTGGGTAGGGGATGGGCTAGATAGATGATGGGTATTAGGAGGGCAATTGCTGGGGTGCCTGAGTGGCTCAGTTGATTAAGTGTCCGACTTCGGCTCAGGTCATGATCTCACCGTTCATGGCTTCAAGTCTCGTGCCGGGCTCTGTGCTGACAGTGAAGAGCCTGGAGCCTGCTTCAGATTCTGTATGTGTGTGTCTCTCTCTGCCCCTCCCTTGCTTGTGCTCTGTCTCTGTCCCTCTTTCAAAAATAAATTAAAAATTTAAAAAAAGAGGGCACTGGTTGAGATGAGCACTGGGTGTTTATGTATGTGATGACTCACTGATTTCTACTCCTGAAACCAATACTGCACTGTGGGATAACTAACTACAATTTAAATAAAAAATTTTAGAATACGCCCTATGATGCATTTTTCATCTCCACGACTTACTTATTTTAATATTGGAAGTTTGTACCTCTTAATCCCCTTCACCTGTTTTGCCCATCCCTCCACCCACTTTTCCTTCATGTTCTTCCTTATATGCAAAATCTTAAAAAGCAGAACTCATAGAAATGGAGAGAGTAGAATGGTGGTTGCCAGGGGCTTGGGAATGAGGAAAATGGAGAGATGTTGGTGACAGTGATTTCTAGTTATCAAATAAACAAGTTCATGTATCTAAGGTACAGCATGTTACTATAGTTAACAATACTTGAAAGATGCTAAGACAGTAGACCTTAAGTGTTATCACACACACACACAAATGGCAATCTGATGTGATGCAGGTATTAACGAAACTTATTGTGGTAATCAATACACAATATATGTGTGTATCAAACCATCATGTTATACACCTTAAACTTACATATGTTACATCTCATTTATGTCTTAATAGATTTGGAAAAAATTATTTAAAGCTCAAAAGTCATCAATTTCTTTTACAGAAAACAACAAATATGATGGGTCCTGATGGGACCAAGGGAATATAATTATCTATATCTATCTATATCTATATCTATATCTATCTCTCTATCCATCCATCTATCTATCATTTCTCCAAAAAACCCTGCCACAGTCAAGATACTGTAACAACCATTGAGTACATGAAGAAAAGGGTAAGAAATTCATGGCTATTAACATGAACAACAGTTGGTATGAAAAGGCACAAACAAAGATATATTATCAAATTCCCAATGAGTGACAGAGATGATGTTCGCTAAAAATCTGAAGGAGGCAAGAAAGTTGGAGAAAGATAGAGGCAGAGGTGCAACTCAAGCTTGGCATTGACCTTAGATATACATATAGTATAAGGATGTCATCATGGAAGTAAAAACTCTGGCAAAGACCTAGAAGCCGAAATCCTGGTCTTGTTGCCACAGAGGGATAGGAAAGGGAAGTTGAAGGGCATACAGAAAGAGGGTATTCAGAGAGAGAAAAGTCACAGGCCCTCAACTTAATTATGTGTAATCCTTCATGAAGTGGAATGTGGAAGAATTACTTTGTGGTAGGACGAACAAATCTGCATAAATGCTTTTTGTTTTAATTCTAGTCATATTGTTCTAGCTCATTTTTGGAGGTGGCAAGTACATCTTGCAATCTAGAATAGCAACAAAAAAGGAAGAACCAGAGGATGGGACCAAAGCAGTCCCTTAGAGAGTATATAAGGTCAAAACAAGGGGCTCAAGGTGAAGGAGCAGGCAGGAACACTGGATACAAAGGCAAGAAGGTCAAGAGCTAGGTTGCCTCGGATGTTGTGGTGCGCTGTTCAGATGGCCCTTCAGGGTCAGCTCACTCATTTCCCAGCTTCAGGAGTATTGGCTGCTAAATCCCTCTCCTGGAGTTGTCATTTTGAAAGGATGTTGTTGCAGTCATGGTGGCACCCCCTTGAAAGGGTTAGTCTGCAACCAGTAACTAGTCAAGCATGGTACAAAGTCCCGGACCCCTTTCTTTGATGCAGGACAACTCTGATGGGTCATTTGAATTTCAGCCCTCCCCACGGAATCTACTAAGAACTCTTTGCAATTGCATTGCTATTCAACCTTTCCTTCTGTCAAATCCTGCTTCTTTCTCTCCTTTGTAAGTGTTGTTCTGAAGAGCTCTTTTCTCTGAAGGGAATGAATAATACTCTTTTGGGGACTGGCTTGCCCTAAGAGGCCACACAGAGATGTTCCATACATCACCCTTCTTCAGAGGAAATGATAAAATCATGGGCTGACTGAGTCAGCAAATGGTCTTAATACCTATTCTTGATTTTCACAGATTTCACGTAGAAACATGGACGTGAAATTACATCACTTATTCCACAACTTCTTATACATAAGGAATAACTGATCATTTTAATGTTTCCCAGTCTCTTAGAGTAGGAAAAAAACCACCCCATTGATAGCTCATGTTTTCATTTTATTGTTTAGCACTAGTACTTAAAGAAAAAACCAATGTAATAGTTCATTTATCCTTTGAATGTTTGCAGTCCAGCATTGTCCTGATGTCTGCCATTTTTTTGTTGCTTTTGTTCTTGTTTTGTTTTGTTTTGTTTTGTTTGACTTGGTGATCCTAACAATATGATTGCTTTGAGTAAGAAGGCACTAATAATATGAGATATTCTATCTAAAAATTAAAAAATGCTAGAGGTAAAAGGAACCTTCAAAATAATAAATAAACTAGAATAGTTCTAGTAAAATAGTCATGATACAACCGTCACAATATTTTTTCTAGCTCAGGCATCATTCATTTTTATGAGAACATCTGTCTCCAAAATAAATTCTTCCCAGATAATTTTAGGGTCTTTCCAGAAATAGCTCACATGTGTTTTGTGAAAAAACTTCTCTGGCTTTGCCACAGCATCAGACATTTTCTTCTCTCCTCCTATCTCATCGTAGAGCCCAGAATGGAAACTTTGAAGCAATGCTTGTGCTACCATCAAATGTGCCCTCCAAAGACAATACTACCTCTGCTGATGCTAATTAAAAGTGGCTCCAGGGGCGCCTGGGTGGCTCAGTGGGTTAAACGTCTGACTTCAGCTCAGGTCATGGTCTCGTGGTCTTTGAGTTTGAGTCCCGCATTGGACTGTGTGCTGACAGCTCGGAATCTGGAGCCCGCTTCACATTCTGTCTCTCTCTCTCTCTGCCCCTCCCCCACTCATGCACTATCTCTGGCCCTCATTCTAGAAGTCAAAAATTTGTTCAAGAAAACTGGGGTAGGAACACTCTGAAGGATTTTTACAAGTTGTATTGAGAATTCCCGTTCCCCATTATTGTTGCCCTAATGGCATAGGACCTAATTAGTATGTCTAGCCTTTTATCAACTTATCATAAAGTAAGCATAGTATAGCAGCTGGGAAGAAAAACATTGATTTAACCTATTTTTGAGTTTGAGACCCATTCTACTGACTCACTAATGTGTTTAGACAAGTTAAATCTCTCAAAGGCTCAGCTTCCTCATCTGTAAAATGGACATAATAGTTGTGAACATTAAAGTGATATATTGTGTTGTTTCCTAATACCTTAGTTAGTCATTAAAATTTAAACACAAACAGGTGGGAGAGGAGAGAGAAACAAAGCTTAGTCAGATAATACCATTTACTACTGCCTCCATTTTATGAGTGAAATTACATTTTAACACCAAACACATAGACTATAGAACTGGCAACTTTATACAGCTCTCTTTCTGCCATATGTTTATGTTTCTATCTTTACACAGTCATGTGTAGTTATATACATTCTGGGATGTGGTATTATTTGGAACATGTTCTGGTCCTTTTCAGAGAGAAGATCTCTAAACTCCATGTTTGCTTCTTAGCATCGTGTTTTGAGTTTGCCAAGACCTATGATTTGTGTATCTCATGAGATATCATGAATTTGAAATAACATACTTCCCATACTTCTAACATACTTCTACTTTATCCTAACCAGGCTCAGGCCTTCCAAGGTTGGGAGTAAAATTTAAACCAGAAGGTCACAGTCAGAATGATAGTCTGAGTATGCTGGCTATTCTAAATTCTAAGATCCAAATCATTGTTTTAGATTCTGTAGATGGTTACTAATTTCATCATGTCTTTCCACAGTGACAGTGATGTAAGACTCTACATAACAGAATGAAAGAAAGACAATTTTGGAATTAGATGGAGAAAAAGCTTAATGGTATTTAGGGCATAAATCATAGGTGTGGTCTAGATATTGATAATGCATCAATTTATTTTCTAATAAATAAAAATGCTTAGTGGTAATGGCTAGAGTGCTTTTCATCCTGAGAGGATTTTATGAACATTGACTAATTTATCATTATTTACAAGCCAATTAATTTTCACTAACCTGAGGTAGGAATTGTAATTATGCCAGACTGGCAGATGGGAGAAAAGAAATTGGGGAGAGAATCAAAAAAGAATTATGAGTTTAATAGTCCTGAATTAAATGGATATTTACTGTTTAATTTAAATCCCATAAAATAGAATGTGCCATGGATATTCTGATAGGACACTTTTACCAAATACTTTTAGGTCACTCATGTACTCACTCTCCACTTCATCCCTTCCTCCCTCATTTATTTACTGAATTCATCCACTTAACAACAGTTTATTGAGGTAAGTACTAAAAATATAAACCTAAGTAAGATATATTAGCAGTTCTTAAGAAGTTTATGGTACCCTACAAGAAACAAACTCATGAGTAGAGAATGGCAAAGTAGTGTTTTAGGGGCACTAGATAAGTTACCAAACTGAACTAGGGGGTTGAGAATAGTAAAAGGTTCTTAGGTAAGATGTTGCTTTCACTGGATCTTGAAGGATGATATTTATTCTATCAACATGATGGCAGAGGCTAACCAAGGCAAAAGAAACAGTAGATTGAAAATCCAGATGTATGAAAGAGTGTAACATTTGAAACATTCTTTTCTTTTTTAAAAGAAACATTCTTTTCTTTTTTAAAAAAATTTATTTTAATTTAATTTTGAAGAGTGGGAGTTCTGGTGGGGAGAGGGGCAGAGGAAGAGAGAGAATCTTAATCAGACTCCATGCTCAGCATAAACCCTGATGTGTGGCTCAATCCTATGACCCTAGGACCCTGACCTGAAGTGAAACCAAGAGTCGACGCTCAACCGACTGAGCCACTCAGGCACCTCTGGATACAAGCAATTCTTTTTTTTTTTTTTAACGTTTATTTATTATTGAAAGACAGACAGAGATAGAGCGTGAGCAGGGGAGGGGCAGAGAGAGAGGGAGACACAGAATCTGAAGCAGGCTCCAGGCTCTGAGCTGTCAGCACAGAGAGCGACATGGGGCTTGAACTCACAAACCGCGAGATCATGACCTAAGCTGAAGTTGGACGCTTAACAGACTGAGCCACCCAGGTGCCCCTGGATACAAGCAATTCTTAAAGGTTGCAATAAAGGTATAGGTTGAAGGTGCAGGAGGATATGATGTCAGAAAGTAGGAATAAGATCATGGTAGCATATGAGTTAGACGTTAACCCAAAGGCCAATGGGATTCTTGTTAGAGTTATTTTTTCAGAAACAATGTTCAGAAATTTACAACTAGTAGTCTGAAGTAGGATCTAAATATCTATATTCTTAACAAGAATCCCAGATTCTTCAGATGCAGATCTTTGCCTATGCTTTTAGAAACAGATGTAGGCAGTGACGAGCTATTGAAGAACTTCAATAAGAGAACAACACAGTCAAATTTATATTGTAGAAAAGTAAGTCTGACAGTAATGTGGGGAGTGGATTGGAGGAGGCTGGAGATAAAGCAAAAGTTGGAAAAGAAGATGGAAGTCTATTTCAATTATTCAAAAAGAAAAGAGGGAAGGTGACTTAACATAGTTGAGGGAGTTTAGAAAGGAGAGGTTAATTTAAGGGACATTAGGGGAGAGGGTTAGGTATTGACTTAAGGTGAGCAGACAGAGAGAGGAGAAATTAAGTTTACTCCTAAATAGTGTAAACTTGGTTCTGAGTGGTTCTGGAACCACAGAGTGGTTCTGGAAGGAGAGAACATCTCTGCTTACACATACAGCTTCATAAGTATGTGCTTGGAGGAAACAAATTTGATGTTCAAAATTAAGATGTGTGTATGATTTGTATGGAGCAGAATTCATGGCTACATAGGGCTATAATTCCATTTGAATAGTAAGACTGCTGATGCCATTTTATTTGTAGGATTGTAGAAAGGAGAGACCATAGGGCGAACAATTATTTGGCTATTAAGAGAGAAGTTAGTGAAATGAAAGATAAAATTAATGTTTCAGGATTAATATTAAGAAGTTGGAGGTTATGGGGGTGCCTGGGTGGCTCAGTGGGTTAAGCGTCCAACTCCTGATTTTTGTTCAGGTCATGATCTTGTGGTTTGTGAATTCGAGCCCCATGTTCCAGCTCTGTGCTGACAGTGTGGAGCCTGCTTGGGATTCTCTCTCTCCCTCTCTCTGCCCTCCCCAACCCCTCTCAAAATGGATGGATAAACTGTAAAAAGAAGAAGAAGAAGTTGGAGGTGATGATGAACTAGAGTAATTGGTAAGGAGAGTGGGTTTGGGGGCAGGTGAATAGCTGAGTTCACTTTTGGAAAAAATGATGGGATGATAGTGGGATATTTAAGGGATGAAGAACCAGTGGGCACTTGATGCTACTGTACTGGATCTCAGATGAAAGGTTTATGGACAGGTTGAACTGTCTCAGTCCTTAATTGTGAGACTGCTTCCGGATAAGAAAGCACAATTACCATCAGTTACCGTATGGTGGCCAGTGAGGTCATGGGTTTATCAGAGGACACTGCTATTTACAACATTGGAAAATTTGCTTTCTTTTGATCTGCTCCCAGTTGCTGCAATAAGAATAGTGTAGAATATTAATCAAGAATATGTGTGTAATAATTTTGGAGGTGAATCTTCTTTTTATAGAAAATCTTTAACTCAAGGTTCTTGTTTTTCTTTTGTATTCTATCAGCAGCAGTAAGTGAGTAACTGTCTTCAAAAAGATCTGTGAGGTTAGATGATTTCTTCAAGGCAAAAGTTATCCTCAAACCTACAGGGATAAACCTCAAATGATTTCCTATTTCAAATAAAAGAAAGGGTTGAGAGGTTTATCTAGGCACAAGTCTTTAGAGTGGACTTACATAAGAATATAAATACAGTTTCACTCACTTCTAATTTCTTTTTTTTTAATTTTATTTACCCAAATGTCAAGTTAAAACATTTATATAGATTGAAAATTATTTTAAAAAATGTTGCCAGGATCTCACTACTAATTATGAGACTTAGGACAAACAGCTGTAGGAAAGAATATTTCATTGTTGCCTTCTGTTTTTTGTTTTTTGTTTTTCCCCCAAGAAGGAAGCTTACTCCATTCTCAAGCCAGTGAAATATTTACAGTGCAAAAACACATTTGTACTTTGGGTTTGCTAGTGATAAAATCTTCTTTACTGAATTCCAATTATTCTTTTCCAGGCTATTTTGAAAGAAATGTAAATCTGTTTCAGGGTCTCCATGTTTCAAAAGTGGTTTCTACCAATTTACTTCAATCCAAATCGGGGCTTTTTGACCTGGATGTGCCTGGTGCTATAACTTTAACTATTTCAGACAACCAAGGGGCATGATCGCTAGCACTTTGATCAGTCGATTAAAACAAATCACTGTGGATTTTAAAACCTAATTGTTTTTGTGTCTGAAGAATCCCTCTAAATAAGCCATGAGAAGACTTTCTAAAAACATTTACCAGCTGGGCAAGCGTTACGTGTTCTGTTCTGTGTTGACATCTTTATCCAACAACTGCAATGGGAAAGCTATTTACTGACAAAGACGTAGGCTTTACTGCCTATATTCATGGGATTGTAACCAGGTCGTATTCTTTTTTTGTGTGTTAGAGTTACATTGATGAGATTAGCCCATAAATGAATCTGCACCATTTTGCATTTAAAGAGTTTATTTAAACCTTTTCAAATTTCTATTTTTCGACTTATGCATGTGAGTATAAACTGCTAACTTGGTAAGAAAGCAATGATGATAAAAATTCATTCTTTCAGAGTTCACACTGTGGTGTAAACTACTTTTGCATTCATGATCTCTTTTGTACATTAACCGGATGCTAGATACTCAATGGTACAAATGCTACACTAGCGAATTTATGTTCCAGATGTTTCCTACCTGCTTCACTACAATCTTCCTCACAGACTTGATTGCAAACGTGCACTCTGGCATTAATCATCAGGCCATTGATCTTAATAACTTTAATGTGTTGTCACTGCATGTCAAGTAGATTAAAAAATGGTGAAGACCACTTAAGATAAAATAGCATGCTGCTAATCATGTCTTCTGGCCTCTGTCTCACTTAATCTTATAGTCATGAATTCATATCAGAGGTTTTCAGGATTTGAAAGAGAAGAAAATAATGGGTTACCCACTTGTAACTATATAGACCATGATCAAATTCGATAGGATCAGAGGTTGTACGTATATTACCTAAATATGAGTAATAAAGCTTACTGGAAATTACATGTAGATATCTCTTGATTAGACACAGAAGATGTTGTCATAGAAAGTTGTTACAATATTCCTGGACACAGATGATTACCAAGCAATGTATGAAGCATGATGGGAAATATAAAAGAGAGCAAGCCCTTTGGTATTTTGGAGCTATTTATTCTGTGTCTTAGTGATACATTTAGTGACAACTTAGTGATTAATTATATCTTGGGGTCCATGGTGATCCTCAGGGATCTGTAAAATCCCTAAAATTGTGTATAAAAATTTTTTTATACAAATATTTGTTTCAGATGCGTACTTGTAATCTCAAAGAGTAGAGGGGCTGAGAGCTACTGAACTAGACATGTAATTTCCTTCATAAAATCCAGGAAATTACTCTTTTGTACTGTTAATAAGTATATAAATATCAAGTGATTTAAATACCAAATACCAAAAAATTGTGTTGAATAATACTTCTGTCAAAGTAATATAACTCACAGACTCAACTTCCTTCCAAGCTTTATCTATCAATTGTTGTGTACTTATTGGTCTGGCTGCGGCATTCACCATAAGAGTTTCACAAATCTCTTTGATCTGTTTCCGTACAAAGTACCTGGTAGACTCATTCACGTCGTTGATGTGATTCACTGTCCGTTTCAATATTCCATTTAAAAAAAAAAATCCAAAGATCTCTACTCTGTTTAAACTAACACAGAGAATAGGCTTTATTTTCAGAATCATTTTAAGAGGAACACTTCATGGGAATTTATGAATATAGAGTGTTGGTAGAGAACAAAACAACCCTGCAATGAGATACGGAGGCTGGGCAGTCAGGTAAGTTTGCTTGTTAGCTTAGTTACTCACTTCTACATAGTAATCTTAAGTCATGTGCTTCTCAAGTGTTTACCTTAGAAAAATTACACCTTGGGGGCTCCTGGGTGGCTCTGTTAGTTAAGTGTCCCACTTCAGCTCAGGTCACGATCTCACTGTTTGTGAGTCTGAGCCCCAGCATCGCGGGCTCTGCACTGACACCCACACTCTTTCTCTCTCTCAAAAATAAACAAACGTTAAAAAAAAACTACATCTCATATGAGTCATAACTTCTATGTATCATTCATAACATTTGAAATTATAAAGTTAAATCCAGGAAGAATATGGTCTACTATTGTTCTAAAGTAATGATACGACTATAAATAATGACTGATTAAGAAAGAAACGACAACCAAATGACAACAGTCAGTAGAATAGTAAATTCATTTGGTTTTAGAATTGGCTCTGATGGCTATTCCAAGGTCGAATTTAAAAGAAAAGAAGTTTTGGGGCACCTGGGTGTCTCAGTGGGTTAAGCGTCCAACTTCGGCTCAGATCACGATCTCACGGTTTGTGAGTTCCAGCCCTGCGTCGGGCTCAGTGCTGACAGCTTGGAGCCTGAGGCCTGCTTTGGATTCTGTGTCTCCCTCTCTCTCTGCCCCTTCCCCCCTCTCAAAAAATGAATAAACATTAAAAAAATTAAAAGAAAAAAGTTTTAAGCAATGGTAACCTTATTGTAATACATATGTAGAGACTCTAGATTTTACTTTGTAGAAAAGTATTCGTTTTGTTTTTGTTTTTTTAAAGATACTTGTTTATTTTTAATTTTTTTAATGTTTACTTATTTTTGAGAGACAGAAAGAGAGACTGAACATGAGCAGGGGAGGGGCAAAGAGAGAGGGAGACACAGAATCAGAAGCAGGATCCAGGCTCTGAACCATCAGCCCAGAGCCCAGTGTGGGGCTTGAACTCACAAGCCATGAGATCATGACCTGAGCCGAAGTCGGATGCTTAACCGACTGAGCCACCCGAGTACCCCGAAAAGTATTCATTTGTATATGCAAATGTGATGTTTTGTTGAAAAGAAAATTATCCTAAAAAAGTTATGAAGTTTCACAGCATTGCAGATGTTTGGAAATGACTTCTGCTGGCTAAATAAGGACGGAGTATGCCAGGAGACACCATTGGATCTGAACTTTGAAAACTGCTACAATAGGGACAATAGAAGAATAGTGGCAAATGTATTCGTAGAGTCGGAAACAGAGCAAGTACACATCCAGAGGAAGAAAAATGCCAGGCGCTTCAACATGACAGGTTTGTTTTGTGCTCTTCGTATAGGAAAGAAAGAAATAATAATTCTGGAAAATTAGGTTGAGATCAGGTCGTAAAGAGTCTCATTCCAAATCTTCTGGGCATTTTGTATCTGCCAAAGTTAAGATCATTTTCTCCTTTGACCCCTAGTAACACTTTGTACCTGTGTTATTCACAGACATTTATTATTTATCGTCTTCTGCTACCAGTTATCTTTTCATATACAGTTGTCCTTTCTCCAGCTGGCTTGTAAGTTTCTTTTTTTAAAAGAAGAGCCTTTTTTTATCTTTGCAAGCTGTATGGCACCTAGCTAAGTTTTTGGCCTATTGTTAAACACACAAATATGTGTGGATAGAAAACTGCCTTGTACTTGTGAAAAGTTGTCAATTTTGTCGAATCGATCTACGTAGCACAGTCTCTGCCTTATCCTCCTCTCCAAATCATATGCAGGAACAAGTGAGGTATTACATGGTACCGGAGAAAGATTACTGGCTTAGATTTATATTCAGGGTTTTAATTCTAGTTATATTGCTGGCTTTCACGTGAACTTGGGCTTACTGGATTCTCCTCTGCTTTCTCATTTGTACATTTGGGTTATTGCTACCTGTCCCTTATTTCACAAGAACGTTCTCACGGTTAGGGCTGACCACTAGTGAAAAAGATAGAGTACTTTATTTTTATTTTAATTTTTTTTTCAACGTTTATTTATTTTGGGGACAGAGAGAGACAGAGCATGAACGGGGGAGGGGCAGAGAGAGAGGGAGACACAGAATCGGAAACAGGCTCCAGGCTCTGAGCCATCAGCCCAGAGCCTGACGCGGGGCTCGAACTCACAGACTGCGAGATCGTGACCTGAGCTGAAGTCAGACGCTTAACCGACTGCACCACCCAGGCGCCCCTAGAGTACTTTAAATAAGAGGTGGATAACCATATGCCTGACAAGGTACAAAAGGGACCGCACTGTAGAAGAATAACCTGTGGAGTCACAGCAAACATAGAGATTTCATAAGTTTATTATTTTGAGTGATAAACAGCAAAATCTCAGCAAATAGTGAAGGTAACTGTAAATCAAAGACTGGTCTTTAATCCAGTAGCACGAAGGAAGAACATTTGAGCACACTCCGGTCTGCTAAGCCACACTGGCATAAAGACAGTAGTCATAAAGATACAGTACAAGGAACATTAACGATTAACCTCTTTGGATGGTGATTTCTTCACCTGTAAAATAAGAAAGGCAGAGTGGCGACCTTCAAAGACCCTTCTAGTTCTAAGTTTGTTTCTGGAATTCTTCAGCAGCTGAATCATTTCTGCTGGAGAAATAGGGCGAAAGCCTAATTTTGCCCTTTGTTGGGCACAGAATGGCTGAGTCAGTTTGCACTGCCTGGTGAGAGGCGCTTGTTCGATTTCCAGGAATTTAGCAAGCCAGTTGACATCATGTTGGCAGCTGGAAATCTGCCAGAGTGCACCACAGAAATCAGCAAATCTACAAATCAGGACCCCTCCCCGAGAGTCAGCCAGTAAACTTTCACTAGCCCAACACTGGTTCTACAAGATCATGTGATCCTGACTGGGAAAATTATGCAGCTGTAGATAGAAAAAAAGAGAAAACACTGAGATGGCAGTTTGGAAATCCCTCAGGGCAAGACAATATCCAAGAGGACCAAGGCAATGTGGTCAGAAAACAGAAAGCAATTAGTAGCAAAAGAGTGGACTTCTGACTTGAATGGCTAGAAAGTAAATCTTTAGTTAGAACCTCTGGGTAATAGTCCTGATTAGCACAATGTATGTCAGGCAGTGGACCCCAATGTTTAGTCTATAAGTTTATTTAACACAATATGTAATTGCCCGATTCTAAAGTTTAGATTCTATTGTTATTCATCCAAGCATAAGTGTGATGGTTCTTTTTTTTATTTAAAAATTTTTAAATATTTATTTATTTTTGAGAGAGAGAGACAGACAGAACGCAGGTGTGGGGAGGGCAGAGAGAAAGGGAGACAGAATCTGAAGCAGGTTCCAGGTTCCAAGCTGTAAGCACAGAGCCCAACACGGGGCTTGAACCCACAAGCTGCGAGATCATGACCCGAGCCGAAGTTGGCCACTTAACGACTGAGTGTGTCAGATACTTAACAATGCCCCAAGTGTGATAATTCTTTAAACATATTTAATAATTAGTCTGGTTAGCATCTTTCGTTGACATTAATAAACCTGTTTGTGACTACAGGGCTGCTCATTGCTCTTGGTTGACTTGCTGTTCTACTTGGTAATAAACATTTCTTCCTTTGTGGGTAAAATTTTTTAAATGTTTTTATTTATTTTTGAGACAGAGAGAGACAGAGCATGAGCAGGGGAGGGGCAGAGAGAGAGGGAGACACAGAATCTGAAGCAGGATCCAGGCTCTCAGCTGTCAGCACAGAGCCCGACGCGGGGCTCGAACTCGCAGAGTGTGAGATCATGACCTGAGCTGATGTCGGAAGCTTAACCGACTGAGCCACCCAGGTGTCCCATCTTCCTTTGTGGTTAAGTGTCCAAGTTTGTCAAATCAGTCACCAGTTATTAGGAAATTAGAAGTCATGAAAACATAAAAATGTTTTAATTTTTTTAATGTTTATTTATTTTTGAGAGAGAGAGAGAGAGACAGAGAGAGAGGGAGGGAAACAGAGCGTGAGCTGGGGAGGGGCAGAGAGAGAAGGAGACACGGAATCTGAAGCAAACTCCAGGCTCTGAGCTGTCAGCACAAAGCCGGATGCAGGGCTCGAACTCGTGAACCACAAGATCATGACCTGAGCTGAAGTCAGACGCCCAACTGACTGAGCCACCCAGGCTCTCCAAACATAAAAATGTTTTAAATTGGAAAACTTAAAATGTGATGTAGCTCAGTCATAAGTTGCACACCAGATTATATATGTTTTTAGGCTAAAAGTTAGATATCTTCAGTTAATGCTCATCTACTGTTCACCTCTTGGTACTGGATCTACTTTAACTTTCTTTTCATTCTTAAAAAAAATTTCTCTTCAATAGCACTTTGCTATTTAAGGTGATTTCATACATATATAACTTTCAGAGACTAAACCCAGTTACCTGCTTTGCAAAGATTCAGATTTCCAGTTAATTGAATGTATTTTCTTCTTTGATGTGTCCATTGATTACAATAGGTGATTGGTAACTGGATGAATCTGGCCCAATATAAGCATGTGACTTGAAATGATTATGCAAAAGAATGACTTATATATGCAGATTACACTACTCTTTCTAGGAACTGCACTTTTATAAATAACTTTTTTTTTAACGTTTATTTTTGAGACAGAGAGAGACAGAGCATGAACGGGGGAGGGTCAAAGAGAGAGGGAGACACAGAATCTGAAGCAGGCTCCAGGCTCTGTGCTGTCAGCACAGAGCCCGACGTGGGGCTCGAACTCACGGACCGCGAGATCATGACCTGAGCCGAAGTCGGCCGCTCAACCAACTGAGCCACCCAGGCGCCCCTATAAATAACTTTTAAGAAGATGCTGTGATTAAATTATAGATGATTTTCAGCATGAGTTCAGGATTGACAAAGCTTATGGAAATTTTTTCCTCAAAATCTACTATTTTATGGTCAAAACTATATCATTTATCATATCTTTTGCCTACAGTTTATTTTCTTTTTTCTTTTTATTTATTTTTTCTCAATATATGAAATTTATTTTCAGTTTGTTATTTTCAGAAATACTGAAGATTCCTTCAAAAATCTTAAAACACTACATTTTCAAACGGAGATGGTCCAGGCCAATAGAAATAAATAAATAATTAACTTCTAATATGTTCTAGCTACATTCCAGACTTTGTGTTAAATTTTGTATAAATGCTACCAAACCTATATGGCAACCCAGTGAGGCAAATACTTGTTACGGGTTGAATTATATGTCTCTCCAAATCATATGACTGTGTTTGGAGATAGGGCTTCTAAAGAGGTAATTAAGGTAAAATCAAGTCATAAGGTAAGCTCTAATCCAATATTACTGGTGTTTCTCTCTGTATAGGACACAGACGATCATGTGAAGCCAAAGGGAGAAGATTGCCAATTGCAAGCCAAGGAAAGAGGCATCAGAATTAAGCCAACCCTCGTGCACCTTCATCTTGGATTTATAGCCTCCAGAATTGTGAGAAAATAAATTTTTATTGTTTAAGCCACTTGGTTGGTGTTATTTTGTTATGGCAATCCTCGTAGACTAACACAGTATTATTATTATTTCCATTTTACAAATGTATAATCTGAGGTTTAAAGAGATCAGACAAAGTGTGCAGAAACACATGGATACAAAGTGGTTGAGTTCAGCTCAAACTCTGGTTATTTGTTAAGCAAATATCTCCATCACATACCATGTGGCAACCACTATTATATCAAAAGGTACCAAGGTAAAGAAAAAAAAAATCCAAAGTGGATCAGGACTAAGGGTTCCAAATTATAATTTAAATAGTTAAATAGTCCTTGCATCAAAATCAAGCATTACCAGAAAACATTCTAGATGTGGCTAGTGGCAGTGATAGTATTCTCAGGATTCCTGCCCTGTCCTTCCTGCTGTTATAAAGCATTTTTACTGACTGCCCACAAGTCCCAAAGTCTTTTCGGAGAAACACAAGGTCCACAAACAAATGCTTCTTAAAAAAAAAAAAAAAGGAATTCTTAGCAGATAAAGTGGGAAAATTCTCTTTACCTCCCTTTTGGAGTTTCCTATTATGTATTAGCATGTGAACGATTCTAAAGAAATGTCTTTGTCCTGTGTTTTCTATCTTGATTGATCACTAGACCCTCATTTTTTGCAACAGCTATTTACATTCTACAGTGGTCATGTTCCTCAGCACTGATTTAAAAATTGCTTACATAGAAGTGCTGACAAGGGTAGCGAATACTATGGTGGTAATCATATTACAATATATAAGTGTATCAAATCAACACGCCGTTCACCTTAAACTTACACAAAATTATATGTTAATTATATTTCAACAAAGCTAGAAAAAATGCGTGAGCAATAGGCTTTTTGAAGTAAGAGGGTGTTAATAGTAAACCCTATATTTCACAAGTAATTATTTGAAATAATTTTTTAAAATTGGGAGCCCAGCACCATTTACATTATGATTTTAAAAGCTCACAAATGTCAAACGTACATGTTCAATCCCAAATAAAATCTCTAAAAAACACTTTACATTTAAATGGGAGAAATATTAAGAAAGGGCATATGGTTACAAGCATACAGATTACTGTTTTTTTCTTGTGCATACAAATTAGTTTTAACAAAACAAACTTACATCTGTACTCTGAGTAAGGTATATCAAACTCTGAATGAAAAAGTTTTAGAGTTTTCAACATAATAATTTTGATGTTTTTCCATTGCACCTAAGATAATGTTATCTCTGTGACAGAAAAGGATAAGGACATATTTTGCTGAAAGCTAATTATAGTAAAAATTATGTGGATACTACCTGGCATTTTATTCCTTATCTTCATGGTTGATTTTTTTCCAGAAAATCTATATGCTAAGGGCAGTTCTCCAAGCCTTCACATATTCAGGACAGGTAGGCAAGTGGCCTGAAGAACCCAGGAAAATGGTGGCTTGGGAATATTTTTTAGAATCAGGAAATATCACTTGCTACTTGTTTTCACGCGTACAAGTGCCATCCCTGAGGCAGGCTTAGACCACGTCTTCTCTCTCTGAGCTTGGTGGGTCCAGCCTCAGCCCTTGTGCTCAGTGATTGAGAGACAACACTATTTCACACATATCTTATTTTTAAAAATTCAGAAATTGAAAAGAAGAAATTAAGACTCCTTCATTTTACAGACATTGTAAACTTAAAAATTAATTTTAGAGAGATACCCATTGTAAGTTTTCCTTATATATCTTTTTAAATATAGTTTAATTTACACACAGCTTTCCAAGAAAGTATTTTTTGCTTGCAGTGTGGCATATTAGATTTTCTCCCATAATTATTTTACATATATTCAGTTATAATTTACACTTAACCTGGAGGGCACAGAAAGTTAAACTATTTTAAAGTTATAATTATGTTGTGCCATAGATAGAATTTTAATTAACAGGATAACCCTATAGAGTCTAAATTATGATCTTTACTATATTATAATCATTATATATTTTAGGGAAGAACTCATTTAATAAGTATTTTAAGATAAATACTTTGATTAATTAGAGATAAAATATTTGTGTATAGAGAGGTAAATTAATGTCTTCTAATGCAATTATATTTTTGCTGATCAGAGAATGGTAATAATGTGACACTAATTTTAAACAATTCTTTTATACATATATACGATCCCTAATAAGAAAATAAGCTAGATTATATGCTATTTTAACAAATAATGCTATTCTCTTCCTCATATAATGGTTAAGTACAAAGAATAAATATTTTCTAAAACTTGTTAAAATTCACACACATTTCTTTAAAGTAACTTAAAAAAATTTTTTTAACGTTTATTTATTTTTGAGACAGAGAGAGAGAGCATGAACAGGGGAGGGTCAGAGAAAGAGGGAGACACAGAATCTGAAACAGGCTCCAGGCTCTGAGCTGTCAGCACAGAGCCCGACTGGGGCTCGAACCCACAGACTGTGAGATCATGACCTGACCTGAAGTCGGACGCTTAACCGACTGAGCCACCCAGGCGCCCCAATTTTAAACCTAATTATTATTCTTTGAGCTTTCTAAAACTTTATCTTATTTATTAATATGATAATGTAAGTCTCATGTACTACATGTAGGCAAAGGTATATATATATATATGTGTATATATATATATACACATATATATATATATATGTATATATATATACCCCCCACACACACACACACATATATATATATATATGTGTGTGTGTGTGTGTAAACTACCTCAAGAGTATATAGGACTTGATATAAACTAAGTCATGCGTAACATAATTCCTTTTTATAATAAAATTTTAACAAAATTTTGGAAAATATTTTATTTTATTTTTTTTACTAAGGAAAAAAGCTACATCTTTTGCTTAATAGATTTCTATGCTTCTCATTTTTCTGAAAATACAAAAAAATAAATTTAAAAATGTTCATTTTTTGGTTTAAAAACTTTTGGAGACATTTCAGATGGGCACATTGCCAATTTGAAATGGTATTGCTCAAATAATGATAGGGAATTTTTTAATGTTAGATTTTCCAGGGTCTGAATTTCATGTTAAAAAAAATAACAAAGAAACAAAATATACATGTTTTCCAGGCCTTCTTTAGTTCCAGAGTAGATTAAAAATTTTTCAGCATTGTATTTTAGGGAAATGACCTATCTCTTCCACTTTCTAGAGAGAGCCAGTGCCTTCCACATGACTCTGATGTGTTTGTTCTGATTCTATCTCAGCCCTTCCCAGGCTCTTCAGGAGGGGCATGTGAGCCAGACCTGGCCTAACAGATTATTGCCAGAATGTGACTGGCTCTGACCCAGCAGTGGCCCACCTGCGTGTTTTGAGATGCCACTGTGATCTCTGGGACACAAAGATCATGTAAACCTAAAGCTGCTTGGGCCGATTTCTCCTCCAAGGGAAAGATCCTCTTGGACAATGAAGCAAAAAGACAGGAGAATACCGTTAAAAGACAGAGGTGAGGGGGGCCTGGGTGGCTCAGTCGATTGAGCATCCAACTCTTGATTTTGGCTCAGGGTCGTGGGATCAAGCTCCACGTCAGGTTCCATGCTGAGCATGAAGCCTGCTTAAGAGTCCCTCTCTCCTTCTGCCCATACCCTACTCATACTCTACCCCCCCCCTCAAAAAAAAGAGGTGAAACCCTGTTGGCTTTCTTTGAGGACCTGGATTCAGATGAGCCTCTGTAAGAATTATGAATCCTGGACCATCTTGTTACATGAACCAAACCAGACCAAAACAAAGAAAAACAAAGAAAAACAACAAGACAAACAAATGAACCGTCGCTGCCTGTGTTGGTTGCAGCTAGGCTCTGTCATTCCAAATCAAGAGTTTTATCTGATATAAGCAGATTATTCCATCAAAACACCAGGGCTTGGGAAATTGAAACTAAATTCAATGTGTTTAACAAATACAGAGTTTCAAATATGTTCTAGGCACTATTCCAGGCACATGGGATTTTTTTAAAAAATCACTGTCTTTTTCAATCCTACATTTTACTTGGGGGAGATAGCTAATAAAACATAATCACAATTAATTAGTATTTTTAATGTATACCTGGAGGAAGGGAATTCTAGACAAAGCAAAAGCCAGTGTCAGTATACAATCATGTCTACTATAACCGAGGAGCAGCAGAGAGGCAAGGGTTCTATAGAAAGTGACCAAGAGACTGGGTCAGTAGCTCATGAGGAAATTAGTATCAAGAAAATACTTTGGGGGAATGAACCAGTGTAGAAGGAAACGCTGATCACACAGGCGAGAGAAGGCAGGGTTGCTCACCAGGAAGAGAGCGGTTGAGGTGTAGTCAATAAGGGAAGAAGCAGCCTTTGACAGGAGATGAACAGTCAGGAATACAGAAGATACGGGCACAGATGGGTAGGAGAATGTGGTGGAAGTCAGGTCATCAGCCGAGAGAGAAGATGCAGGGGGAAATGGTGGAGATTTGAGGACACAGAACAAGGTATAAAATAGGACCTAGGACACTGGGAGAATAAATGAGTTAGAGGACTACAGTAGATATATGCTTTGCAAGGACCTGCCTACAGTTTGTTATTTATTTTTTTTCATTTAATTTTATTTTTTTAATTTTTTTTAACGTTTATTTATTTTTGAGACAGAGAGAGACACAGCATGAACGGGGGAGGGGCAGAGAGAGAGGGAGACACAGAATCGGAAGCAAGCTCCAGGCTCTGAGCCATCAGCCCAGAGCCCGACGCGGGGCTCGAACTCACGGACCGCGAGATCGTGACCTGAGCTGAAGTCGGGCACTTAACCAACTGAGCCACCCAGGCGCCCCTTTGTTATTTATTGTAAGCGGGAAGAATTGATGTAACTCTTTCTCCCCACCTATATTTAGCTGTGTTGATGCAGTAAGGGAGAAGGCAGAAAGATGAATTTACCCAGCGTGGTGGCTTTGCTAAGAAAGCATGGCAAATTGACAGAGAGGAAGTGAGTTGGGGCTGTATGCAAGGGATGATTACAACTTTTGACAGTGAGTTTTTGGACTGAATAAGGGGGTTACTGGGGTCTCTAGGGGATGAATAGTAATAGTTAAGACTACAGAAATTGGATGAGCCAGTGATGCCTTAGAGGAAGTGCATGGCAAAGTTGGGCAGTGGAGGCCAGTGAGTGCAATGCAAAGGAGGTTATGGGATGCAGTACAAGAACCTTGAATGTGACGGTCAGAATGTGAGTGGCTGTGGAAGAATGGGAGAAGTGAACACCAAAAGAGAGTTCAAGAAAGCGAGAGGCTAATATTGAACTTATCCGTTGGTCTGGCTGGAGTGAGAACATACTGTTGGGTCTGAAACATCCATCTTGGTGGGACCTTGACGTGATCTTGGTAATGGCATCCATGTAAAGCAAAGCAGCCAGACAGAAAGAGCGTAAGCCCCTGAGGCCTCTGAGGGACCGAATCCCAATACTGGATGACCTGGACCACTTACTTCCATATATTTGTCTCAGCTACTGATTGGTGATGCCTGTTACTCACAGCTCAGTCTAATTCAAGTTGATATACCATGATGCTACTGCTCTCCTTCACACCATTTTCTCCCTCACCTTACTTTATCCTCCACATTCATTTAAATTAGCTTTTTAAAAAGACTCTTCCATCCTTTAAGACCCAGAATAAGGACTAAGCACTCCATAAAGCATTACCTGGCTCTCTCGAGCAGAATGAACCACTTGGCCTTACATGCGTTTATGTGGCTGTGCATTCTGAGTTTTAAATTTGAAATTCTGAATTCATCATATGTGAAACATGGTCTTACGTAATCGTTGTGCAATGTCTCAGTGTGGTACTTAGCAGACAGTAAGCTGTCAAATACTAGTCGAACGAATGAACTCACCATAGATCTCTGCTATAATAAAGGGCAGTTTGAAGACAGAGCAGCCACGGCTCTTGCCAATGGCAGCAGATCAGAAGTGAAATGGACTCTGGCCACAGAGACGTAGATCAGAGAGACCTCAGGCAGAGGACTACTTCAAGAGGACAAAACACATCACTGAGGTTTGCTTCAGAAGTGTGACAACGTAGTCTGTCCCAGGGGGCAAAAAAAACCCCGGCTATGATGAAATGTGGATGCAGAACTCGACCAAGGGCATTTCTGAGCTTGTAACTATTTCTTAGTGGGGTGGTTAGTATAAAGGCAACAGTAGCATAGAACTCTCCATGGGATATTATTAAAAAGCCAGCTATCAACCGATGTGTGTGAAAGTGTTCTCAGACAAGTCAGCGAAGTCAGTGCAGGAAATCCTTCATCTGAGAAGACCCAACTTAAAAAGACACAGATAAAAATAATGTCACAACAGGAGATGTGCCTCAAGTTTGTGCAGCATTTTGCCAGAGCAACACTATTTAAATGCGATTTTCTTTCTTCCTTAGTATGCATGTATGTATGTATGTATGTATGTATGTATGTATTTATTTATTTATTTATTTTTGGTGTGGTTTATCCTGAGAACATAACCACCACTGTTAGATTCCAAGCAAAATGGGTTCTGGGCTCTAATTGGCTAGTTTCCCTCCAGTCATGCACCGCAAAATGCTTGCTTCCTGCTCTATTTGTTGCCCTTAAAAAGGGCTTTGTTTTTATTCTGCTGTAGAGCACTTTTTCTAATCTGAGTACTCAGTCCTGTTTCTATCCTGTGTCAGCTACACTCTGATAATTCGCTGTTTATCTTTTTTATTTTTATTTTTACTTATTTATTTATTTTTAATTTTTTAACGTTTATTTATTTTTGAGACAGAGAGAGACAGAGCATGAACGAGGGAGGGTCGGAAAGAGGGAGACACAGAATCTGAAACAGGCTCCAGGCTCTGAGCTGTCAGCACAGAGCCCGACGCGGGGCTCAAACTCACAGTCTGTGAGATCATGACCTGAGCCGAAGTCGGCCGCTCAACCGACTGAGCCACGCAGGCGCCCCTCTTTTTTATTTTTTAATCTCAAAAGAGGAGATTTTATTTCTCTCCTTTTGAAGAATAAGATAGGTTTCTCCTTGGGATTCAAACTAAAAACAAGTTCCCACCCCTTTCGGTTAAGGTTATGACACTGCTTGTGAGTCATATTCATTGTATTCTTCTCCCCACCAGTGACGATATGTAGAATTCAGCACTTGACACCATTAGTGATGCAGGAATAAACAAATTTCTGCCAGGATACAAGAAACAAGCCCATCAATCTGATGTAAATGTTCACAGTTTTCAGCTTTGTATTAAGCATTGGGATTAGGGGGACATTCCTTCAGTTCAGGTTAGGTAATTATTGCTCCAAGACTCTCTCCTTTTCCTAAGAAACTTGACTTCCTCATTACCCGCTGGTCCTTATCACATGTTATCATTTTATTTCAAAGTTGCTTGATTTTCTCAGTTCACTTTATCTACACTCATAGGACTTGTCTAGTAACCTAGACAATTCCAAAACACCTTCATCATGTTATTTCCTCTAACATGTACCGAGTGCCTTCAGGACGCACACGCTTACGCGTGTGTGGGTCCGGGAGCTGCTGGGTTGGAAGAAGACAATCCCCACCTCTGTCTGGAGATTTGGAGCTCACTCCAAGCATACTGACATGAAAGGAGAAGTAGGGAAAATTACTAACAAAACACATAACTTTAATCAGAGCATTTCAAAAGCTGTGTGGGAAAGGGAGAAATTAATTTCGGGAGCATGGCCTAGTTTGGCAGAATTTGATCTGGATCGTCTAAATAACTGCAAAATTATCAATGCGTCTTTCCCGCGTCCCACAATATGGCTTTGGCTTTCATTGTACTTTCACAAAGCCTTATTCCCTTCCACCTAATCATCTGACACTCCAAAAGCCATTCAGTTGCCAAGAAACAGAAAGACAAATCACTAGCAGGCACATTTTATAAGTCTATCATATGTCTCACAGTGGATGACAGTTTTGTAAAACCATGCCTGTGTCTTTAAGGCTTTCATTTGTAGCAAGTTATGACAAAATTAATGTAAGTTATTCTTAGCTATTTAATAAATAAAGGACATGAAGATCATGGAAATGAATACTAATCATTATCAGCATCTTTCTAGAGATTCAGTAGAAATAAAACCCACCAACACCACCCTACTCTTCTACACGTACGTGTACATTTTACATCATCTTTCTAACAAAAGGTGGCAGATTTGGGTGAAAGTAGAACCTCCCTGGTTGTATAAGTTTTCTAGGGCTCCAGTAACAAAGCACCGTGGGCCAGGGGGCTTAAACAATTCAAATTTATTTTCTCATAGTTTGGAAGGCTGGGAGCCCAAGTTCAAGGTGTTGCCAGGTTTGGTGTCTCTCTGTGTTCTCACCTGAGCTCCCCCTGAATGAGCACGTCTCTGATGTCTCTTCTTATAAAGACACCAGTCAGATTAGGGCCCACCCTTATGACTCCTTACACCTTAATTACCTCTTTAAAGGCCCTATCTTCAAATACACTCACATTCTGAGGTACTAGCGGTTAGGGACTCAACGTACGCATTTAGGAGGGCTGGCGCAATTCAGTGCACGGTAGTGGGTGTTTGAATTGGCCAGTAAATCAATCAACTCTCCTGGGCAGTTTTAAATATTATTTTGTAACACTGTACATTGTGATGGGTTGCTATAGCCATGCTGAAGTGAGAAGGTGAATGAAAGATGCCTTTGATGGCATGACTCTTTCTCTAGAAGCCCACAAATGTTTTGCAAAAAAAGAGACTGGTTCTTCATTTCTAGAATAAGAGGAAGTTTGTGGTGTCTTATTACTGTAAGGTCTGCCTATACAGGGACACCTTGGTGGCTCAATCAGTTAAGCGTCAGCCTCTTGATCTCAGCTCAGGTCATGATCACACAGAGTCTGCTTGGGATTCTCTCTCTCCCTCTCTATCTCTGCCCCACCCTCGCTCACATGCATGTGTGTGCGCGTGCTCCCTTTCTTTCTCTAAAAATAAATAAACAAACTTTAAAACATAAAAAAAGACTTGGGGTGCCTGGGTGGCTCAGTCGGTTAAGCGTCATGATCTCGAGGCTCATGAGTTTGAGCCCTGCATGGGACTCTGTGCTGACAGCTTGGAGCCTGGAGCCTGCTTCAGATTCTGTGTCTCCCTCTCTCTGCTCCGCCCCCACTTGTGCTCTTCTCTCTCTTAAAAGTAAACATTAAAAAAATTGTAAAAAAATAAATAATAAAAATAAATAAAAAAGACTTGCCGACACCACACCTATCCTAGCATCTATTACGTATGTCTAGCATGTACTTGCTTTCTAAGGGAAGGAACTATAAAGATAAAAAGAGGCATTGACTGAGAAGTAGAACTTGTGGAATTTAAAGCATTGTAAAACCATTGGGTAGCAGTGTGGTGGGACAAGGTGGGGCCGTGGGATACAGTAGATGGGGGTGGGAATTGTATGGCGGTGGAATGGGGGGGGGGACATCAGGTAGACTTGGCTCTGCGTCTTAAACCTTCCTGGTTGCATGACCTTGATCAAACTAAGTTTTAGTTTTCATTGTATCACACTAAGATGAGAAATGAGAAATTTCTAGAAAAGTAACAGGATTCTCTACTCCAAGGTGAGCTCATTATTTCACCTAGCTCCATCTTTTTCTTAAATTAATTAATTAATTTTAAATTAAAAAAATTTTTTAATTTGTTTATTTTAAGAGAGAGAGAGAGAGAGAGTGCATGTGTGCATGTGGGCATGCACAGGAGCAGGGGAGAGGCAGAGAGAAAGAGAGAGAAAAATCCCAAACAGGCTCCACACTCAATGAGGAGATCATGACCTGAGTTTTCCTGAGCCACCCAGGTGCTCCTCACCTGGCCCTATCTGAATGACAGTCTGTATTTACTTCATAAAATGTTTTATACTCTCCCTTCATTGACTGTGAATTATAAGCATTTATTAAATGTTTCCTGCTTAGCAGCATTAAGCAGACTGCTGGATATATCAGACGAATGAATATTTTTTGTTTTTGGTAAGCTTGTATAATTTATTGATGGAAAGGGTATATAAATAGTCCACATATTACTTGCATTGAACATTTAATTTACTAAATTAAATTTAAATAAACTCAATAACTAATGGAGGGTGTACTCCATGCTAGCCCCTATATTAGGAGCCTGGGTTACAAAGACTGTGGCCCTTGGAGAAGAATTATTGAACTTGTTTTTATTGAAAACACTAGTATTATAAATTTAAAAAAATCTAACGTCATATATGTCAGATAGTTTATTCTCTATATTCTAGTCTATAATAGTGTCAAAGTTATGAACTTATAAGTGAATCATTAATATTTTCTGAGTTTGTCTAAAGGTCCTTGTGCACGGACATAATTCAAATCAACACTTCAATCAATGACACAGTTTCACGAATCTGCATCATTTTTACTTCATGGAAATCTTTTAATCATTTCAAAGTGTTTCATAATGTTAAAATATTAATGAAATTCCATTGCATTTCTGGTAATATTAATTTTATATGGATATGCTTCAAAACTAGTCTATGGAGTACCATAGAAGAAATTCAGAGTGCTTTCAATTAGCTAATGCTTTTCATTCAAATTGCACTTTACAGAAATAATTTTATGCCATAATAAATACACTAATAAATGACTTCTTGGATATAGTGGCTACCATTCATTCATTCATTCATTCAATCACTTTACAAATAATTTTTGAATACTTACTATTTAATGGAAACTATACTGGGCACTACCCGGTGACTGAAAAATAGGCATAGTATGATTTTCATGTAAAGTACAATAAAATGTTTTTGCTTTTAAATGACCATTGCATATAATTTTTAAAAGATGGTATTTAGAATTTTACATAAATTATTATAATTATGGAATTCATTGATTAAATTTGATATTTTCAAATTTAATCCTTGCTGTTTTTCCCACCATCCTTCCATCGGCACTACGCTATTTGCTTGCGGGCCTGTACACCACTGCAGTACCTAATCTTCCCAGAAGATGGCGATATATGGTGAATGCCAGCGACGCTGGAGCCATGCTACCCCATTTCTCAGTCTTCATTCCTATTTGGATGTCTTCTAACAGGAGAATACAATTACCCCAGAAACTGACTAAACATTTTAAGTATATTAAGCGTATCTGATAGGGTTCATAAAGCTTTTTTTTTTTTTTTTTTTTTTTTTTTTTTTAACATCTGTAAGATCCATGCATTGGAAAAGACTAATGTGAGAAAAGGGGACTAAAGAAATAGATGTCTACTCTTTTATTTCCCGGAATTTGTTGTAAAAATAATCAAAGCACATTTAGACAGGATTAAAATTAAAGCCTCCTGTACAATTTATTTCAAAGGTAAATTGTTTTTGCTTTTGTTCTAACAACACAAATCCATACAAGAAATGAAAAATGTTAACAGTGGTTAACATAAAAGTCATGTAGTTTCGTTTGGTAGAGAAATATAGAATGACATTAATGAAAGGGCTATAAAATAAATATTATAAGAGTACAGAGTAGCTATTTGATTATAAATTGATCTTGGAAGGATTGACCTACTTTTCTCTGAATTAAATGCAACCCCCTGAAGGTATTTTGAACACACATGGTACTTTAGAAATACAGTTATCTGTTTTTTTTCTTTAAAATCTTGAATGCAGTTTTCTTAAAATGCTATTTTTGAATTTTGTGCTCGTAAAAAAACTTGGTCACAGACAATTGCATATAATTAGGACAGGTAAAAGAGAATGAGTATATTATAGAAAGAAATTTCTTAAAAGATAGAATATTATAAACATCTTTATAAATAAGAAACACTAATACATTTCTGGCAGGAATTTTGTTGAATCATCTTACACAGATTTCCCACAGTTGGGACCATGGGAGTTAGCTATTTTACAAGTTCAAATAGGTTTTAGGCTCTTGCTTGCTCATGTTCACAATTGAAGGATAGTATATATCTGTCCGGGGAAGGCTCCCTGCTTGCCTCTCAAGTGGTCCCACTGCAATTTAATATCTGATTTTATCAACGTACCAAAAGGAGATCATCTCTCTGAGATGGACTCATTAACCAAACTCCTGAGACAGGTGTATAAAAACATACTGCCAATTTATTTCATTCACAACGAGAAGTCCAAGTGTCACGGAAACTGGAATACTTGTAATGGATCATATAATTTTCTCTCTGTAGACAGAATTACTGGAGAGGCCAAATTATAATCAGAAGTTTTTGGAGTGATTATGTGTTTTAAGAGATTGTTTAAATCAGAGGTAGTCCTAATTTTCTTTCTTTTAAAGTGGCAATGAATTTGAAGTTTTATGATAACAAGAAACTTGATGATCAGTCAAAGTGTAATTGTGCTGCTCTTTGGCTCTGTGTTCAGAACAATATTACCAAGTATCAATCAACAGGAAAATGGATAAATTATAGTACATTTATACCATAAATTATTATACACAATGAAAATGAATGAACTAAAGATCCATGTAACCCATGATGTAACTCACAAGACATAAAATGTTATATGTACTATGATTTCATTCACATAAAAGGAAGAACAGGAAAAACTATATATTTATGAAATGCATACTCAGGTGTTAAAACTTACTCTATGGATAAAGTGAATAAAAAATAACCATTACAAACATGAGGAGAATGGATACTTCCAGGGAGAAGGGGTCCATGGTAGGGGCATATGTGTTGGTAATGTTCTTTTTTCCTTTTAACTGAGGGGGTTACATGGATATTTGAGAAACTAAATTTTTTGTTTTATACTCTTTTCTGTATGTATTAGATTGAGCTATGTAAATGAACTTGCTGATAATGATCATTTTTGATATACAAAATTGCAATTTCATATAATTTAATGAAATAAGTTATATTTCATTAATTAAAAACCTTATTACTTAATACAGTATCTGTGTCTACAAAGATGGTTAGGTAAATAAATGTTAATAGATATTTATATAGACATGAGTCTACTGTATACACATATTTTCTTGCTCTTGAGAGAGCCTAGAAGCAATAGTACCCCTTTAGCAATGAACATACCTAACACAATGATCTTGGCCTCTATTACTATTCTGCAATAAAAGGAACCAGGGCTCCTTGGAGAAACTGCTGATCATAGGACCATAACAAGAAGTAGACAAGATCAGTCTGGAGCAACTTATCTTGCCAGAACGTAAGCAAATGCACACACATATTAAGGAGGGTAGCTCAAAGGGCCACAGGAGCCAAATGAAATAGTTCCCAAAGGCCAAAACTGAAATAACGAATCAATAAAATGGTATTGGTAGTGTTGGCTTATAATCCTGCTTATAAACTAAATAGCTGATACAAATTAATAATTATACGAATAAACGGGGTGAATAGACAAGTATCACTTGTAGATACTTGTAGAGAAGGTACAAATAATTTATGCAGATATCCCACTCTCAGTGAGGAGAAGCCTAACTTCCCATTCCTTAAGTGCTACCTACAAATGTTCTAACACATTGTTTAAAACAGAAGCAGTCTTAACTTCTGTTTTTTTATAAAAGTGATGAATTTGATCCCTCAGTCTGGTTAAGAGAGATCAAGGTCTTTTTCAATAATGATATGTCATTGGATAGCATGTACACTTGACATGATGTGATGAGAATGGCACTCATCCCTGTATTCTTCCTTCCCAAACTCATAAGCCCAATTTAATTATAAGAAAAAACATCAGATAAATCCCAACTGAGGGATACTCTATAAAACACCATATTAGTACCACTCAAAACCATCAAGGTCATAAAAAACATGAAAAATCTGACAAACCATCACAGCCCAGAGGGGTCTAAGAAGAGATGATAACTACCTAGAACGTGATGTCCTGAATGAGATCCTGGAACAGAGAAAGGATTGGGAAAACACTAATGCAATCTGAATAAAGTAAGGGCTTAATTGTTAATAACATATTAATGGGGTTTACCGATTGTGGCAAATGTACCATACTAACGTTGATGTTTTAATGGGGAGGGGAGTCTGGCTGTGCAGTTTATGTGAACCCTCTATATTATCTTCGCAATTTTTCTGTGAATCTAAAACTGTTCCAAAATAAAAGTTACATAAAATAAAACATTGTATGCTCTCTCTCTTTTTTTCCTCCCAAGTATCTGAACAAATTAATACTTCTCACTTTGGAGCTAGTACGCGCAGACCATTGCCCATAATTGAATCTATCTTTATAAGCAGGGAGGTGCTCTGATCTTATTTATAACTTATTTGATTGGTTGTGGTGAAATCCAATTGAAATTCCATTATGACGCAATGGGCAGTCCTAAGGGGTTGAGAGCATGGCATTTGTGGTAAGTCATACCCACTCTGAGAGGGGACTGATTGACCTACAGGGCTTGCCTGTGATATTAGGGTTGGAATAAATAGTGTCATTTTAGTGTCTTTTCATTGGCTCAACAATATTGGGTGCAAGTAACTATTCTTACAGACTCTAAAGCCTCTGAATAAAAATATTCAGCTAGTGGGATCAAAGCCAGTTTTCCTTACGTACAGGTGGAGTTTGTCTACCTATGTGGTGGATGGCTGACATATACTAAAAATTTTCAACTTCATATCAGTTGATGTTCTAACTCCTCAAACTACTGCTAGGAGTTTGGGAAAAGATGCCCCAGCCAGGAGGTCAGAGTTTGATGTGACCTGAAGTACTCCTAGACATATTTATATCTGTGTAGGATGTACAGTGAAAATTGAGGATGCCTATATACAGGGAGTGGAATTACCAGAAGGTAAATATATAAATAGGTGAGTCCCACATGGAGATAATCAAAGTGGTACAGAATTCTTAGACACAAGTATGGTTCCTTTTCATTTTGCATCAATCCGACTACAGCTGAGTCCTATGCCCACCTCAGGGCAACACTGTTTAAAAGGGCCACAGACACACTGACCTCCATAAAAGGAAAACAAACGGGGACATGAGAAAACTGGGAGCCGTAAGATTATATGAGGCAATGTGAGGTAACTTGAGCTTGAAGGAAAGGCATGATTTCTATTCTCAGGTTTTCTAGAGTTGTTAGGATGGTGAAGAAGTGAACTTACTATATGTTGCCCCAGATAGATCAAAGTAGTAGTAGGCAAAAGTTACAGAAAAACAGATTTTGGAATACTGGAAACAGGCTTTTCGAATATCACTTTTGGGAGAGAGGTCATGTTATCTTACAACAAGCATCTCACTAGAAGGCATGCTCTGTGTCTGGAGTTCACTGTAAATGGGAAATTCAGCAACCATAACTGACAAGGGCAAGGCAAGAATATCGCCTTAGTCAGGATTCTCCAGAGAACAAATCCTAAGATCGGTAGTTAGCAAGCTGGAGACCTAGGAGAGCCAAAGATGTAGTTCAGCCTAAAGACTGGCAGGCTCAAGACTCAGAGCTGATGTTTCAGTTTAAGTCCAAAGCAGGAAGAAAAGTCAATGTCCCAGCTTGAAAGGCAGGAGGAATTTTCTCTTATTTAGGGGAGCACCAGATCTTTGTTCTATTGAGGCCTTCAACTGATTGGATGAGGCCCACAAACAGAGGGCAATCTGCCTTAGTCTACTGATTTATTATTTTTTTAATGTTTCTTTATTTTCAAGACACACACACACACACACACACACACACACACACACACACACAGAACATGAACAGGGGACGGGAAGAGAGAGAGGGAGACACAGAATCTGAAGCAGGCTCCAGGCTCTGAGCTGTCAGCACAGAGCCCGATGCAGGGCTCAAACCCACAAACTATAAGATCATGACCTAAGCCAAAGTTGGATGGTTAACCAACTGAGCTACGCAGGCACCCCTCAGTCTACTGATTTAAACGTTAAACTCATCTAAAGACACCCTCACAGAAATACCCAGAATAATGTTCAGTCAAATATCTAGGTGCCCCACGGCCTAGTCAAGTTGACACACAAAACTAACCATCACATATAAAAGCCACTAGGAGATGGAGGTCTGGATCAACGTAACAGGCAAGAATCCCTACACCAGCTGAATTGGCCAGGAGTGAGGGGAATATAGAGTTTTTCATGGAGAAGGAAGGTCATGAATATCAGTTATGGATTTGGGACCAGCTAGGCAAGGGGGTCTGTCTTCAACAATCTCTAATCTTTTCAGGTATTATGGCTGGCCACCACCAAAAGAGTTTGACTCAGTAGTGGATACAAGTGGATCCATGACATGAATGTGGCCCACTCTTGTGCCACACATCAAATCCTCTTAGCACTTTTCTTTTATCAAACACTCTTGTGAAGATCAGTAATCACCCAGGTATATGCAAGTACATGATACCTCCTGGGGACTCCTTTGATGCCACTGTTAGAATGCCCATTGCAAACTTACCCAGCACTCATGCATGCATAAACCAGAAGAGCAGGGGAATCGATGCCCCTGAGGCCACTCTCGACCAATTGGGGGGGCATGGAAACTGATGGATACATGCTTTTCCCTTTCATTTCCCTCATTACATGTACTTCATAAGGTTTCTCAGATTTCTCAGGATTGACCCTGAGTCTCCAGTAGTTGTAGCCAACTTGTAGACACATTCTTCCTTGTTTTACTCACCTTGACCTCTATGGATATGCCCCCAAATCACTTTCCAGCCAAACCCCCGGGCAAGCCTTTGCCAGGCCAAAGCACCACCTTCTTTCCTACAACTCTATGAAGAACCAGACTGGGTTCCTTATTGCTTTTGGAATATATTCATCCTCCATTTGCTTCCTTGGTTTTCATGCTTCTTGAGTTTTCTGGAGATAAATAGTGCCCACACCAAAGTGAAAACCATCTACGGAGGGTGAGATTGATGCAAGAACCATTTACCACACTTCTCTCTTCAACTGACCTTTCCACCAGCTTAGGATTATTTGTGGTGAGCACGACTTTTTTTTTTTTTTTTTTTTTGAGCAGCGGGCAAAAGTTTAGTAGAGTATAAGACCAGAAAGGAAGAACAGTATGAAAGCTCTCTTTACAGAAAGGGGACAGTGGAAAGTGAATGCCCCTATGGTGAGCATGACTTAAAGACTATACCCCATCTATTCTCCAGAGAACCTACGGTTTCTAATCTTCTGACACCCTTCTTGAATTCTTGACCTACTAGGATTTGATCCAGTGAATTTGTTATCTCAAGCTTTCTATTACCCAGGAACTCCTTGAGTTATTCCCAAACCCCTAAAAAAAAGAAGTACAGAATCTATCCTGAAGGAGTGGTAGCATTCTCTTTCAGTGTATTCTGGTGATTCTCACATATTAAGACAGAAATGAGTGTTCAGGCTGCAGAGTCTGTGAAATTAACATTTTTGTGAAACTTTTCAACAGTGCAGGGTAGGGGAGGAAAGGCTTTACTTTTTTTTTCTGTAGGTATGTTGGTACACAACAAAAACACTGTCTACTTTATATTCACAGATTTCTTTCCAAAATGGTTCCTGTTCTTAAGACAAGGATTAGTATCAACACTTAGGCAAACAGTCAAAAATAGAATTCCATTATGTAAATACATTATATGGAAATTTGGAGTGAAGATGGCATAAATTTCAGATTTGAGAGATATCCAAGTGTAAATGCCTCATATTTATGCTGGACGTGAAATACCCCTTCATGGAGAATTCTGTGCAACTGAATGGGTCAGCAATACACGCATTTAAAACTGATGTGCTTATAGCATAAGCATTATAACTGTGTCATATACAAAATAAATGCCTCTAAATGTAGTGTCAAATCCCTAATGATTCCAAGTCAACTTTTGCAACTTGTTGTGTACATGTTGTAGGTATTTATTGACTTGAAACTTGGATAGGAGGGCAGAAACTGGTTAAGTTAATAGGTTACACCAACCAGAGGTGCTGAGTCACTAAAAATCAAACCTTAAACTCATGACTCGTTAGTTGTTCAGTGAGCTCCATGACAGTTTTAGGAATGTCAGGGTAAGAATAGTTAATATCAATGAAATTATAAAATATATTGCTTTTTGATATTTTGAAAAGGAATCCTATTTTTCTGCCAAAAGTCACGTCTAGCAATATCTAAGCTAAGTATTTGAAGTAATAAGGTGAATATTTTTGGGTTTTCTTATTAAAATAATTCTAGTTAGAATTTCCTTGGCTTAAACACCAGGTTTTAAAATATTAATAAAAGCGATTTAAATGAAACTCATAGCAGAACATTTGAAACTCAAGTTTTAATTAAATATTAAAGTCTAACTTAAGGGGAAAGAGCTAGTGAAGTTTGACCATTACTGTGATCTATGAATGGAAATTTAGCAGCATTCATTTCCCTCCTTCCTTTGCTTCTTCTCACACTCCCTCCTTCCCACCGTCTCTCTTGCTGGGCATCTGAAACAACAGATTTATTTATTTTCTTACAGTTCTGGAGACTGGACGTCTAAGATCAAGGAGTTGCAGGATTGGCCTCTCCTGAGGCTTTTCTCTTTGGCTTGCCAGCGGCCATCTTCTTGCTATGTCCTCCGAGCACATGGCCTTTCATGTGCATCTCTGATTCCTCTTCCCCTTTTTTTTAGAGGGACATCAGTCCTATTGGATTAGGGCTCCACCATATGACTTCATTTAACCTTAATTAAGGGCCCATCTCTTTAAAGGCCCCATCTCTAAATACAGTCACCTTGGGGGTTGGAGCTTTTCCATGAATTTTGGGGGTAAATAATGTAGTTCATAACATATCGGTAAACAAGATTTCATTGATAAGTTTTCCTTATGACTATATAATCTTCTTTTGCAAATAGAAAATTGAAGAAGTAAATGAGACATAATTCTTACTGAAGAAAAAAAAAAAGCAATGTGTTAGATTTTGGCTGTTGTCATGGTCATTAGGCTCCATCTTGGTTAATTTGTGAACTATGTAAAGTTTGTTTCTAATGTCTTCCTCTCTTTATTCATCTTTGTATCTTCTTTCAACATTATTATCTCTAGTAAATTTGTTCTTCTGCCAACTCCTTATTTTCTTGTGGGTTCAACTATCTTGTCTCTATCACTGAGGATCTAACTTGTCCCCAGCTTCTACAATCAGTGTCTGCCTATTTGGAAAAAAATCTAGTTGAAACAAATAAGTTTCCATCTTATTTAATCATTTAGTATTATTTAACATTGTTGACCACTCTCTCATTTCTTATATCAGTTTCGTTTTCATGCATATTCTGAAATTTTCCCAAATATTTTTTCTTCATTATCTAGCTTTGCTTTTATATTTTTATTTGAGTATAGTTGACTCAATATTATATTAGTTCAGGCATATAACATAGTGATTCAACACCTCTATGTTATGCTATGCTTACCACAAATGTAGCTACCATTTGTCACCATACAACACTATTATAATATCATTGACTATATTCCCTATGCTGTGCCTTTTATTTATGTGACTTATTCATTCCATAACTGGAAAGGCTGTACCTCCCCCTCTCCTTCACCCATTTTGCCCATCTCCATATCTCCCTCCCCACTGGTAACCATCAGTTTGTTCTCTGTATTTATAGGTCTGATTCTCCTTTTCATTTCTTTATTCATTTGTTTTGTTTTGTATTTTATTTTTTAATTTTTAAAAAAATTCATTTGTTTTGTTCTGTTTTAGATTCCACATATGAGTAAAATCATATGATATATGTCTTTCTCAGTCTGATTTATTTCACTTACCATAATACCCTCTAGGTCCATCCATATTGTTGTAAAGGGCAAGACTCATCTTTCTTTGTGGCTGAATTATATTCCATCATATACATATGCTACATCTTCCTTATCCATTTTTCTACTGATGGACACTTGGGCTGTTTCTGTATCTTGGCTATTGTAAATAATGCTGCTATAAGCATAAGGGTGCATATAGCTTTTCAAATTAGTGTGTTTGGTTTTTTTGGCTAAATGCCCAGTAGTGAAATTACTGGATCATATGATAGTCCTACTTTTAACTTTTTGAGAAACCTCCACATTGTTTCCCCGGTGAGTGTCCCAATTTGCATTTCCGCTAATGACGTGCAAGGATTCTTTTTTCTCCACATTCTTGACAAGACTTGTTGTCACTTGTGTTTTTGATTCTGGCCATTCTGATAGGTGTGAGGTGATATCTCACTGGGCTTTTGATTTGCATTTCCCAGATGATGAGTGATGGTGAACAGCTTTTCATGTGTGTGTTGCCCATCTGCACGTCTTCTTTGGAAAAATGTCTTCTTGGAAAATTTTTTTAATCAGATTGTTGCTGTTGTTGTTGTTGTTTATTTTAGTGTTGAGTTATATATTTATATATTTTGGACATTAACCCCTTATCAGATATATCATATAAAAATATCTTCTCCCATTCAGTTGGTTTCTTTTTTGTTCTGTTGATGGTTCCCTCTGTCGTGCAAAAGTTTTTTATTTTGATATAATCCCAACAGTTTATTTTTGCTTCTGTTTCCCTTGCCTTAGGAGGCATCTAAGCTATGGCTGATAACAAAGAAATTACTGCTCATGTTCTCTTTTAGGATGAGATCTGGTTTGGGATCCCACATTTAGTTCTTTAACCCATTTTGAGTTTGTTTTTGCATATAGTGTAAGGAAATGGTCCACTTTGCAAATATTTTTATCTCTGGTTCAGGCCTCTATTTAAACTCTAGACACATGGGAAACAAAAGCAAAAATGAACTACTGGGACCTCATCAAAATAAAAAGCTTCTGCACAGTGAAGGAGACAATCAGCAAAACTAAAAGGCAACCGACAGAATGGGAGAAGATATTTGCAAACGACATATCAGATAAAGGGTTAGTGTCCAAAATCTAGAAAGAACTTATCAAACTCAACACCCGAAAAACAAATGCCCAGTGAAGAAATGGGCAAAAGACATGAATAGACACTTCTCCAAAGAAGACCTCCAGATGGCCAACCGACACATGAAAAAATGCTCCACATCACTCATCATCAAGGAAATACAAATCAAAACCACAATGAGATACCACCTCACACCTGTCAGAATGGCTAACAACAACTCAGGCAACAACAGATGTTGGTGAGGATGCGGAGAAAGAGGATCTCTGTTGCATTGTTGGGAATGCAAGCTGGTGCAGCCACTCTGGAAAACAGTACGGAGGTTCCTCAAAAAACTAAAAATAGAACTACCTTACGACCCAGCAATTGCACTAGTGGGTATTTATCCAAGGGATACAGGTATGCTGTTTTGAAGGGACACATGCACCCCAGTGTTTATAGCAGCACTATCAACAATAGCCAAAGTATGGAAAGAGCCCAAATGTCCATTGATGGACAAATGGACAAAGAGGATGTGGTGTATATACACAATGGAGTATTACTCAGCAATCCAATAGAATGAAATCTTGCCATTTGCAACTACGTGGATCGAATTGGAGGGTATTATGCTAAGTGAAATTAGTCAGTCAGAGAAAGACAAAAATCATATGACTTCACTCATCTGAGGACTTTAAGAGACAAAACAGACGAACATAAAGGAAGGGAAACAAAAAGAATATATAAACAGGGAGAGGGACCAAACAGAAGAGACTCATAAATATGGAGAACAAACCGAGGGTTACTGGAGGGGTTGTGGGAAGGGGGACGGGCTAAATGGGTAAGGGGCACTAAGGAATCTACTCTTGAAATCATTGTTGCACTATATGCTAACTAATTTGGATGTAAATTAAAAAAAAAATAAAAAATAAAAAAAAAATCTCTAGACACACATAACAAATTGAGTGCTAGACATTTCCACTTGAATATCACACAGACACTTCAAATGCAACATATTCAAAATTGAGTTTATTATTTCTCAGGCCTTTGCTGCCCAATCTTCACTTTTCTAAGTTGCCCATTCACTCATTTCTTATTCAGTTGTCTCATTACATCTTTCCCTCCTTCTTCTCTTCCTACATCCAATCTACTGTCTTTCATCGATTCCACAACGTACATTTCTCTCCACATTTTATATCTCTGAAATTGTGGTGCTTCTAACCATCAATGGTATTAGATTGTATGTTATTAACTGGCAAGTTTTTCCTTCCTAGTGTTATATAAAATGCTATACTTTAAATCAATGGAGTTTTAGATTTCATGAAATATAATATTGCCACATCTAAAAATTGTCCCACCTCATATGATTGGAATACATCCACTTTTTTCTATTTCCTCTGCCACTTCTCAAGGTCACACTATTATTGTTTCTCCTGAGGCTTATTGTAAGAGTTTTATAATGGGTCCTTCCACTTCTGATATTGTTTACTCCATCCCCAACTGTGTACTTTGAAACTAAAATGATCTTTTGAAATGAAATTCTGATTTTGTCTTTCCCGGACTGAAAATATTTTAATGACTTTGTTTTGTGCATAGGATAAAAACCAGACTTTTTACTATGGCTTACAAGCTTCTACAACAATCTAACCTATGTGGAACTCTTCAGCTCATCACTCAACACTTCAGCTCATTTTGTGATCTGTAGTTTTATTGAATTCATTCCAATGTTTCAAGCATGCCTCTTTTCTTTTCCCAGAGACAACACACTAGGTGCCCATCCTCCTCTCCTTCCCTGGCTAACTCCTACTCATCTCTCAGGTTTCTGCTGAGACATCACTTCTGCCATGTAATTCCTCTGACTTCCCCAAGTCTGGGTTATAGGCACCTCTTCTAGAACATCTGATAATTCTCCAATCAGCATTTACCTCTGTTTGAACTTCCTGTTTGTCTGTGGAATAGGATAAATTGTATATTTCTTACTCTGGTTTGTATTTCCACTGCTTCATTTCCCTTCTCCCTGTACAAAGGTAGATTCTTTGCATAAGCTTTGCCTTGGGCATTTTTGCAGGACTGAAAAAGGGTATCTTTTACAAAACCTAAATTCACTGAGGAGAGTGAGATAGAAATGATTTTAGGATGGCCTCTGAAATTAAAGAGATTTCCCTCTGCAGATGCTGCAAGACGTGGGAACTAGTTTCTCATTCTCTGAAAGCATGCAAGAAAAGTGACAAGATTTCAGATGCTTGCATTGTTATATGTAGGGAAGCTACTTCCTAGACACAGGGACCCCCAGCTTCAGCTAAAAATTTAAGGCCCCGAGTATGGTAGATATAGATGCATCGGAGTGGTTGACATGAGGTGGGAGGCCACATGGAATGAGCCAGTGGGACCTAATGCACGTGGCCTGTTAAAAATCATACACTATTTGTCTTTCTTTGTCTGACTGATTTCGCTTAGCATCTGCCCCTGTCTTCAGGGCTTTTCTTGTCCTCCCTTTCTCTCTCCTTCCCTCTCCTCTCCTCCATTTCTCTCTCTCAAGGAATCTTTTATTTTTTTATCTCTGACTTTAAAAAAAATATTTAAATTTCTTTAAAGGTCCTGTAGATTTACTTCTATGTTTTCCTGTAAATTTTTTCTAGTTGTAGCTATTACATTTAGATTAATGATTCTTTTTGAGTTACTTCTTGTATATGGTATAAAGTAGGAGTTCTATTTCATTTTTTGCATGTGGCTACCCACTTGTCCCAATGCCATTTATTAAAAGTATCTCTGCACTATTTTTGTAAATTTCCTGCATGTGTAAGGTTAATTCAAAATAAAAAGTAAAAAAAAAAAATAAGTAATTGTTTTTGACTTTCAGTACTACCTCTTGGCTCCGTCATTATGGAATCTGATCTTCCCAATAATTCTAGGGAGCTCAGTTTATGACAGTATGTCCTATTGGCAACTACAGAATGCTACCTTTATCAAGCTTCTCAAAGATGCTAATTAATGTTCACTTTACCAGTATAATCTTTTTTTCTCCAACTGTCCACTGGGCCATCCCATGCAACATAGAAGGAAAGGAAAAATTCCCCATTCTCATATAATAAATCCATTTTCACAATCCCACCACTGTGAGACTTTTGACCCGCTTCTTAGTGTTCTAGCAAAGCAATTGTCTAACTTCCACCTCATTTGCTAGAGCCTATTTTCATTTTTAAAACTAAAAAAAACCACACCAGCAATGTTAGGCAATGTTGCAAGTATTCTTGCCATAATGTTGAAAACTGAATTATTTTAATAAATTCTCCCTTAGCCATCCTGTAATCTACATCCATCCCAGTCCAAAGCCATCTGACATATACTCCCAAGGATTCTGTGGTATTTACTGGCCAGATCCTATATTTCTTTTATTTAATAAGTATTTCCTCTTGTACTATAGACTGTTTTCCTGCCCAGGCTGTGCTGAGCCCTAACCTTGGTTATTTTCTTATAGGCAATGAGGAATGCTGGGAACAGATGTTGGGTAGGATAAGCATTATGTCTCAAGCTATCTGCCAAATGTCTGGATCTCCAAGCAAGAGGAGACTACTCTCCTTTATCAGGAACTAGGTGACTTAATTCCATAAATAATTCATTTAGTCAACAAGTACCTTTGAGTAATTACCACTCTCAGGAACCTTGTTTGTTTCTGTTTCTGGAGATTCATGTCTACTGTGAGAGGTAACAGTCTGCCAAATCATGTCAAAATGCCTTGCCAAAATTCTATAAAAATAATTAACTGGTGGTTTCATCTTTTGTAACTGGACTTAATGAGTGGTTTAAAATTTAAAGTTACTGCATCCCTTATGAGAGAACAGGAAACCAAACAGAACTGTGATTTTATCACCATATTTTACAAGAGCTTACCCCTGATCGATATATAGCTATTGCTATTAAATCAGAGTTTATGCTGTGTGTTCATTAAGAAAGCAATCATGTAACAAAAAAAACTGGTTGAAGAGAAGAAAGAAGGAAATATAAAATCCATTTAAACACATAATTACCGAACTGATATCAAAAACACATCATAAAGCCAAGAATATTAAATATTGATAATGCAACAGCTATTCAAAGTTAACTCTGGAGGTGTGCTAATTTTAGAATGCCTTTTTGCTCTATCACCATATTTCTAGAATTACTCTTACATATTGACGTAAAAGAGACGTGAGAAGAAAAAAATGAGTCTCTAGCCTATCCTCAATTAGAGAACCAAACAGAAGAATTAAAAAAGACATATTTACTATTATCTTTACTTGTCCTCTGTAACCTCAGAAATACAACAATGGAAAAGGGGGGTCAGAATTCTTGACTTATTTTTGACTCATAAGAATACATTCCTTTTAGTATAAGAAACACACTTTTTTTCTTGTGTATCTAAATTGGAAAATTAATCATAACCCACACAATAAGTGGTTTTTCTTTTGAGCCATACAATGCATTTGTGGGTATATTTTGGAGAGTTCAGAATATACATATGTGTATATATATACATATATATGTGTGTGTGTATATATATATATATATATTTATGTGTATATATATACATATATATGTATGTGTATATATATATATATATTTATATGTATATGTATATGTATGTGTGTGTGTGTATTGCTTTTGGTTGCTGTCAAAAGTAGCCCTTCATGCCACTCTGGCTTATACTGAATTTTTCTCTTCAACCTACTTTTGAAAGTGTCATAGGTGGAAAGGCAGCAAAGTTAACTACACCAGTTTTACATGGGATAGAAATGCGACTGGGACTTCACACTCAATGAGAAATAATCTAATTGGAACTTTTTTGTTTTCTCTCCCTGCAACCCTGAACTTTTTGGTTGTTTTTTATGTCTCTGTACCCAAGAAAAGAATACTTTCAGAGGCTATGTAATAGTGATCCATGGAATTGCAGGCTAACTACCCCCATATCATGTATTACTCATCATTTACTAATTAAACAAACTACCTAATTTTGCCATTTCCAGTCACAAGCTGGCAAATCTACCAAAAGTTGACATCTTTTGGAAAATTTGAGTTAGTCTGCAAAAGCATACTGACTGGCTAAGATGCTGATTGGACAAATGAAACATGGAATAGGAAATGAAAAATAAAAGTAACAAATATTAGTAACTATTCCAATAATAGGAATCAGTGACACGCTTAGGATATTTGAAAGCCAAAGCAGATAATTTGTCAACATCTACCATGTGATAGAAGGCCTCTAAGATGATACTCAATGATCCTTACCTCTTGGTATTCATACTATTGTGTATTCTTCTTCCACATTTTACTGTCAGGCTCAGCTCTGGGAAAGCCCAGAGGGTGTTGGGAAGCTGAGTCCCAACCTTTGAAGAGACAGAATGACACAGCCCCCAGAGAAACTGTGGAAGCAACAGTTTGAAATATACTGGGGGCAGACAGGAGGGAGAGTGATTTAGTCATCTGAGAGCCTGGCCCAGAGAACCAGAGTTCATAGAGAGACCCCTCAAGGAACAAAGAAGCTGGCATTTATCATTTTCCTCCCTGCCATCATAAACACACGGCCACCTATAAGAACTAGCTCAGTGCCCACACTTGCTACCTAACTTGTTTACACCAAGTCCTGCCTCTTACATTTCAGCAGATCCACCCTTCCCAGTCCCAGGTGCTGTGGGACCACTCCACCAGAAAACCAGTGCAAACCCTGGCAACATTGTGTCTCCCAACCCGTGCATTTTGCAGGAACTAAGTTCCTATAGTGAGGGGTGGCAGGTTTCACTTCACAAGCAGACCAGTGCACGCACTATTGAAATGTGCCCCACCTGGCTGGGGACCAAATGCTGCCCACACCAGGCAAAGAGAGCCTCTGCAGAGAACCAGACTAAAAGAAACCGGGACTTAACAGCAGGGCACTCCCTGAAGCACCCGGTCCTGAGGAACAGGAGACATTGCAGTTCAGGGCACTATAGCACCTCTTCTTCATTAAGACATTACCTTCAAGAGTAGGAGATATAACTGACTTTCCTAACACACAACAGATGCAGATAGTTAGACAAAATGAGGAGACAGAGGAATAGCTATTGAATGAAAGAACAGAATGAAACTACAGCAAGAGACTTAAGTGAAAGGAATATAAATAGTGTGCCTAATAGAGAGTTTAAACATACACATTGGGCTTGAAGAAGAGTCCAGGACATCAGTGAGACCCTTAACAAAGAGATAAAAAATAAACTAATCAGAGATGAAGAACACAATAAATGAAATTAAAAATATACCTAATGGAATGAATTGTAGGCTGGATTAAACAAAGGAATGAATCAATGGCCTGGAATACAGAGCAATGGAAATTAATCAAGCTGAGCAAATGGCAATGGAAGAAATTATGAAAGTTGAGAATAGTCTTTAAAAACTCAGTGATTCCATCAAGCATAATAACATTTGCATTAAACAGATCCCAGAAGAAGAATAGAGGGAAAAGTGGCCAGAAAATATTTCAAGAAATAATAGGTAAAAACTTCTCTACTTTGGGGAAGGAAACAAGAATCCAGATCCAGGAAGCAGGGAGATCACTCTAAAAAAATCAACCCAAAGGGGTCCATACCAATACACAAGTAATTAAAATGACAAAAGGTAGTGATAAAGTAAACAGTCTGGGGCACCTGAGTGGCTCAGTCAGTTAAGCATCCAAATTTGGCTCAGGTCGTGATCTCACAGTTTGTGAGTTTGAGCCCTGCGTCAGGCTTTGTGCTGACAGCCTGGAACCTGGATCCTGCTTTGGATTCTATGTCAACCTCTCTCTGCCCACCCCCCACCCCCATCTCTCTCTCAAAAATAAGTAAACATAAAAAAAGAAAAAAAATTTAAAGCAGCAAGAGAAAAGAAAAGGTACACACAAAGGAAACCCCAAAAGGATATCAGCAGATTTTTCAGCAGAAACTTTGCAGACCAGAAGAGAGTGACATGATACATTCAAAGTGCTGAATGGGAAAAATCTGCAGCCAAGAACACTCTATTCAGCAAGCCTATTATTCAAAATAGAAGGAGAGATAGTTTCTCAGACAAAAAAAAAAAAAAAAGAAAGAAGATTATGACCCCTAAACCAGCCCTACAAGAAATAGTAAAGGGGACTCTTTGAGATGAGAAGTGAGAGTATGAAAAGTAAAAAACACAAAAGTGCTACATACATCTGTAGAAATTAGTCAAGTGAGTCACAAAATAAAAGAATGTAAAATACGACACCATATACCTAAAACATGGGGGAAGGGTAGTAAAGAATGGTTATAAACTTAAGTGAACATCAACTTAATAAGATTGCTATATATGCATAAGATGCTATATACAAATGTAATGATAACCACAAATCAAAAACCAATAATAGATATGCAAAGGTTATAAATGAAGGAATCCAAGTACATCACTAAAGAAAGCTAGCAAACTATAAAAGAGAACAAGAGAACAAAGGATCAGGGGAAAACTAGAAAAGCAGCTACAAAACAAGTAACAAATGGCAATAAATATGTATCTGACCACAATGCTATGAAACTATAAATTAGCCACAAGAAAAAATCTTGAATGAGCACAACCACATGGACTTTAAATAACATACTAAGTAATGAATGAATCAACCAAGAAATCAAAGAAGAAATTTAAAATTATATGGAAACAAATGACAATGAAAATACAACGTTCCAAAATCTTTGGAATGCAGAAAAAGTGGTTCTAAAAAGGAAGTTCATAGCAATGTAGGCCTATCTCAAGGAGCAAGAAAATCTCAAAAGTACAACCAAACCTTACACATAAAGGAGTTAGAAGAAAAGAACAAACAAAACTTAGAACCAGTTGAAGGAAGGAAATAATAAAGATTAGAGATGAAATACATGATATAGAAAATAAAAAAATAATAGAACAGATCAAAGAAACCAGGAGCTAGTTCTTTGAAAAGAGAAACAAAATTCATAAATTTGTAGCCAGATTCATCAAAATAGAGAGAGAGACAGAGAGAGAGAGAGACAGAGAGAGAGAGAAGACCCAAGTAAACAAAATTACAAATGAAATACAAACAATTTTCAGAGAATATTATGAAAACGTATTCACAAATAAATTAACATGATGTGTCCTATCAATAAGAGAAAGGATAAAAACCATATGATTATTTCTGGAGTGCCTGGGTGGCTTAATCAGGTAAGCATCTGACTGTTGCTTTAAGTCCAGGTCATGATCTCATTGTTCATGGGTTCAAGCCCTGTGTCAGACTCTGTGCTGACAGTGTGGACACTGCTTTGGAGTCTCTCTCTCTTCTTCTCTCTCCACCCCTTACCCTCTTTCTGCCTCTCTCAAAATAAAAATAAACTCAAACAAAAACATATGATTATATCAATAGATGCAGAAAAAGCATTTGACAAAGTACAACATCTATTCATGAAAAAACTTTCAACAAACTAGGGACAAAGGGAACATAACTCAACACAATAATGGCCATATAATAAATAATAATAAAACCACACAACTAATATTCTTAATTGAGAAGATAGCCAGGAATGAGACAGGGATGTCCACTCTCACCAATCTATTTAACATACTGTTGGAAGTTCTAGACACAGCAATGAGACCTCAAAAATAAATAAGTAAATAAATAAATAAATGACATTCAAATTGGTAAGGAACAAGTAAAACTTTCATTATTTGTAGATGGCATGATACTGTATATAGAAAACCCTAGAGATTCAGACAAAAAATAGAAGTGATAAATGAGTTCAGTAAAGTTGCAGGATACAAAATCAATCTACAAAAATCTGTTGCATTCTTTTACACAGATAATGAGACACCAGAAAGAAGAATTAAGAAAATAATTGCATTTACAATTGCACCAAAAATAATAAAATATCTAGGAATAACCTTAACCAAAGAGGTGAAAGATGTGTATTCTGAAAACTATAAAACATTGATGAAAGAAATCGAAGATGACACAAAGAAATGAAAAGACATTCATGCTTACGGATCGGAAGAACAAATATTATTAAAATGTCTATAATACCCAAAGCATTCTATAGATTTAATGCAATCCTTATCAAAATACTACAAGAATTTTCCACAGAGTTAGAGCAAACAATCCTAACTTCTGTATGGAATCACAAAAGACCTTGACTAATCAAAGAAACCTTGAAAAATAAAAACAAAGCTGGAAGCATCACAATTCCGGACTTCAAGTTATACTGCACACCAGTGGTAATCAAAACTGTATGTACTGGCACAAAAATAGAGACATAGATCAATGGAACAAAATAGCAAATCCAGAAATAAAGTCACAAGTAATCAATTAACCTAATAAATCCACAAATAATCAATTAATCTTCGACAAAGGTAGAAAAAATACCCAATGGGAAAAAAATAGTCTCCTCAACAAATGGTGTTCTGAAAACTGCACCACTACAGGCAAAATGTGCAACTGGACCACTTTCTTATACCATACACAACAATAAACTCAAAATGGATTAAAGATCTAAATGTGAGACCCAAGCCAAAAAATCCTACAGAGAGCACAGGCAGTAATTTCTCTGACATTGGCCAAAGGAACATTTTTCTAGATATGCCTCCTGAGACAAGGGAAATAAAAGAAAACATAAACTATTGGGACTTCAACAAAATAAAAAGCTTCTGCACAGCAAAGGGAATCAATAAAAGTGAAAGGCAACCTATACAATGGGAGAAGATATTTATAAATGATATATCCAATAAAAGTATCTAAAATACATAAAGAACTGAAACAGCTTAACACCCAAAAAAACAAACAATCCAATTAAAAAATGGGCAGAAGACATGAAGACACATTTCTCCAAAGAAGAGACATTTCCCCATCCATATGGACAACAGACACATGAAAAGATGTTCAGCATCACTCATCATCAGGGGAATTCTTATTGAAACTACAATGAACTATTACCTTACACCTGTCAAAATGGCTAAAATGAAAAACTCAAGAAACAACAAGAGTTGGTGAAGATATGGAGATAAAGGAACGCTCCTGCACTGTTGGCAGGAATACAAACCAGTGCAACCACTCTAGAAAACAGTATGAAGTTTCCTCAAAATGTTAAAAATAGAACTACCTTATGATCCAGTAATCTTACTACTGGGTATTTAACCAAAAAATATAAAAATAGTAATTCAGAGGGATACATGCACCCGTATGTTTATTGCAGCATTATTTACCATAGCCAAGTTAGGGAAGGAACCCAAATGTCCATTGACTGATGAATAGATAAAGATGTGCTATATATACAGTGGAATATTATTCAGCCATAAAAATAACAAAATCTTGCCATTTGCAACAACATGGATAGAGCTAGAGACTACAATGCTAAGCAAAATAAGTCAGAGAAAGACAAAATCCATATGATTTTACTCATATGTGGAATTTAAGAAACAAAACAAGTGAGCAAAAGGGGGGGGGAAAGACACAAACCAAGAAACATTCTCTTAACTACAGAGAACAAACTGATGGTTACCAGAGGTGAGGTAGGTGGGAGGATGAGTGAAATAGGTGATGGAGATTAAAAACTACACTTATCATGGCACAAAAATAGACACTCAGATCAATGGAACAGAATAGAGAAGCCAGAAATAGACCCGTAAACGTACGGCCAACTAATCTTTGACAAAGCAGGAAAGAATATCCAATGGAATAATGACAGTCTTCAGCAAGTGGTGCTGGGAAAACTGGACAGCGACATGCTGAAGAATGAACCTGGACCACTTTCTTACACCATACACAAAAATAAACTCAAAATGGATGAAACACCTAAATCTAAGATAGGAAACCACCAAAATCCTACAGGAGAAAGCAGGCAAAAACCTCTTTGACATTGGCTGCAACAACTTCTTACTCAACACATCTCCAGAGGCAAGGGAAACAAACACAAAAATGAACTACTTAGACCACATCAAAATAAAAATCTTCTGCACAGTGAAGGAAGCAATCAGCAAAACTAAAAGGCAACAGACAGAATGGGAGAAGATATTGGCAAACGACGTATCAGATAAAGGGTTAGTATCCAAAATCTAGAAAGAACTTATCAAACTCAACACCCAAAAAACAAATGCCCAGTGAAGAAATGGGCAAAAGACATGAATAGACACTTCTCCAAAGAAGACCTCCAGATGGCCAACTGACACATGAAAAAATGCTCCACATCACTCATCATCAGGGAAATACAAATCAAAACCACAATGAGATATCACTTCACACCTGTCAAAATGGCTAACATTAACAACTCAGGCAACAACAGATGTTGGCGAGGATGCGGAGAAAGAGGATCTCTTTTGCACCGCTGGTGGGAATGCAAGCTGGTGCAGCCACTCTGGAAAACAGTATGGAGGTTCCTCAAAAAACTAAAAATAGAACTACCCTACGACCCAGCAATTGCACTAGTAGGTATTTATCCAAGGGATACAGGTATGCTGTTTTGAAGGGACACATGCACCCCAGTGTTTATAGCAGCACTATCAACAATAGCCAAAGTATGGAAAGAGCCCAAATGTCCATCAATGGATGAATGGATGAAGATGTGGTGTGTGTGTGTGTGTATATATATATATATACATATATATACATATATATATACGTGTATATATATATGTATATATATGTATATACATGTACATATATATGTATATATATGTATATACATATGTACATATATACATATATATACATGTATATACATATATATACATGTATATATATATATACACGTATATACATATATATACATATACACACACACACACACACACACACACACACACACACAATGGAGTCTTACTCGGCAATCAAAAAGAATGAAATCTTTCCATTTGCAACTACATGGATGGAATTGGAGGGTATTATGCGAAGCGAAATTAGTCAGAGAAAGACAAATATCATATGACTTCACTCATGTGAGGACTTTAAGAGACAAAATAGATGAACATAAGGGAAGGGAAGCAAAAATAATATAAAAACCGGGAGGGGGACAAAACATAAGAGACTCTTAAATATGGAGACAAACAGAGGGTTACTGGAGGGGTTTTGGGAGGGGGGATGGACTAAATGGGTAAGGGACATTAAGGAATCTACTCCTGAAATCATTGTTGCACTATATGCTAACTAATTTGGATGTAAATTAAATACATAAAACTGTATGGAAGATGGTGGCATAGGAGGACTCTGGGCTTATTTCGTCCTGCTGATTGCTTAGATTCCACCCATATTGGGCCTAAATAATCCAGAAAACCACCAGAAGACTAGCAGAACAGACTCTCTGGACCCAAGTGTAGACAAGAGGCCCACGGAAGAGGGTAGGAAGGGCAGAGAGGCGGCACACGCTACACAGACTGGCGGGAGGGAGCCGGGGTGGTGGAGGGGCAGCCCACCCAGCAAGGCAGAGCCCCCAAGTCTGGCTTGCAAAAGCGGAGGGGCCAGACTCTGTGAGTTCTGACGGCCAGTGGGAATTAACATCTGGAATGTTAAAAGTCAACAGCTCTGCTCTCAGAGAGCGGGGAGGGCAAGAGGACACCAAGAGGGAGAGTTATTGATCCCCCGAAGACAGAGCCTAGCTCAGCCGGGGAACAAAGGCACTGGCCATCACCATTTCCCTCTCCCATCCCCCAGCCAAAATTCCAAAGGGAACCAGTTCCACTCACCGAACTTGCTTGCACCATGCAAATGCCCAACACTGTGCTTCTGTGGATGCATCCCGCGACAGGCCTGCCTTCCTCCTGGTGCCGCAGGGCCCCTCCTGTAGGGGACCACCAATGGCAAAGCAAGCTAAACCTACCCCTCCCACCCCTGTGCACTTTGAGGATCCACCCTGGCTAATACACCCTTGGCAGATCCCATGGAAGCAGCACTACAAGCCTGGCAGTGTGCAAGTAGCCCAGACAGGGGCAACACCACTCCACAGGGAGTCCTGCCCCAGGGAGAAAGGAAGATAAGGTACACACCAGTCTACTGTGGCCCCAGTGGTGGGCTGGGGGCAGACATCAGGTCTGACTACAGCCCCGCCCACCAACACAAGTTACTCCAGACAGCACAGGGGAAGTGCCTTGCAGTTTGGAGCCACTGCAGGGACTACCCCAAATGACAAAATGGAAGAATTCTCCTCAAAAGAAACTCCAGGAAGTAGCGGCAGCTAACAAATTGATCAAAAACGATTTAAGCAATATAATGGAACAAATATTTAGAATAATGGTCATAAAATTAATCACTGGGCTTGAAAAAAGCATAGAGGACAGCAGAGAATCTATTGCTACAGAGATCAAGGGAATAAGAAATAGTCATGAGGAGCTAAAAACTGCTATAAATGAGGTGCAAAATAAAATGGAGGCGGCCATAGCAAGGATTGAAGAGGGAGAGGAGAGAATAGGTGAATTAGACGATAAAATTATGGAAAAAAGGGGAAGCTGAGAAAAAAAGAGAGATAAAAAAAACCCAGGAGTATGAGGGGAGAATTAGAGAAATAAGTGATGCAATCAAATGGAAAAATATCTGTATCATAGGAAGTCCAGAAGAAGAAAAGAGAAAGGGGCTGAAGGTGTACTTGAACGAATCATAGCTGAGAACTTCCCTGATCGGGGGAAGGAAAAAGGCATTGAAATCCAACATGCACAGATAACTCCCTTGAGACATAACTTGAATCAATCTTCTATGCAACATATCATAGTGAAACTGGCAAAACAAGGATAAAGAGATAATTCTGAAAGCAGCTAGGGATCAACGTGCTCTAACATATAAAGGGAGACCAATAAGACTAGTGACAGATCTATCTACTGAATCTTGGCAGGCCAGAAAGGAATGGCAGGAAATCTTCAATGTGATGAACAGAAAAAAATATGCAGTCGAGAATCCTTTATCCAGCAAGTCTGTCACTCAGAATAGAAGGAGAGATAAAGGTTTTCCGAAACAAACAAAAACTGAAGGAATTCATCACCACTAAACCAGCCCTACAAGAGATCCTAAGGAGGATTCTGTGAGTGAAATGTTGCAAGGACCACAAAGGACCAGAGACATCACAAGCATGAAACCTACAGACATCACAACGACTCTAAACCCATATCTTTCAATAATAATACTGAATGTAAATGGGCTAAATGCTCCAACCAAAAGACACAGGTATCAGAATGGATAAAAAAAAACAAGACCCATCTATTTGCTGTCTACAAGAGACTCATTTGAGACCTGAGGACACCTTCAGATTGAAAATGAGGGGATGGAGAACTATCTATCATGCTACTGGAACTCAAAAGAAAGCTGGAGTAGCCATACTTATACCAGACAAACTAGGCTTTAAAGTAAAGCCTGCAACAAGAGATGAAGAAGGGCATTATATAATAATTAAGGGTCCATCCATCAGGAAGAGCTAACAATTATAAATGTCTATGCGCTGAATACGGGAGCCCCCAAATATATAAAACAATCACAAACATAAGCAACCTTATTGATAAGAATGTGGTAATTGTAGGGGACTTTAATACCCCACTTACAACAATGGATAGATCATATAGACACAGGATCAATAAAGAAACAACGGCCCTGAATGATACATTAGATCAGATGGACTTGACAGATATATTTAGAACTCTGCATCCCAAAGCAACACAATATACTTTCTTCTCAAGTGCACATGGAACATTCTCCAAGATAGATCATATACTGGGTCACAAAACAGCCCTTCATAAGTATAAATAATTGAGAACATACCATGCACACTTTCAGACCACAATGCTATGAAACTTGAAATCAACCACAGGAAAAAGTGTGGAAAACCTCCAAAAGCATGGAGGTTAAAGGACACCCTACTAAAGAATGAATGGGTCAATCAGGCAATTAGAGAAAAAATTTAAAAATTTATGGAAACAAATGAAAATGAAAATACAACAATCCAAATGCTTTGGGATGCAGCGAAGGCAGTCCTGAGAGGAAAACACATTGCCATCCAGGCCTATCTCAAGAAACAAGAAAAATCCCAAATACAAAATCTAACAGCACACTTAAAAGAAATAGAAGCAGAACAGCAACGACACCCCGAACCCAGCAGAAGAAGAGAAATAATAATGATCAGAGCAGAAATAAACAATATAGAATCTAAAAAAACTGTAGAGCAGATCAATGAAACCAAGAGTTGGTTTTTTAAAAAAATAAACAAAATTGATAAACTTCTAGACAGGCTTCTAAAAAGAAAAGGGAGACGACCCAAACAGATAAAATTATGAATTAAAATGGAATTATTAAAACCAATCCCTCAGAAATACAAGCAAATATCAGGGAATACTATGAAAAATTATATGCCAAAAACTGGACAACCTAGAAGCAATGGACAAATTCCTAAGCACCCACACACTTCCGAAACTCAAACAGGAAGAAATAGAAAGCTTGAACAGATCCATAACCAGTGAAGAAATTGAATCAGTTATCAAAAATCTCCTAACAAATAAGAGTCCAGGACCAGATGGCTTCCCAGGGGAATTCTACCAGACATTTAAAGCAGAGATAATATCTATCCTTCTCAAGCTGTTCCAAAAAATAGAAAGGGAAGGAAAACTTCCAGACTCATTCTATGAAGCCAGCATTACTTTGATTCCTAGACCAGACAGAGACCCAGCAAAAAAAGAGAACTACAGGCCAATATCCCTGATGAATATGGATGCAAAAATTCTCAACAAGATACTAGCAAATCGAATTCAACAGCATATAAAAAGAAAGTGGGATTCATTCCTGGGATGCAGGGCTGGTTCAACATTCACAAATCAATCAATGTGATACATCACATTAATAAAAGAAAAGATAAGAACCATATGATCCTGTCAATCGATGCAGGAAAAGCATTTGACAAAATTCAGCATCCTTCATTAATAAAGGCCCTTGAGAAACTCAGGATAGGAGGAACATACTTAAACATCATAAAAGACATTTATGAAAAGCCCACAGCTAACATCATCCTCAATGGGAAAAAAACTGAGAGCTTTCCCCCTGAGATCAGGAACATTACAGGGATGTCCACTCTCACCACTGTTGTTTAACACAGGGTTGGAAGTTCTAGCATCAGCAATCAGACAACAAAAGGAAATCAAAGGCACCAAAATTGGCAAGGAGAAGTCAAGCTTTCACTTTTTGCTGATGACATAATATTATACATGGAAAACCCGATATTCTCCAACAAAAGTCCACTAGAACTGACACATGAATTCAGCAAAGTTGTAGGATACAAAAATCAATGTACAGAAATCAGTGGCATTCTTATACACTAATAATGAAGCAACAGAAAGACAAATAAAGACACTGATCCCATTCACAATTGCACCAAGAAGCATAAAATACCTAGGAATAAACCTTTTACCAAGATGTAAAAGAGCTGTATGCTGAACACTATAGAAAGCTTATTAAAGAAATTGAAGAAGATATAAAGAAATGGAAAACCATTCTGTGTTCATGGATTGGAAGAATAAATATTGTTAAAATGTCAATACTACCCAAAGCAATCTACACATTCAATGCAATCCCAATCAAAATTGCACCAGCATTCTTAAAGCTAGAACAAGGAATCCTAAAATTTGTATGGAACCACAAAAGACCCCAAATATCCGAAGTAATTTTGAAGAAGACCAAAGCGGGAGGCATCACAATCCCAGACTTTAGCCTCTACTACAAAGCTGTAATCATCAAGACAGCATGGTATTGGCACAAAAACAGACACATAGACCAATGGAATAGAATAGAAACCCCAGAACTAGACCCACAAAAGTATGGCTAACTCATCTTTGACAAAGCAGGAAAGAACATCCAATGGAAAAAAGACAGTCTCTTTAACAAATGGTGCTGGGAGAACTGGACAGCAACATGCAGAAGGTTGAAACTAGACCACTTTCTCACACCATTCACAAAAATAAACTCAAAATGGATAAAGGACCTGAATGTGAGACAGGAAACCATCAAAACTCTAGAGGAGAAAGCAGGAAAAAACCTCTGTGACCTCAGCCACAGCAATTTCTTACTTGACACATCTCCAAAGGCAAAGGAATTAAACGCAAAAATGAACTATTGGGACCTCATGAAGATAAAAAAAACTTCTGCACTGCAAAAAAAACAATCAACAAATCTAAAAGGAATGGGAAAAGCTATTTGCAAATGACATATCAGTATCCAAAATCTATAAAGAGCTCACCAAACTCCACACCTGAAAAACAAATAAGCCAGTGAAGAAATGGACAGAAAACATGTATAGACACTTCCCTAAAGAAGACATCCAGATGGCGAACAGACACATGAAAAGATGCTCAACGTCGCTCCTCATCAGGGAAATACAAATGAAAACCACACTGGGATACCACCTCATGTCCGTGAGAGTGGCTAAAATGAACAAATCAGGAGACTATAGATGCTGGAGAGGATGTGGAAAACGAGAACCCTCTTGCACTGTTGGTGGGAATGCAAACTGGTGCAGCCACTCTGGAAAACAGTGTGGAGGTTCCTCAAAAAATTAAAAATAGATCTGTCCTATGAGCCAGCAATAGCAGTGCTAGGAATTTACCCAAGGGATACAGGAGACGGATGCATAGGGGCACTTATACCCCAATGTTTATAGCAGCACTTTCAACAATAGCCAAATTATGGAAAAAGCCTAAATGTCCATCAACTGATGAATGGATAAAGAAGTTGTGGTTTATATATACAATAGAATACTATGTGGCAATGAGAAAGAATGAAATATGGCCTTTTGTAGCAACATGGGTGGAACTAGAGAGTGTTATGCTTAGTGAAATAAGTCATACAGAGAAAGAGAGATACCATATGTTTTCACTCTTATGTGGATCCTGAGAAACTTAACAGAAGACAATGGGGGAGGTGAAGGGAAGAAAAAAGAAGTCAGAGAGGGAGGGAGCCAAACCATAAGAGACTCTTAAAAACTGAGAACTGAGGGTTCAAGAGGGGTGGGAGGGAGTGGAAAGTGGGTGATGCGCATTGAGGAGGGCACCTGTTGGGATGAGCACTGGGTGCTGTATGGAAACCAATTTGACAATAAATTTCACATAATAAATAAATAAATAAATAAATAAATAAATAAATAAATTAATTAATTAAAAAAACAAAAAAGTAAATTAAAAAAACTACTCTTATCATGATAATCACTGAGTATTGTATAGAGTTGTTGAAGTAGTATTTTGTACACCTGAAACTGATTTAACATTGCCTATTAAGTATACTGGAATTTACAAAATTTAATAAAAAAATAAATTGTCAATACACACAAAAATTTGAAAAATAAAATGAATACTATACTACCATAAAGGAATAGAATTAATACTTTTTAATTCCATTAAAAAGCATTTTTAATATTTTAATTACATTAAAATGCCTTTTTTCTAAAAATGGAATAATTATATCTATATATAAATGTTGGCAGTAATAAATACACTGCAATTTCTATTTTTGATACTTCTGCAAATATTAATATTTTATTAAAATGTATCTTCTTTTTGAGTATTTATATTCAATATACAGTAGAGTCATATTGGTCTTTCTTAGCTTAGTTGTTTGAAGAATACTTATTAATTTAATTTTGAAAAAATTACATAATGCAGTAAATATACAATGGTCAAGAAAAACCTTACTATCTTTAGTTTGCTTTATTATTATGTATTTAACCCTTTTGGTAATAAATCATGATAAAATTTATTTACTTTTTATCACGTCAATAATTATAAGAAGGTTATTGTCATCTTTTAACCCTATGATATTGGAAACTTTTCTCATTTCCAGTATACATTCTCTGGATGTGTAGCTTGCATTTTTTTACAGCTTTTCTTAATTGTATGTGATGTTGAAGACATTATATGTTTCCAACTAGATATGACCAGACTCATATATTGCTTCAATAGCATCCCTTTCTGCTTGATAAAAATATTCCTCTGTTGAGCTCTCCACTGGTTCTGGTCAATGTCATTCCATGCTGGCATAGATTTTCAACTGCAAAATTTTTTAGGAAACTTGCTCAGAATAAGTATGAAGCAGTTGTTCATATTGCAGAAATAGTGCAGAACCCAAGTTCTTGCAGTAAAGACAGCTATTTATTCAATAGTTTTTATTGTCAACAACTTGAACTTTGACCATTCAGTAGCAGTCTTATATAATTTAAATTTTCCTAAAAGGAAAACATCTGAAAAGGTACAATTTAAGCAATTCATAAATTGTAAACCTGATGCAACTCTTTATTTTGCTGATTTTTTTTTAGTTTTAAGTTTTAAATTTTTAAAATTTTTTCTTGTGGTTGATTACAAATTTCATAGCGTTGTGGTCCGAAAATATGCACAATATGATCTCTATCTTTTTGTATTTGCTGAGGGCTGATTTGTGTCCCAGCATGTGGTCTATTTGGAGAACGTTCCATGTGCGGTGGAGAAGAATGTATATTCCACTGCTTTAGGATGAAATGTTCTGAATTTATCTGTTAAGTCCATCTCGTCCAGTGTGTCATTCGAAGCCATTGTTTTCTTGTTGATTTTTTGATTAGATGACCTGTCCATTGCTGTGTGTGAGTGGGGTGTTGAAGTCTCCTACTATTATGGTATTACTATCGATGAGTTTCTTTATGTTTGTAATTAATTGATTTCTATATTTGGGTCCTCCCACATTTGGCGCATAAGTGTTTACAATTGTTAGGTCTTCTTGGTGGACAGACCCCTTGATTATGATATAATGCCCTTCTGCATCTCTTGATATAGTCTTTATTTTAAAGTCTAGATTGTCTGATGTAAGTATGGCTACTCTGGCTTTCTTTTGTTGACCGTTAGCATGATAGATAGTTCTCCATCCCCTTATTTTCAATGTGAAGGTGTCTTTAGGTCTAAAGTGGGTCTCTTGTAAACAGCATACAGATGGATCTTGTTTTCTTATCCATTCTCTTACCCCGTGTCTTTTGATTGTAGTATTTAGTCCACTGACGTTTAGAGTGAGTACTGAAAGATACAAATTTATTCATTGGAGTTGGAGTTTCTGGTGGTGTTCTCTGGTCCTTTCTAATCTTCGTTGCTTTCGGTATTTATTTATTTGTTTACTTATTCATCTTTTCTCCCCTCAAAGAGTCCCCATTAAAATTTCTTGCAGGGCTGGTTTAATGGTCACAAACTCCTTTAATTTTTGTTTGTCTGGGAAACTTTTAATTTCTCCTCCTATTTTGAATGACAGCTTTGCTGGATAAAGAATTCTTGGCAGCATATTTTTCTGATTCAGCACACTGAATATATCGTGCCACTTCTTTCTCTCCTGCCAAGTTTCTGTGGATAGGTCTGCTGCAAACCTGATCTGTCTTCCCTTGTAGGTTAAGGACTTTTTTCCCTTGCTGCTTTCATGATTCTCTCCTTGCCTGAGTATTTTGTGAATTTGACTATGATATGCCCTATTGATGGTTGGTTTTTGTTGAATCAAATGGGAGTCCTCTGTGCCTCCTGGATTTTGATGTCTGTGTCTTTCCCCAGGTTAGGAAAGTTTTCCACTATGATTTGCTCGCAGAACCCTTCTACCCCTATTTCTCTCTCTTCCTCTTCTGGGACCTCTATGATTCTGATGTTGTTCCTTTTTTTTTTTTTAACGTTTATTTATTTTTGAGACAGAGAGAGACAGAGCATGAACGGGGGAGGGTCAGAGAGAGAGGGAGACACAGAATCTGAAACAGGCTCCAGGCCCTGAGCTGTCAGCACAGAGCCCGACACGGGGCTCGAACTCACGGACTGTGAGATCGTGACCTGAGCCGAATTCGGCCGCTCAACTGACTGAGCCACCCAGGCGCCCCTCTGATGTTGTTCCTTTTTAATGAGTCACTGATTTCTCTAATTCTTAAATCATGCTCTTTTGCCTTAATCTCCCTCGTTTTTTCTGCTTCATTATTCTCTATAAGTTTGTCCTCTATATCGCTGATTCTCTGTTCTGTCTCATCCATCCTTGCTACTGCAGCATCCGTTCGGATTGCAGCTCAGTTATAGCATTTTTTATTTCATCCTGACTAGCTTTTACTTCTTTTATATCTGCAGAAAGGGATTCTAATCTATTTTCAACTCCAGCTAGTATTCTTATTATCGTGATTCTAAACCTTGTTTCAGATATCTTCCTTGTACCTGTGTTGGTTAAGTCCCTGGCTATCATTTCTTCCTGCCCTTTCTTTTGTGGCAAATGCCTTCTTTTCATCATTTTGAAGGGAGAAAAGGTATTGATGAGGTAGAAAAAAATAAAATTAAAAAAAATTGAAATTAAAAACATATTAAAATTAAAAAATTAAAAACAAACACACACATACACAATCGAATAAATGATGCTAGATCCTAGGTGTGTTTTTGTCTGGGTGTTGAAAGTGGCTTGATAGATTAGGGGAAAAAAAGAAAAAAAAAAGGAAGTCGTTTGAAAATTTGAAAAAATTAATACACTGAAGTAAACTAAAGTGAAATGATGGAAGTAAAATAGAATTTGAAAAAAATTACACAAAATTAAAAAAGATAGTAGAAAAAAGTAAAGAAATAAAAATATTTTTAATAAAAATTGAAAATAAAAATGAATTTTTTCTCTTTCTGTATTCAAGAAAAAGAAAAAAAACTAAAGATAGAAAAAAAAGAGAAAGAAATTTGAATAGTTGGACAGGCTAACAGACTGAAATACGACTGAAATTACTTCGTTTTCCCCTAAAAGTCAAACTACGAAGCACTTTATAGTCCATAAACTAAGCAGGCGGTGAAACTTGTGTTCTTGAAGAGGGAGGCTGGCCCAGTTGGGCAGGGCTTAGTCTAACGGCTCCATTCTCCACTAGATGGCGCTGCTACTGGGGTGGATTGTTGTGGCACTTGTAGGTGCACATGCACAGGCACCGGAGCGGTGAAAATGGCATCACCCATCTACCCAGTCTCTAGTATAGGAAGTCTGTTCTCCCTGATCAACAATCGCACAACTGTCCTGCATCTTTGGCTTCCATCCACTCCCTGCTTCCACACTGTCTGTGACCAAGCCCCCGGCAGCACCTCCCTCTGGAGTTTTGTCTCAGAAGCTGCTGCCTTCCCTGGCCCCCCACTTCTGAGGCACTGCGGCTTTGACCTGCTCAGCCTCTCTGTGGTGGGTCTCACCAAGCAATGGCTGGGTGCTGGCCACACCCAGGAACACTTGTGGCACCGTGCTGCTGCCGATGCCCAAAGACTGTGGCCAGGTGCCAGCCCGCCCCAGAAAAAGTTCTCAAGACAGTGTAGCAGCAGCGCCTCAGGGATTATGGAAAATCACAATACACATCTGGCACCAGGCTTCACCCCAATGACTTGTTCCAGCACCAGCGAATGTGGCCGTTCCCTGGGGTCTGCTGGGCCCAGGTGGCCTCACAGCCTCCACCAAATGTCCTTCTAGCAGTGGAACCGCTTCTCCCCATGTGGCCTGAGAACCTCCAGGACCCCACTCTGCTCCTGGGGACTTGCCCTTTCCACCAGAGCACCCACAGGTATCGAGCTGTGGAGTTTCAGACTTTGTGCTTCCTCTGTTTACAGTCTTAATGGAATTTAAACCCTCTCCTTTCTCCTTTCTCCCTTTTTAGTTCAGGCCTGCAGCTGTTTCCAATTTTCCACTTTCTCTCCAGGTGCTTTTGGGGAGGGTGTGCTTTTCCCATATTCTTCCCCCCCCCCCCCCCCCCCCGCCACAGTCTCCATCCTCTCTCTGCACACAAAAGTGGCTCCCTGCCCTCCGTGGCTTCTGTCTCCCCAAGTTCACCTCTCCGCACCATGTACCTGCTGAATTCTGTGGGTCAGGTTATGCAGATTGTTGTGTTAATCCTCAGATCAGTTTTCTAGGTGTGCAGGATTGTTTAATGTTGGTCTGACTGTATTTCATGGACGTGAGACACACAAAAAACTTCTATGTTGTTCTGCCATCTTGGCTCCTCCTCCAAACTCTTTTCCCTCTTAATTGGAGGAAGGGAATCTCATAATCAACCGCTTTCTTTCAAGCTTTCTGCAGGGTATATTTTCCCACTCAGCTTCTTTCATTCTATAATTTTTTCATAATCTTGCAATTTTTGCAGGAATTTGGTCATCCATTTATTTCAGTATTTTGTTGTATCTCATATTTATCATGTTTTGCTCACAAATTTCATTTTTTATAGATTTTACATGAAGCACATAATTTATTCCTTTTATACATTTCTTAGGAAAGTATGCTCTAGAAATTCTAAAATCTTCTTTATGGTAAATGCTGAAGTCTTCTTTTATTTTTGAGAAATTTTTGGCAGGCACACGTCTATCCAGCCTTGGTATTTTCTGTAGAGCACGTGGGTTCTCTATGGATTTTCAAAAATGTATATATTAATGATTTTATAATTTTCCTCCTAGAAATTTATGTTATTAGCTTAGCAATTCAGAGACCCAACAAAAGAAAAATTAACCTCAGACTTGTGAGTGATCCTGGTAGAAATTTCAACTTTTTTTAACTTCTGGTTTGTGTTTGCTTAAATTGTTCTACTAGACCGCAGTGGGTTTTTTTTTTTTTTTGGGTGGGGGTGGGGGTTGGTGGGGAGAGATATTAAATCAGAAGCTGTGTGAGTGACCTGAGATTTTACCCTACTTGCAAGCTAACAAGTTCTACAAAGGTCTGCATATAGATATTTTAAGTTCATACATATGCATATGTATGTATATACAGCCCTGTCTATATCTATTGATTACTCTGGGATCAGGGGAAGAGGCAGTTATCACTGGCAGCAAAACTGGCAGCCAGAGCAGCATCTTGCATCAAATTCCTATGTTCCAGTACCCATCAGGGTGATGGGATGAGAACTGGATGATATGCCAGCTTTGGGTGAGAAATGTTAAAATTGGGAGACTGAGTTTTTACGGGATTTCTGGAGGAAGATATTTTCAGTTCCTTAGAATGTAAGCAAATCTGCAGTGGAGTTGGGGGAGAGGCATCTCTAGATTTGTTACCTTGAGATATAAGCAAATGTCTGGGGAGAGGAAGAAGGTTCTATCTTTACTACTCTGGAACATCTCAGGAAAGTACATTTTAAATCTCTCCAAAAGAAAACACCGTCTCTATCTTCCAAATTTGTTATTTAATATGTGTTTTGCCCAGAAGGTGCTGAGCGTGCAGCAACATGAGAAATCCATGGAAAAGTGTCTTCTAACAGGAGCATGATCTACACCCCAACTACATGATGTGGCTTTTTCTGGACTCTTTTTTGCCCTGATACCAAATTCCATCAGGTTTTGTCTTGGGTCTTCCAAGAAAAGCCCTGCATCCTTCCAATTTTCTACTTCTCATACCTGTTTAAAACCTTAAGGCTTAAGAAGAGTTGCTTTTGAAGTCTGATGATATGTTGTAGCTGAACACAGTCTAGAAGGATGTCTGTACCATGATCTCCTTCCTGCTTCAGCCTTAGTCCTTAGAACTAAATCAAGCAAAAAAGCCCTCATTCCCTCTCAAGGATGTACCCAGGTTTTTAAGAAAATGGAATTGTGTATCTAACTTTAACCTATGTATACCTTCTCATTTTAAACTTTTTATTTGCACCACATATCTAGCAGAAAGTCTTCTAAATGTAAGGCACATGAGAGATACCCTTCTTTAGGTTTCAATTCCAGTGCTACATCTTTTTAACACTTTATTGGTATTTGGGATAAAAAGAGGAAAAATTTAGGAGCCAGTTCTCAGCTCATCATCTCGACAACAGTTCTTTTAAATGTTGTCAAACTTGTTTCTACCTTAAGAAAAAAATTAATCAAACACTTTAAAAATACTATATACTTTTTCTTATTGCATTTTCCCCCTGTTCTTTAAAAAACAGATTTTTGATTGGTTCTCAGTGAGACATACCTATGCAGATTAGATAAAATTCAATATTCATTATTTACTACATCTAGGTTATAAAGGTTCTAAACTTTTAAATATTTATATTTTCCTTGTATGCTTATATACCAAAATACAAGGATTAGATATATATTTCTATAAAGGTTAGAAACTCCTTTTTTATTTATTTTTATATTTTTAATGTTAATTTTTGAGAGAGAAAGCATGCTCACAAAGGACAGAGAGAGAGGGAGACAGAAGATCTGAAGTGGGCTCTGTGCTGACAGTAGAGTCCGATGCTGGGCTTGAACTCGTGAACCGTGAGACCATGACTTGAGCCAAAGCTGGACACTTAACTGACTGAGTCCCCCAGATACCCCTAGAAACTCCTTTTTTATAAAACAAAAAAACAACTAGAGAGCAAGCTTAAGTATACAGAAACTTCAAATCTTGAGCAACCAAAACCAAAATTCAGACCATTTTACATGGGGTAAATAAGTGGATGTTTTAGGCAGTACTTATTTGTAGAGGATGAGATTTAGTGTTTTGTTTATTTAACAGCACCACATGATTATTACATAATAACAAATTTACCCTAAGCATATCCAAAAAACATTCATTTATCAACTACAGAGGTTATTATCATAGGAGACTATAATTTTATTATCAAGATGTAATATCATTTCGGAATATAAGCATCCAAGATACCATATATAATTTGAATAGAAATTGTGACTTATAAATATGTTCATATTTTCTTGGTAGTGACAATTTAGAAATGTTATTGCTGTGTTATTGCTAAATAATGTTCTCATTTTAAGAGTTTCTTGCAGAGCTCTCAATAATCTTACTATTTTATTTCTCGAAGATGTATTTGCACTTTAATTTGTATGTTTAAAAATTATTTTCCTATAAAGTCATAATAGCCTAAGAACAAAGGCTGAACTGTATAAAACTCCGTAAGCTAATTGCCAATTAAATCCTAACATATTTACCATGGTGGTAACAAAGTGCATAGATGTAACAAAAAGGCATTATACTGGGATTATACGTTTGGGAATTCTTGTGTAAAGTCATTGGAATATAATTTGGCTCAATTCCTTTTTCTCACCAGCATAACACTGCATATTTTAGCATTTAATAAGAGGACTCAACAAGTTAAATACCTTTATCATGCAAAACAATTTAAATAATAACAGTGACTATATGTTTCAAGGTATTAATGAGATATTTTCATTCAATTCAATAAATTTAGTGGATTGAATCAAATAAGCAGCAGCCCTGTACCTCACTTTTCTTATTCAGTAAGATAAACACTTAAAGGAAAACTCATAAAATTGCAGAAAAAATTCTTCAGTGTTTTTTATATATTTCTGCAGAACACAAAGCAAAGGGAACTGTATCATATCTGTGAGTATGTCTCCGGAAATCCCCAAGAAATTTGCATATGAAACTTAATCTTTTGTTGTGTTTACATTATTATACAATTTTATGGAACAGGAATTCGATGGTCTAAAATGCTGCTCAGTTCAATCAATCTAGAAATTGGAAGACAGCTCAGATTCCTTCTCCCAATTTTCCCTCACATTCCCACAAGTTCTATTTTTACTTCCTCAATATGTTTTTTATTCCTATTTTCCTCCTTATCCCTTTCTGTACTTTGCTAGTTAGGTTTTTATCTTATTTCATCTAGTGTAATGCAATAGCTTCCTATCCAGTCTCTCAGACTCCAATCTTCATCCTCAAATCAGCCACTAAAAATGTTGATAGAGCACTTTATATAAAATACAAATCAGAAAATGTAATTTCCTTTCTTACAACCCTATAATTTCAAGCCTAAACCTCTAAGCATGGCATATAAAAACTTCCACATGTGGCTCCTAACAATTTTTCTGCAATCACTCTCTCACACTGTACACTTTAATAAAATAGAAGTTTTGGTAGTTTCTGTTCAATGCTATTTTATGCTTGCCCTTGGCATTCACTGTGTGCATGCCAAGGGCAAGCATCCTTTCTTCTCATATTTCTGTACTTAGATAACACTTAATCTTCCTTTTAGATGTCGTCCTCTCCAGGAAGATATTGATCCTTTTAAAAACTGAGGATTCCTCCTATATATTTCCATAGTATCCTGTGGATAGCTCTATAATCACACCTGCAAATTACACCAAATTATTATTTGAAACTTCTATATATAATTGAAAATCCATGCTATTTAGAAATCTACAGCTGGGAATAAAAACATTTTTATTCATTGAATTTCTACAATCTAGATTTTACAATCTAGCATAGTTCTTATTAGGGTTCCTTCTGGGTTCAGTAAATTTAGGACTTTGGCTATCTTCTGACTACTTGAATAAAAATGTCAGTAACTCATACAATTCAAAAACTATTACTCCCTTTACACAAAGAGAAATGCAAGTTATTTAAATTTTTATAATTATGGGAAAATGTACAAATTTTCTTAAATATTGAGACTACTTCTTTAAATATTCTTTGAATATTTTTTCCAAATTATATTATGCTTAAACTCAATATCTATATGTAGAAAAACTTCTTTCTTTGGTTGGGTATGGTATTGGGAGTCAACAGCTTCCTTTGCCTCCTATGCCCTCCCATGGAGAACTTTCAAGAAAGCACAGGATTCCACAGCATGCTGTTTGAGAATTGTTCACTTTTTGCAGCACTTTAAATTAAAATGCATCTTAAAATAAACTTATTCTTATTTTCCACACAGTGTTTTATTTTGTAATAGTTGGACACATAGTTTACATAAATTCAGTTGCATCTGTTAAAAATTATATGAGGATGATGTCAGTAAGATGGTGAACTAGGAGGCTCCAGGCCTTTCTCCCATGGAGATATCAAATATACAATAAGTGGATCAAAATACCTTTAAAACAAAAATTTTCTAATATTTATTTTTGAGAGAGACAGACAGACTGACAGAGTATGAGTGGGGGAAGGGCAGACAGAGAGGGAGACACAGAATCTGATGCAGGCTCTAGGCTCTGACATCTCAGCACAGAGCACGACACAGGGCTTGAACCTACCAACAGTGAGATCATGATGTGAGCTGAAGTTGGATGCTCAACCTACTGAGCCACCCAGGCCAGATGGCTGAATCAAAATGCCTTTGAAAGAGTTCTGAAATAAGCTAAAAAGCTGCAGCAACCAAGTGAACACCTAACTAAGAAAAACACTGCACTAAAAACAATGGTAAATTCTCTGACATATTGCTCATTTTGCCCCCCTCCCTTTCTAGTGCAGGATAAGTGACTGACTACCTATTTCCTGGCTTTTTACTTTGAACAAAAGGGAAATATTGGAACTTGCTTGTAATGTTCTGGCTTTTGTGGGGGATACCCTAGGGACTGGTTTCTGTTTCAGATGATTTGAGCATTGATTAGAATGGTGGCATAGTTTGGATATTAGTTTGGAGGCTGCTAAAAACCGTTGCAGACATCAAGTTGTGTTAGACCCGAAGAAGTTCAGCAGACCCCAAGCTAACCTGAACACAAGAAATCATGGGCAAAGGAATACAACAGAAATCCAACACTTCAGAAATTAAGCAGGGGTGAGACTCTTAAGACAAATAACACATTTAAAGCAGCCATACAGGGAAAGGAAATAAAAACACATGCACAGGGTGAGGGATAATGCATCTCCAAAAATGCTTTGAGAGAATCATACATCTTTAGGGCATACTGAATAGTAAAGTGCTTTTTCTGCACAAAGTTAGTCTGTAAAGACTGGGGGAGATGACTGATTTTTCAAATACCCAAATCACAACAAAAGATTACAAAGCATGAAAAGAAACAGGCAAGCATGGCCCATTCATAGAAAAATAAATAAATCTTCAGAAAGCCTCTGACTTGCTTGACCAAGACTTATAACAGTTTGTGTTTAATGAACACAACTAAATGAGGCCACGAGCAAAATGAGAACATAAACAAAGAAATGAAATTATTTAAAAAAACAGGAATTCTGGAGCTAAAAAATACAATAACTGAATTGAAAAGTTCATTAGAGGATTCAATATCAAACTAAAATAGGCAGATGAATGTATCATCAAATTTGAATTCAATTATTTGAAATTCTCAAAAGGGCATACAAAAACCCAACAACCATAAAGAAAAGTGAACAGAGCCAAAGATCCTTATGGGATATCTACAAAAAGATCAATATACTCATTATAGGAATCTCAGAAGGAGAAAAAAGAAAGAGGTAGTGAGAATATTTGAAGAAATTATAATGACCAACCCCTCTCAAATTTGATGAAATAAATACACAAATAAATAAGCTCAATGAACCTTAGATCAGATAAATCCACAATGAAACCCACACTGCAAAAAATTATAACCAAAGTGTTGAAGATCAAAGAAAAAGAATACTGAAAGCAAAAAAAGATAAAGTGATATGTCATATATGAGGAAGCCTCTATAATATTATCAATAGAAATCTTGCAGGTTAGTAGGTAATTATATGATCTATTTTAAAATGCTCAAAACAAACAAACAAGCAAACAAAAAACTGTTAACCAAGGACATTATATCTGGCAAATGAGTTTCAAAAAACAAAGGATACAATAAGACTTTCCCAGATAAATAAAAGCTGAGGGAGTTTATTTTCACTAGACCCGCCTTAAGAAATGTTAACAGTGTTTCATCAAGTAGAAGTGAAAATATTCTAAATCGTATTTTAAAGCTATACGAAAACATAAAATTCTCAGGTAAAGGTAAATATATATACATTTTTTTAATGTACTATAATTTTGGTTTGTAACTCCTCTTTTTTGTTTTTTGCTTTTAAATGTTTATTTTTGAGAGAGGGAGAGAGAGACAGAGTATGGGTTGGGGAGGGGCAGAGAGAGAGGGAGACACAGAATCTGAAGCAGGCTCCAGGCTCTGAGCTGTCAGCACAGTGCTGGATGTGGGGCTCGAACTCACAAACGGTGAGATATGACCTGAGCTAAAGTCAGACGCTTAACTGAGCCACTCACATGCCCCTCTTTTAATTCTTCTATAGGGTTTAAAAGAAGAAAGGTATAAAAATAACTATAAATCTATGCTAACTGGAACAAATATATAAAGATATAATTTGTGAAAACAATAGCATAAAAGAAGTGAATTTATAAAGAATTTTAGAGTTTGTATGCAAATGAAATTAAGTTGTTATCAGTTGAAAATAGATCGTTATAGCTTTAAGATAGTTTATTTAATCCTTATGGAAACTACAAAGAAAATATCTGTGTAATATACACAATTGGAAATGAGAAGGAAATCAAAGTATGTCACTATTTAAAAATCAACTGAACACAAATGAAGGCAATAAAGGAGCAAATGAACAACAAAAAACTTTAAGACATAAAGAAAACAATGATCGAAATGGCAATATTAAGTTCCTCCTTAACTACTCCCTAACTACTTTAAATGTAAATGGATTAAAATACTCAAACAAAAGATACAGATTGGACGAATGGATACAAAACCAGGATCTAACAATATGCTATCTACAGGGACTCATTTTAGGTCTAAGGACACACATTGGTTGAAAGTAAAGGTTGGGAAAAGACATTCCATGCAAATGGTAACCAAGAGAGCAAAAGTGACTATAATAATATCAGACAAAATAGACTTCCAGTCAAAAACTGGTATAAGGACATTATATATTGGTAAAAGTGGTAACTGACCAAGAAGATATAACAATTAGAATTATATATGCACCAAAAATCAGAGCTTCTAAATATATGAGTCAAACATTGACATAAATGGAGACAGAAATAGCAAAACAATAACAGGAGGAAACTACAATACTACACTTACAATAATGGATAGAAAAACCAGATAGGAGGGGCGCCTGGGTGGCGCAGTCGGTTAAGCGTCCGACTTCAGCCAGGTCACGATCTCACGGTCCGTGAGTTCGAGCCCCGTGTCAGGCTCTGGGCTGATGGCTCAGAGCCTGGAGCCTGTTTCCGATTCTGTGTCTCCCTCTCTCTCTGCCCCTCCCCCGTTCATGCTCTGTCTCTCTCTGTCCCAAAAAATAAATAAATGTTGAAAAAAAATTAAACAAAACAAAACAAAACAAAAACCAGATAGGAGATCAGTCAGGAAACAGAGGATTCCCGTAACACTAAAAAAATAAATAAATAAATAAATAAATAAATAAATTGGATCTAATAGACATATACAGAACATTCAACCCAACAATTGTGGAATATTGATTCTTCTCAAGTGTACCTGGAATTTTCTTCAGGATAGACCATATGTTGTGCTGTGAAACAAATATTAATTACTTTAAAGTGATTTAAATCATCTTTCCTGACCACAATGTATTGAAAATAAAAATCAATGGCAGAGGAAAAATTAGAACATCCATAAATATGTGGAAATTAAACAACACACTCTCAAGAGACCATTGAGTTAGAGAAGAAATCACAATGGAAATTAGAAAATATCTTGAGACAAAGTAAAATAAAGCACAACACATTAAAACTTATGGAAAGCAAAGAAAGCAGTGCCAAGAGGGAAATTTATAACTGTAAATGTTTACATTAAAAAAGAAAAAAAAGAACTCAAATTATGAAACTAGCTTTATATCTTGAGGAACTAGTAAAATAAAAAACAAACTAAGCTTAAAGCTATCAGAGGAAGAAAATAATAAAGACTAGAACAGAGATAAATAAAATAGAGAAAATAAAACAAAAGAGAAAATCACAAAAGCAGGATTTCTTAGGAAAAAAACAATAAACATTTAGCTACCTTAACTGAGAAAAAAATTAAACTCTAAAATACTTAAAACCAGAAATGAAACAGGGGACCTTACAACTGATTTTAGAGAAATGAAAAGAACCATAAGAGAATACTATGAAACACTGTATGTTGAAATTAAATAACTGAGATGAATTGTATAATTTCCTAGAAAAACATAACCTACAAAGACTCATAACTCATGAAGAAATAAAATTCTGAACAGACCTTACAACTAGTAAGGAGATTAAATCAGTAATCAAAAACCTCATAACAAAGAGAAGTCTAGGAACAGATGGCTTTATTTCAGAATTCTATTAGACATTTAAAGAATAATTAATACAGAGCCATAAATACATACATACTGATGCCTGACAGAGGGAAGTAAGGTAGAGGGATACAGAAGATCGGTGAAGAGTGGAGAGGTACAGGCTTTCAGTTATGGAATGAATAAGTCATGAGGACAAAAATACAGCATAAAGAATATATTGTCAATGGCACTATAATATAAAATGCTGACTATGGCAGCTATACTTGTGAGCCTAGCATAATATATAGACCTGTTAAATCACTGTGTTGTAAACCTGAAACTAATGTAACATTGTGTGTAAACTATACTTCAAATAAATTAAACAAATAAACAAATAAAAGGACCCATGTAAAAAACAAAACAAAACAAAACACTGTGACAAAATGACACTTAGCAGTAACTGAGAACACCTTGATGTATCAATGGGGATCTGAAAAGCCAACAAGTACTTTCTCATAATTTATTCCAAAGCCATAAAATCCATCCAAACTATTTGAATTTCCAGGCTAGGATATGCACAGTAATCCCCCCCCCCCAAATTTTTTTCCAAAAAAATTGTAGTGGAGAAATTGCTTCCAAACTTATCCTATGAAACTAGCATTACCCTGATACCAGAGCCAGAAAAGGCTCTGTAAGAAAACTATACCAATATCCCCATGAACAATGCTGCAAAAATCCTCAACAAAAATACCAGGAAATGGATTTCAACAGCACATTAAAAGGATTATACACTATGATGAGTAGGATTTATTGGAGGAATGCAAGGATGGTTCAACACAAAAAAATCAATCAGTGTAATGTATCACATTAACGTACTGACAGAAAAGACCTTTATGATCATTTCAATTGATATAGAGTAAGAATTTGACAAAATTAAAGAGTGTTTCATGATAGAATCACTCAACAAAGTAGCAATAGAAGGAAACTACCTCAAGATAATAAAGGCCACATTTGAAAAGTCCACAGCTAGTATCATACTCAATGGTGAAAGACTGAAAGCTTTTCCTCTAAGATAAGGAAGAAGACAAGGATTCTTGCTTTTGCCATTTCTACTTAACATAGTACTGGAGGTCCTAGCTAGAGCAATGAGACAAGAAAAAAAATAAAATGTCTTCTGAATTGGAAAGAAACAGTAAAATTATTTCTGTTCATAGAAAACATGATCTTATATGTAGAAAACCCTAAAGAGTACACATACACATACACAAGACAAAAAAACCCTGTTAGAATTAATAACTGAATTCAATAAAGTAGCAAAATATAAAATTAACACACAAGAATCAGTTGCATTTGTGTATTCTAACAATGAACAATCTGAAAAGGGAATTAAGGAAACAATTTAATACCAAAAAAGAATGTTACTTAGGAATAAACTTAATGCAGGAGGCAAAGGACTTGTACACTGAAAACTACAAACATTTCTGAAAGATATCACAAAGGAAAAGACATCCTATATTCATGGGTTGGAAAACTTTATATCATCAACATCTCAGTAACATCAAAAGTGATCCACAGATTTAATGCAATCCATACCAAAATCCCAATGGCATTTTTTGCAGAAATAAAAAAAATGCATTCTAAATTTCATATGTATTCTCAGTGTATGCTGAATATACAAAGCAATTTTGGGACACACACACACACACACACAAACTTGAAAGCCTCACATTTTCTGATTTCAAAACTTATTACAAAGACGTAGTAATGAAAACAGTATGGTAAGAGCATAAAGACAGACATATAGAAGAACAAAATGGAATTAAGAGCCCAGAAAAACCCTCACATGTATGGGCAAATTCTTTCTGAAAAGGAAAGGGCAATCTTTTAACACACAGTTCTGGGAAAACTGGTTATTGGCTGCAAAATAATGAAGTTGCATTCTTATCTTTTACCCATATACCAAAAATTAACCCAAAATAAATTGAATTCCACATGCAAAGCCTAATACTATAAAACTCTTAGAAGAAAATGTATGGAAAATCTTCATGACATTGGACTTTCAATGGTTTCTTGTATGTGACAAAAAAAGCACAGACAAGAAAGGTGAAAATAGATAAACTGGACTACATTAAAACTAAAAATTTCTGTGAATTGAAGGGTACAATCGATAGAGTGAAAAATCAATCCACAGAATGGGAGAAATATTTGCAAATTTGGTGAAGTAACAGAATCTAATAAGGGGCCAATATCCAGAATATATAAATAATCATGCAATTCAACAACAACAAAAAATAAATAATCCCATTAAAAGTGGGCAAAAGACATTTGAATAGACATTTCTCTAGAGAATACATACAAATGGTCCACAAGATGTTCAACATCACTAACCATTTGGGAACACAAGTCAAATCCCCAATGACATATTATCTCACATCCATTAGGATGATTGCTATCAAAAAGAAAAACCAGAAAATTACAAATGTTGATGAGGATGTACAAAACTGAAGTCTTGTGCACTGCTGAAAATGTAAAATGGTGCAGCTGCTATGGAAAATAGTTTGGCAGTTCTTCAAAAAGTTAAAAATAGAATTACCATATGGCCCAGTAATTACACTTCTGGGTTATATCCAAAAGACTTGAAAACATTCTTGAAAAGATATCTGCACAACTATGTTTATAGCAACATTATTTACAATATCCCAAGGGTGAAGGCAACCCGTGCATGCACTGATGGAGAAAATGTAATATCCATATCCAATAGAATATTATTTTTCCATAAAAGGGAAGGGAATTCTGACACATCCAATGCCATGGATGAATCTTGAGGACATTATGCTAAGTTAAAAAAAAAAAACAGTCACACAAAGACAAATATTGTACAATTTCACTTATGTGAAGTATCTAGAATAGTTACATTCTACTTTTTTTTTTTTTAATTTTTTTTTCAACGTTTATTTATTTTTGGGACAGAGAGAGACAGAGCATGAACGGGGGAGGGGCAGAGAGAGAGGGAGACACAGAATCAGAAACAGGCTCCAGGCTCTGAGCCATCAGCCCAGAGCCCGACGCGGGGCTCGAACTCACGGACCGAGAGATAGTGACCTGGCTGAAGTCAGACGCTTAACCGACTGCGCCACCCAGGCGCCCCACATTCTACTTTTTAAAAAATTTGACACAGTAATAATTTTCAGATAAGTAGCTTTTTAAAAAGTCAACTTTTGGATATACTGATCATCCTATTTTATTTATTTGTTTTCCCATTCATTTTATTTTCTGATTTATCTTTGTTCTTTCTTCTCTTATACTTTCCACTGTTTTTATTTGTTATGTTTCAAATTTCTTTAATAGATATGTAATCAATTTTAGCTTGTTTTTTTATTATGATTACTTTAATGGTGTAAATGTCCATCTAAGTATGAAACCAACAATTTTTATGACATATTTCATTCTTATTTAGTTCAAATATTTTCACTTCCATTAAAATTTTCTAACTTCTATTAAAATTTAAGTGTGTGTGTGTGTGTGTGTGTGTGTGTTTATGTTTGCTTTCTAGTTAGAATATGCAGCACTTCTTGAAACAATAGTTTAATCACATCAGTCTAGAACATTCTCAGTCATTTTCTTCAAATATTTCCTATCCTTTCTTTCTTCTCAATATGGGACTCCAACTAAATCATGTAAGACATTTTCACCATGTCCACATATAACTCAAACAATTCCCACACTTTTATCATTTCTGTTTTCTGTTTCACTCTGGCTTTTTAAATCTTATAAATCTTGCAGATAAGCAAATCTCACTTCAGTTGTCTAATCTATTAAATCTACCCATGAGTTTTTAATTTTTTTTCAATTTCTTTAAACTAAAAAAAAAGTGTTTCACTCATTTATCCCATCCTCCACTCCCACCTCTTTAATCTGCTCTTCATAACTATAAGCTTGTTGTTGGTTTCCACATGAGTCTTTCTCTGTCTGGCTCATTTCACTTAGCATAATGCCCTCAGGTCCATCCATGTTGTCACAAATGGCAAAATGTTGGTTTTTTATGGCTGAGTAATATTTCATTGTATATGTGTACCACAAATTCTTTATCCATTCATCCATCAATGGACACTTAGGTTTTGCCCATAACTTGGCTAATATTGAGTAATGCTCAGTGAAGATAAAAGAAGATAGATCTTTTTGGATTAGTCCTTTTGTTTTCTTTGATTGAATACCCAGAAGTGGAATTGCTGAATCATATGTTAGTTCTATTTTTAATTTTTGAAGACCTCCATACCGCTTTTCATGATATTTATACAAGTTTACATTCCCACCAACAGTGAATGAGGGCTCGTTTCTCCACATGCTCACCAACACTTACATCTTAACTTTCTGATTTTGTAACAGGTATAAGGTAATATCTCATGGTGGTATTGATTTGTATTTTCCCAGTGATTAATGATATTGAGCATCTTTTCATGTACCTTTGTCCATTTGTATGTCTTCTTTGAAAACTGTCTATTCAAGTCCTCTTCCCACTTTGTAATTGTTTCTTTTTGTTTGTTTTGCTATTGAATTGTGTGAGCTCTTTATATATTATGGATATTAGCCCCCAGTTAGGTATATGATTTACAATATTTTCTCCCATTAAATAGATTGCCTTTTCATATTGTTGTTGGTTTTCTTTGCTGTCCAGAAACTTTTTTAGTTTGATGAAGCCCTGCTTGTTTATTTTTGCTCTTGGTATTTTTGGTTTTGGGGTCAGATTAAAAAAAATCATTGCCAAGATCAATGTCAAGGAGATTACCACCTATGTTTTCTTCTACAAGTTTTATAATTTAGGTTTTATGCTCAATTATTTCATTCATTTTTAATTAATTTTTCTGTACAGTGTAAGATAATGGTGCAGCTTCATTCTTTTGCATGTAGCTGTCCAATTTTTCCAACACCATTTATTGAAGAGACTGTCTTTTCCCCACTGTATATTCTTGTTTCCTTTGTTATAAATTATTGTACCATATATACATAGGTTTATTCCTGGGCTCTCTATTTTGTTCCCCTGATCTATATATCTGTTCTTTTAATACTGTTTTGATATTGTTTTGACTACTATAGCTTTATAACATAATTTGAAAGGAATGGATGTGATGCCTCCAGCTTTGTTCTTCTTTCTCATGATTTCTTTGGCCACTTGGGGTTTTGGGGGCTTCCATACAAATTTTAGAATTGTTTGTTCTATTTTTGTGAACAGTATCACTGGAATTGTGATAGGGATTTTGCATTGAATATGAATATATTGCTCTGGTTCATATGGAAATTTTAACAATTTAATTCTTCCAATCAATGAGCAAAAAATGTCTTTCCATTTATTTGTGTCTTCTTCAGTTTTTTTCATTAATGTCTCAGTTTTCAATATAGACAGTTTTGCCTCCTTGGTTAAATATATTCCCAGGTATTTTATTCTTTTTGATGCAATTGTAAATGGGACTTTTAAAAATTTCTCTTTTTGATAGTTTATTATTAAATGAAAAGAAACACAACAGATTTCTGTGTATTTGTTGTATACTGCAAATTTACTCAATTCATTTATTAATTCTAATACTTCTTGGTTGATTCTTAATATATAGTATCTATGTATAGTATCATGTCATCTGCAAATAGTGACAATTTTACTTCTTCCTTTCCATTCTTGATGTCTTTGATTTCTTTTTCTTGCCTAATTTTTCTGGCTAATACTTCTAATACCATGTTGAATAAAGTGATGAGAGCAGACATCCTTGTCTTCTCCCTGATCTTAGAGGAAAAAAATGTCAGCTTTTCACTATGAAATATGATGTTAGCTATGGGCTTGTGATATGTGGCTCTTATAATATTGAGGTACATTCCCTCTGTACCCACTCTTTTGAGAATTTTTATCATAACTAGATGTTGAATTTTGTCAAATACTTTATCTGCATCTATTGAGATGATCACATAATTTTTCCCTTATGTTGTTAATGTGGTGTATCATGTTGACTGAGTGCAGATGTTGAATCATCCTTGCATGCCTTGAATAAGCCTTGAATAAACCTCACTTGATTGTGGTGTATGATCCTTTTAGTGATTGCTGAATTTGGTTTGCTAATATTTTATTTAGGATTTTTGCATCTATATTCATCAGGGTTATTCACCTGTAATTTTCTCTTTTTGTGGCACCTCTGTCTGGTGTTGGTATTAGGGTAATGCTGGTATTGTAAAATGTGTTTGGAAGCATTCTTGCTTCTTCTATTTTTTGGAAGAGTTTCAAAACTCTTGGTTTGGAAATTTTTTTTCATGCTTATTTACTTTTGATACAGAGAGAGAGAGAGACAGACCGTGAGTGAGGGAGGGGCAGAGGGAGACGGAAATACAGAATCCAAAGCAGGCTCCAAGCTCACTACTGTCAGCATAGAGCCCGATGCGGGGCTCAAACCCACAACCTTGAGATCATGACCTGAGCCAAAGTCAGACATTTAACCAACTGAGCCACCCAGGTGCTCCCAAAAGGATCGTTAATTAATTGTTATTAATTCTTCTTTGAATGTTTGGTAGAATTCACCAGTAAAACCATCTGGTCCTGGACTTTTGTTTGTTGGGAGGTTTTTGATTATTAATTCAGTCTCCTTGACAATAATTGTTCTGTTTAGATTTTCTATTTCATCACAATTCAGTATTGGTAGATATATGTTTCCAGTATCAATTTCTCCTAGGTTGTTCAAATTGTTTGCATATAATTGTATATAGTAGTCTTTTATGACCCTTCCTATTTTCTGTGGTACAACTTGTAATTACTCTTTCATTTTGGATTCTTTTTTTAGCCCTCTCCCTTTTTTCCTTGATGAGTATAGCTAAAGGTTTGTTTATTTTGTTTATCTTTTCAAAGAATCAGCTCTCAGTTTCATTGCTTTTTTCTATTGTCTTTTCAGCCTCTATTTCATTTATTTCTGCTCAATCTTTGTTATTTTATTCCTTCTACTAACTTGGGCTTTTTTTGTTTTCCCTTTTCTCCCTAGTTTCTTGAAGTGTGAAGTTAGGTTCTTTATTGAGACTTTTCTTATTTCTTAGGTAGGCATTTATTGATGTAAATTTCCCTCTTAGAACTGCTTTTGCTGTATCCCATAAATCTTGGTATGTTACAGTTCCATTTTTGTCTCAAGGTATATTTTTTAATTTCTTCTTTCATTCATATGTTATTTACTATCATGTTGCTTAATCTCCACATATTTATATATATTTTCCAGTTTTCCCTATGTAATTACTTTCTAGTTTCATACCACTGCAGTCAGAAAAGATGCCTGATATGATTTTAACACTCTTAAATTTATTAAGACTTGTTTTGTGGCCTATTATTTGATCTATCTTGGAAAATACTCCATGTGCACTTGAGAACAATGTGTATTCTATTTCTTTGAGATGGAATGTTTTTTAAATACCTGTTAAGTCCATCTAATCTAACATGTCATTTCAGGCTGATGTTTACTGATTTTCTCTGTGGATGTTCCATCCATTGATGTAAATGAGGTATTAAATTCCCTTGCTATTATTTGTATTGGTATCTACTTGTCCCTTTAGATTTGTTAATACTTGCTTTCTATATTTATGTACTCCTACGTTGGGTGCATAAATATTTACAAACATTATATCTTCTTGCTGGATTGATCCCTTTATCTTTTTTTTTTAATTTTTTTTCAACGTTTATTTATTTGTGGGACAGAGAGAGACAGAGCATGAACGGGGGAGGGGCAGAGAGAGGGAGACACAGAATCGGAAACAGCCTCCAGGCTCTGAGCCATCAGCCCAGAGCCTGACACGGGGCTCCAACCCACGGACCGTGAGATCGTGACCTGGCTGAAGTCGGATGCTTAACCAACTGCGCCACCCAGGCACCCCTGATCTCTTTATCTTTATGTAAGGCCCTTCTTTGTCTCTTATTATCTAGGCTTCATTTAAAAGTCTATTTTTTCTGATATAAGTATAGCTACTCTACCTTTCTTTTGGTTTCCATTTGCAAGGAACATCTTTTTCCATCCCTTCACTTTCAGCCTGTGTGTGTCCTTACATCTAGAGTGTGTCTTGTAAACAACATACAGATGGGTCTTTTTTAAAATGCATTCCACCACTTTTTTTTAATTTTTTTTTAACGTTTATTTATTTTTGAGACAGAGAGAGACAGAGCATGAACAGGGGAGGGGCAGAGAGAGAGGGAGACACAGAATCTAAAACAGGCTATCAGCAGAGAGCCCGACGCGGGGCTCGAACTCACGGACCGTGAGATCATGACCTGAGCCGAAGTCGGACGCTTAACCGACCAAGCCACCCAGGCGCCCCTGCATTCCACCACTTTATGTCTTTTGGTTGGAGAATTTAGTTCATTTATATTTAACATAATTATTGATAGATATGTTTATAGACATGTTATAGACATGTTTTCTAGATGTTTTTGTAGTTCATCTGTGTCTTTCTTCTTAATCTATTCCCTTATGGTTTAATGATTTTCTTTAGTAGTATGCCTATATCCCTTTCTCTCTCTGTGTGTGTATGTGTGTGTATATTTACTATAGGCTTTCCGTTGTGGTTACCATAAGGCTTACATATAACAATTTATATTAATAACAGTCTGTTTCAAATTGATTTCAACTGAAGTTTGATCTTATTCTAAATCTCCACATTTCTGCTCCCCCTCATTCTATGTTTTTAATGTCACATTTTCCTTCCTTTTATCTTATGTATTCCTTATCTAATTATTGTAATAATAATTTTTTATTACTTTTATCTTTTAACTTTCATACTAGCTTTATAATAATTAATCCACTATTTTTACTATATATACTTTTCCAGTGATTTATTCTGTGTATATGTGTGTGTGTGTGTGTGTGTGTGTGTGTGTGACTACTTAGTACCATTTTTTCTTCAGTTTAAAAAAGTCCCTCTAACATTTTTTTGTAAGGCTGCTTTAGTGGTGATGAACTCCTTTAGCTTTCCTTGTCTGGAAACTGTCTCTCCTTCAATCTCAGTAATATATTTGCCAGTACAATATTCTTGTTTAGAAGGGGTTTTTTGTTTGTTTGTTTGTTTGTTTTGCTTTGCTTTGCTTACTGCATTTTGAATATATTCTATCACTCCTTTCTAGTCAGCATAGTTTGTTTTGAAAAACCTATTAGTCTTATGCGGTTTCCTTATATGTAACAGATTGTTTTTGTCTTGTTACTTTTAGGAGTCTCTCTTTGTCTTTAATTTTTGACACTTTAACTATGATATGGGTTTCTCTGGTTCAAATTATTTGGAACTTTCTGAGATTCCTGGATTTGTATGTCTTTCTCCTTCCCCACATTGGGAAAGTTTTCAGCCATTATTTCTTTAATTTAGATTTCTGCTACTTTCTCTCTTTTCCTTCTAGGACCCCTATAATATGGCTGTTAGTCCATTTGATGTTGTTCCATATGTATTTTAAACTATATTCATTCTTTTTCCTTTTTATTACTCTGACTGGGTGGGTTCCACTTCTTTTACTTCAGTTTAACTGATCATTTTCCCACCTTATTTAGTCTGTGAGGAACCCTCTAGCATATTTTTTTTTTTTACTTCAGTTATTGCATTCTCCAGCTCTGTGACTTCTCCCTGTCACTTTCTTATATTTTCCATCTCTTTGTTGAAGTTATCATTGCTTTCATAAATTTTTATCCACAATTAGGTGAGCATCTTTTTTTTTTAATTTTTTTCAACGTTTTTTATTTATTTTTGGGACAGAGAGAGACAGAGCATGAACAGGGGAGGGGCAGAGAGAGAGGGAGACACAGAATCAGAAACAGGCTCCAGGCTCCAGGCTCCGAGCCATCAGCCCAGAGCCTGATGTGGGGCTCCAACTCACGGACCACGAGATTGTGACCTGGCTGAAGTCGGATGCTTAACCGACTGCACCACCCAGGCGCCCCTAGGTGAGCATCTTTATGACCATTACATTGAACTCCTTATCTGGTAAATTACTTATCTCCATTTCATTAAGATTTTGTTCTGAGGTTTTATCACATTTTTAAAAAATTTGGAATATATTTATGTGTTTCCTAATTTTGCTTGACCCTCTGAGTCAGTTTCTGCAGTTGAAAGAACCACTTCTCTCAGTCTTGAAGTAGTAGCTTCATGTAGGAGATGAAACTTTCATTCAGCTCTGCCTCAGGACTTTGTTGTGTTTTAAACATCTGTGAATGTACAAGCAGGCTATTATATGTTTAACAGCTCCCAGTATTTGACAATATGCCAAGACCTGTCAGTATCCCAAAGGGGAGGGTATCAGGACCTAGATTCAGGCTAACAGGAAGCATTACCCTCAGGCAGCAGCTTTCAAAAAAAAATATATATATATATATACAGTTTGGAAGGACCACAAGCTTAAGCCTCACTGGCCACCAATGCTAGGTGATAGGGATGTGTTCCCTGGGCAACAATTGCAAAAATCAGGGTTCCAGATGAGTGTATAAATTTTCTTCTGGGACATATTGGCTAGCTACAGCAAGATAGAGGAAAAGTACCAAGATGGCATCCACAGCCTACATTCCTTGAGAGCAGTTCTGTAGACCACTAAATGTATGCCAACCCCCTAAGCATTCCCCTCAGTCTAAAGCTCCAGGACAATCGAAGAGTCCGTTTTCAGAGAAAGATTAGGAAAGGGGTGAGGGGATGAACATCAGTCCACTGTCTGTGCAGTGCTCTGGGGGTGGTAGCCTGCCAATAAGTGTCCCTCCAATTGCCATACTCCCACAGGACCCACAAACACAAACCTCTCCATCCACCAGAGCCAGGCGATCAAGAGGTGTTCTCTGGACATCAGCCACAAGAACTGGGCACCAGCCATGTGTAAATCTCTCCAAGAGACACTGGTGTTCTAGAGTGCAGCAGAGGGCGAGTATAAAGACATCACTTAACTTTCAAAGTCTCTGGAAAGGATTACAGTAAGCCCTTCGAGGTATGTTTAATTAGAAACCTGTCCCTCAGGCTGCAGTCATGAAGATTAGCTAACTGGCTTCCTTTACAGAAAGACTGAGTTCCTGGTCTGTTGTCTCTTGCTCTGCCCTGAAGGTGGTAGCTATTTAAGAACTCTTTCTCCATTGCTTACAATCTTGTGGGACCCATGAGTGTAAGTCCCACTGGCTACCAGAGCCAGACAAGATAACGTTGTCACCTGGCAGCAATCACAATAATTGGGGTGCCAGATAGGGTATGAGCTATTTTCTGGGTGACACTGATTGTTACCGTCTAATGTGATCAGGAATGCAAGCTTCCTCAGCCTCCAGAGCCAGGTGATTAACACATATTCCCCTGGGTGGGAGCCACAAAAATCAGGACATCAGGTGCATGTAAAGGCTCCTTCTGGGAACTACTGGTGCTCTGGAGCATGGCAAAGAAAGATGAGAAGGTGACACCTGCCAGTATCTATCCCTGGAGAGTGTTCAGCAGGCCCCCAGATATGTGTTAAATTAGATGCATTCTCCTCAAGCTAAGGTTTCAACATAAGCAGGTGAGCCTCATTCGCTTTAAGTCTAGGTGTGATTGATTGGCTATTTCCGAACTGGGCCCTGCAGTGGGTGAGTCTGAGTGTGCAAGCCCTTTAAGGTGTTTCCCTGATCATTACAGTCTTATGGGTCTTGGGACATGAGCCCCTGTTGACTTTTAAAAATAGATGTGTTGGGGGCTTCTCTCTCATGTGCATGTCTTAAGGGCAGGGGTGCTCAATTTGGGATTTGAAGCCTATATTCCTTAGAGACCACCCATGAGTTTTCAATTTCAGTTTCTACATTTTTCAGTTTAGAGTTTACACTTGGTTCCTTTTTATAGGTTTATAGCTTTCAGTGCCCTTGACAAAATTTTTAATCACATATTTTAGTTCCTTGAACATATTAAACAAAATTGCTTCAAAACCTGTGTAATTTCCTTTTTGCTCAATCCCCTGTGGATATTTATATATCATATTGGTTTTTACTATGGCCTTATCCTTTCATATGCCTGATATTTTTGATTGAGTGCTGGACATGGTATAGGAAAAAATCAGAGATAATTCAAGACTTGGAACGATGTTATCTCTCTCCAGAGAGGAATGATTTTACTTCTGGCTGGCTGTTACTTGAGGGACAGTTGTAATATCAGATAATCTTAATTCAATTGATACTTGAAGTGATTCAAAATTGGCTTTTAGTTTTTGTTTGTTGAACTTCCAGATCCGCCTTTCTTAAATGTTTAACCTTGTTGGGTTTATAAAAATCATTCCGGGGGCACCTGGGTGGCGCAGTCGGTTAAGCATCCGACTTTAGCCAGGTCACGATCTTGCGGTCCGTGAGTTCGAGCCCCGGGTCAGGCTCTGGGCTGATGGCTCGGAGCCTGGAGCCTGTTTCCGATTCTGTGTCTCCCTCTCTCTCTGCCCCTCCCCCGTTCATGCTCTGTCTCTCTCTGTCCCAAAAATAAATAAAAACGTTGAAAAAAAAATCATTCCGTATTATTGGCTCTAAAATCTACATTTTCTTCAGGTAGTTCCACAAGACTTTTGAAACCTACACTCAGTTTCTCAGTCTCTTCGTATCTGCTTCACATTCAGGAGAAAATTTGGATGGCGAAAAGCAGTCCCAAATGTGGATTAACTTTTCTGAGTTATCTTTTTTCATGTCTGATGTGTTCAAAATATTTTGTATTGTATAGTTTGTCCTGGTTTTCTAGTTTCTTTCAATAAGAAGGTTGCTCTGAACCATATCATCTGCCAAAGCTTGAAACGAAACTCCTACCTTTTCATTTTCAGGTGAAGTAATTTCCACCTCTATCACATACTTGGCTAAGGATTTCATTTTACATTGCCAAAAATTAATTAATGTGCTCTACTTTACAAAAGAAGAAAAGAAGCCACTTCAGACTTTACTCCATAGCAGCACTAAGGCTCTAATAATTGAGATTTTTCTTTATCATACCCATGTTCATCTAAGTGGAAGGAAGAAATACAGAGCTTCATTTTTTTCCCCATTGATATAAATTATGTCATCCATGCAGGAAGCAGAAAGAACTACAGTTTGTTGTTTTGTTGCTAATGGAACGATTTAGTTTTTCCATCTGGAGTTGAATGGTAAATTTATCAAGGGCAATGGTTGTATCTTAATGGTTCTTTTTACTTATTAATCACACAATAAGTAGTTGTTGATTAAATGAAATCAAAACTAATTCAATGATACATGCATGAGTTCAATGGTACAAAATAGTATTTAAAATTTTTTAAATGTTTATTTTTGAGAGAGAGACAGAGAGTGACTGGGGGAGAGGCAGAGAGAGAGAGAGAGGGAGACACAGAATTTGAAGCAGGCTGTAGGCTCTGAGCTGTCAGCACAGAGCCTGATGCGGGGCTTAAACTCATGGACCGTGAGATCATGACCTGAGCCAAAGTCAGATGCTTAAACTGACTGAGTCACCCAGGTGCCCCAGCACCAAAATAGTATTTTAAAGAGTTCCAGAGCACAGGGGGTTGGAGGCTATTTGATTGTCTTTGAAATACCATCCATGAAGAGCAAACATTTTACTTTTTATTGTGAAGTAGAAGAGTAATCAGGAAGACATTAGATAATATGACAATTAAGAAAATTTTATATTTGTCATGTGCTCAGTTGCATCATATGAGTGAAGTATTATTAATAGAAATTTTTTTTCTCTTAACCTCAGTGAAAATTATATTTAACCTCAAATTTTTAGGTGTTTATTTATTTCCATATTCTGATTTAATGAAGCATACAATTATAGAATAAAAGAGAATTTTCTTAAGGCTTTGGGTAGGTTAATACAAAATTTATGCAGAGTTACGTAAGCCTTGTTGAATGCAATCTTGCTGTGTGCACTTCAGTAATAAGTAGGAATATCTAACATCTTCTAAGCTGATGAGAATAATGCGTGTGAAAGTACAAGAAAAGAATAAATGTAAGACAGTCTGAGCAGAAATTGCTTTGCTGATGTCCTACATACAGGTTGCTAGGCACACTCTAATGCAATCAAATAAAAGAACATTATTTCAAACCTACTCACAATTCAATTCATTTGTTATTTTAAAGTCTTCAAGTCAGAATTCGGATGCACTGACAGGCTTAGGGGTAAAATTATGGTGTTCTATCATTTCTTAGAGAATAGAAAAAAATTCTGAAACATGACAACATTTAGTTAAATGACATAGTACCCCACTTAAGCTTAGGCTTAGATATGTTAAGTCAGTTATTAAAGCCTGATTTATGAGAAGTATGCCTCCCTACACACCCAAATTATCTTATGGTGTATTTCAACTTCCTTTCTACTGTGATGCAAGTTGTAATTTATTATGTGACAAGAGAAATGCAAGGGGGAAAACTAGCATCTGTAGCAGCATGGAGTGAGGACAAGATGACCTGAGATTTTCTCTTAGCTTCCTTTAACTTAGATACATGACTGGAAGGAGAAACCAAGTCTTTGGGTATTAGCTACCCCACCTTAAAATTAAAGATAAACATGATTTTAATGTTGTTTCCAGTTTTGCTCTTCTAATATCTAATTATCTAGGATATCTCATACCCTTAGTATCCACCAACAAAAAATCACTTCTCCAAATATAAATGTGATGTCAACATTTGAAAAATGTTTCTTTTTCGATAAGCTCTATAATGATGCATGTTCTATAGAATTTCATACAAAGTTTTATCTTATTTTGGTTTTTTTTATTCTCATGAGCAAAGGACACAAATAAAATAGGAATCTGTCTCTAAAACTTCTTATCCATATTCATTTAAACTGGGTTACAAGAATTTAATCATATTGTCCATATTCATTTAACTTGGATTATTAATAAGAACATCTAATCTGTCAAGAAACATATACTCATTTTTCCCATAAAAATTATATTTGAGGTAATTACAGTCATCTATTGAGTATTTACATATGAAAAATAGAACAATAGCCGGGATTACATAAGGTGGGAACTGATTTAAGCAATTATCTCACTGATTTTAAAAGGCAATAAACCATTATTTTTTAAGCCAAATTATTTTCTTTTATTTACAGACCATGTAATTTTCAAAAACTATTTTTTTTAATACCCATCAACTGACAGAAGATAAAAATAATTTGGAAGCATATAAAGTGCCAAACAAAGCTGATTTAAGAAATGGCTTAATTTTAGATGATATTATTTTACACTGTGGTATCAAAAGTAAAGTTGTGAGGTGGCAAATTTTTGCTGGAAAAATTATGGGAAAAGCTTTGTAAATACTTTTATGGCAGGGGCACTGAGTGGCTCAGTCGGTTACGCATCCAACTTCGGCTCATGATCTCGCGGCTCATGAGTTTGAGCCCCGTGTCAGGCCCTGTGCTGACAGCTCGGAGCCTGGAGTCTGGTAGTGATTGTGTGTGTGTCTCTCTCTGCTCCTCCCCCAACTCACGCTCTACCTCTGTCTCTCTGTCAAAAGTGAATAAATATTAAAAAAAAAACTTTTATGGCAAAACATTGAAGGAAATTTTGTATTTATACCTCCAGTGATGGCAATAAAAGTTCTTAAGAATGAGGGAGGAATCTTCCAGTTCTTTCTTTTGTAACCAAAATTCAGCTGTCATATCTGAGGCACTTTAAATGACTTGAGAACACAGTTACTGACTCCATATCTCCAAACAAGCAAATTCAGCGTAGGGGGGCTGATTTTTAAATATGTTTAGCTTCTGAACCTTCTCTTCAAAGGAATCCTAATGTAAAGAATGTATCATCATATAGCTAAATGTGGAATTGTTCACTTGGGGGCCCTGAAGGACTCATGGCGATCCCTAGGGGTTGTAAGGTGAGGCACAGTTTGAAAAACACTGTTATGATAGACCTTGCTTTAGAATCAGACCAACATGATAGTTTAATTCCAGATTTGCTGCTTTCTAGCAGGGTGATCTTGGACAAATTATTAAACAACTTCTCTGACCTTTCATTTCTTTGTAATTGATTGTCTTTCAAAAGGGCTGCCGACAGTATCCACTATCTCTTTACATACGTGCCACTCATCCTATCAAAAGGCGGCATGTTTTTCCTCCATTTAAATCTGAACCCGCTTTGTGACTTGCTAGATTAATAGAATACGGCTGAATGAATGCTGAGTCGGTTCTGGGAGTTCAGGCAGTGTCTGCTTTCCCTGTCTTGGAGCCCTCAGCCCCCGTGCAAGAATTTCAATCACCCTGCTGGAGCAGAAGCCCATCCTGGTTCCACTGTTTTCAGCCATTCATTTGAGATACGAGATACATGAATGAAGTCATCTGGGGTGCAGCCATCACCAAATGGATCAGAAGAACCACTGGACTGAGCCCAGACAACACAGAATTAGGGAACTAATACATTGTAACTCTTTTAAGCTGCAAGTTATGGAGAGATTTACTAAAGGGGACATTCTTCACCTATGAACTTGAGACAATTATAACCAGTTGGTAATGTTACTGTGAGAATTTGAGATCTTATACATGAAGGAATTTGCCTGTGTCGGAGCTTAATTCCTCCCCCCCCCCCACCTCCCCACCCCTCCCCACCGCTTTTTCCTCTTTTCCTTCAAATACCTTTATCCTTATCATCTAAACTCCAATGCCTAAGATACTGACAGATATGGGAATGATTTTGACTAAAAGGAGAGAGAACATATATACACTTGGGGAGAAAGCAAAACCTAGACATGACCAGTGCCTCTCTATTCATGACTCTCTTCTCACTTCTCATCATGTATCTCAGCTGCAAGATGAGTGTGGTTGTCTCTGCAAGGTTTAATAAATAGTATACCTCTTTTACACACTTGTTCTGGGCCACTTGAGAAGTTAAACAAAGGAGTAGAAGGAGGGACATCAGAATATTCAGACAATTGCTGGTTGAGGATAGATGGAGCCCTTAACTTTAGAGACTTCCAAACACTGAATCCCAGGCCCCACTGATCTGAGGCGTAATTGATCCGTTAGGACTCTCCCTGCTGGGGAGAACCTTGTGGCAAAGCTGAGTACTACCCCTGGGATTGAATATGTGAAGAGGCAGAAAGAGAGACCACGGGCTACTTTCAAAGCTTTCTCCAGACATGGGAGGAATGTTCTCAGCAGTAGTGAAGAAACCTCTCTAACACCAGCTTCTGTCCTGCTCCAGATCTCTAATTTCACAACTATGGGGTACTGCTTGGACACATAGTGTTTGTGACTCTTTCCATAAACTCTCACTCCCATAGTATTTCCTGGTGAGCAAGTACATGTAAATATGTATGTTTAAAAACTCATTTTTACTGGAATAATCACCGGGCAAATGGCCCTACTAAGGTACAATGTTAAAAATGCATCATCAGAAATAATTATTTAAAAAAAAAACGATGTTATCCTCAAACATATGCTTTATCAGAAAGCCCTCACAGTCCATTTGGATAGCCTCTATGTTGCTTAGCTTGCAGGATTTGCTCTTACTAAAACATTAATGACACACAGTAAATTTCCACTCATTTGCAAGCCTTTCTAGTAGGTAATAATGTATTTGCTCTGTGATTTTAATTGCAAATTGTGCCCTTAGAACTCCTGTGTAAATATTTTCTTAGCACAGTACTGCAGAAGCATAGGCATCTATTATGCCAGGCGGAAAAATTTGCATTTAAGTAATATTATATGTAATAGAAGCAAGCAAATTTCTGCATCGAAACTTTCATTTGTCCTCACTATTTTTCCAGGAAGACAAGTCATACTAAGAGTCTTAATACTTGAACTCAAAGGGATACTGCTCTTCTGTGAAAAAGAACCTGTTCGTGTATAATGTATGACTGGATAACTAGATATTGTGGTTTTCCTAGGCCAGGTCTGGTTTATGCCAGTTGCCTAATAATTATTAATGGTGCTTTCTTCCATTTAAAAAGGTGTCTAGGGCTTGAACAGTAAATTATATGGTCATCCTATATATAACTGTAGTATTTTAACACGATTATCTATAAACCACATATGAAGGTATATACTCACAGATAATTAGATCTTGGGCTTAAATCATAGTAAATTTATCCAAAGTAAGAATTTCTTGGAAGAAAATATTTGCAGACCTTATATCTGATAAGAAGTTAAAATTCAAAACATATAAAGAATTCATAAAAATTCAATAACAAAAAATAACCCAATTAGAAAATGGACAAAGGGCCTGAATGGTCATTTTTCTAAAGAGAACATACAAATGGCCAACAGGTATGTGAAAACATGTTTAACATCACTAATTATCAAGAAAAGGCAAATCAAAACCTCATATGAGTTAGAATAGCTATTACCAAAAGTCGAAGCAAAGTGTTGGAGAAGGTGTGGAGACAAGGAAACCTTTTGTGCACTGTTGGGGGGAATATAACTTGGTACAGCCATTATGGAAAAGAGTATGGAGATTTCTCCAAAAATTAGAACTACCATATGATCCAGCAATCATATCCAAAGGATATGAAGTCAGGATCTTGAAGAGATAATTTCCACTCCATGTTCACTTCAGCATTATTCACAGTAGCCAAGACAACGTAAGAGTCCTTTAACAGATGAATGGATAAAGAAAATGTGAGATAGATGATAAATAGTTAGATGGATAGATGGATGGATAGATGGATGGATAGATAGATAGATAGATAGATAGATAGATAGATAGATAGATAGAATGGAATATTATTCAACCTTAGAAATGAGAAAAAAATCCATTTTTTAAAAATATTATGTTTTCTCCATTGAATGGTCTTGACACTTTCATTGAAAATCAATTGGCCATATATATGAGGTCGATTTCTGGACCTCTTTTCTATTCTGTTGGTCTGTGTGTTTCTCCATGTGTTTGATTACTTTTGTAATCTTTTATAGCTTTGTAGTAAGTTTTGAAATTAGACTCTTTGGCTCTTCAGAGTCCTGGGAGATTTCATATGAAAATTAGGATTGTTTTCTATTTCTGCAAAAAATGCCATTGGGATTTTGATAGGGATGGCATGTAATCTGTAGATTGCCTTGGGTAATATTGTCATCTTAATAATATTACATCTTATAATACATGAACACAGAATGTCTTTCCACTTATTTATGTCTTCTTTAATTTATTTTAGCAACATTTTATAGTTTGCAGGTTACATGTTTTGTCCATTGATTAAATTTGTTCTAAATATTATATTCTCAGGGCGCCTGGGTGGCTTAGTTGGTTGAGTGTCCGACTTCAGCTCAGGTCATGATCTCACAGCTTGTGAGTTCAAGCCCTGCATCGGGCTCTGTGCTGACAGCTCAGAGCCTGGAACCTGCTTTGGAGTCTGTGTCTCCCTCTCTTTCTGTCACTAACCCACTTGCATTCTGTCTCTGTCTCTCTCAAAAATAAAAAAAAAAAATTGAAATAAATATTATATTCTTTTGGATACTTTTACAAACTGAATTATTTTCTCAACTTCTTTCTTGGATTGTTTATACTACCATACAGAAATGCATCAGGTTTTGTGTTGATTTAACATCCCACAACATTGCAAAATTTATTACCTCTAATAGTATTTTTGTGGAGTTTTAGAATTTTCTAGAATTTTTTAGAATTTTCTAAAATAGCATGTCATCTGCAAAGAAGATTTTATTTATTCCTCTCCAATTTCATTGTTTTATTTCCTTTTTATGCCTAATTTCTCTAGCTAGAACTTCTACTACTATATTGAATTTTTTTTTAATTTTTTAATTTAATTTTGAGACAGAGACAGACAGAGCATGAGCAGGGGAGGGGCAGAGAGAGAGAGGGAGACACAGAATCATAAGCAGGCTCCAGGCTCTGAGCTGTCAGCACAGAGCCTGACGTAGGGCTCGAACTCACAGACCATGAGATCATGACCTGAGCTGAAGTAGTACGCTTAACTGACTGAGCCACCCAGGTGCCCCTATATTGAATATTAATGGCAGAAGTGGCATCCTGTCCTGCTCCTTACCTTAGGGTTTTTCATCACTGAGTGTGATGTTAATTGTGTGGATATAGCTCAGTTTTACAAATTATAGTTTGTACAAAAGAATTTTATGATTCATTAGTTTCAAGTTGAGAACTTCTTTTGAAGATTTGTTTACATTTTTCAAGGACGAAAAAATTAAGGTCTGGGTTTCTAAAAGGCAAAACTGGACAAACAACAGTACCTATAAAGATACCTTCTTATGTCTAAGAAATGATTAGATTACTTGACCTTGGATAATAGTAAGTGTTCTTTCCAGGCGACATATGCCAGAAAACTTAATGTGTGAATAGAATTAGGATAAAAGATATATTTTAGAAACAAAGCCCATCAAGACACACAAACACACAGAAAATCCTTGTTCTTGGGTTAAACATTCTTTAAGAAAATTTTTCTCATTAGTTAGTGGAGAAAACTTCTGATAATAAAAGCAACAAATAGGTTGATAGATTTTGATGTGTAAGATGAATTGCTTTAATAGTTGCTACCGAGCTGCTACCATCATCATTTCAGAATTTTCTCAGGACACACTGTTCATAGGGGCATGGCCATCTTGTTGTATGGGCTGAGTAGTTGGTCGAACAGTGAAGATTTAAGGGCATATTTTCTCTATGTCTGTGTACTGTCACAAATCCCAAACCAAAATAGCCATCATTTGAAGTGATGGAAATGAAGGAACCCAACCACCATCCTTTTGATTTTTTAAAAAATACATTACTTATTTTTTCCCGCATTAAGAAGTAAAGAGACAAGGTATTTTAAACACGATTTTATGTTCAATCGATAAATGCATCCTTGAAGAAATCATCTTTATTGTATTATCACCCATTTAAAGGAACTATTTGTTCTATGCCTTGAGTTAATTTTGTTCCCCCCCCCCCCAGCTTTATATATGCAGGGAGAGGACTGAAGAATTAAGCACTCTTTATGAATTAAAGAAAAATAAGTTCAAGCTAAAAATATCCATGTTTAAATGTTTGGATGTTGAAGAAATAATCTATCATTGTGTGGAAGGTTAAACCAGATGACCTCTCTAAGCCATTCCAATTCTAAATTCTGCAATTTAAGAAACTGCTATTGTGTTTAACTGTTTGGCAAGATCTAATTAGCCATCCTGTCAGGACCTTTGTGAACCCAGTAAAATTATGCAAACTTGTAATGAGAGTTAACAGGGAGTTGGGTAAGTCCTTTATCTGGCATGAGGAGATTCATTTTAATAACACTAGTGTAATGCAACTGCCTTAATTGCCTGAGAAATGTCATTTAAAGTTAACCAAGTGCATATGAACATACAGGGCATTGCAGAGAAAATAATGATGAATGATTTACATCCTAGATTTGCATTTTTTCACAGTGGCTATATTTAGACCATCAGTTTCATGAATTTATTGTTAAGTTTCCAGTATAGCTGTTAATAAATAAAATGAAAATAATTACACTTTTAGTCAAATATGATTCTAGTATGTCTATTTAATATAATCCTTGCATTTGTCCTGACATATATAATTATGTGTATGTATGTATGGTTATTGTTATTATATGTATTACTTTTATATACACATATACAATCCTGTTTATATAACACATATGCATACTCATCAGTTTCTAAAAACTAATTCACTTTTGATTTCTGATTAATGGATGAGCTGTATTAAACAGTGTTACCATGTCAGATTTGAAAAAATATGAGAATACTTTGACAAAAGTTGACAATCCATTAAAATAAGTGTAAAATGAAGTCTTTGTCATATAGAAGTATAAATTTCGTTTGAAATCAAGACTGAATATAGAAAATGGGGAAAAAAACAACTCATGGCATAGTGAATCTTTTAAATTACTATTGTTATGTCATTATTGTTCTTATTGTTATTTGAGTAGAATACACAGTGAGTAGATAAGAGCTTTCGTGTGTAATTTTATATACTGATTTTGACTGATGATGGTGATAGCTGTGGTGATGATAATGAAGTAGGTCAAAGACCCAGATGATTGGTGATGGTAGAATTAGTCAGGAACGTGCTTATGGATTAGACTGACCTTGATCTGGACCTCAAAATGATGAGTAGAATTTGAATAATCAGAAAAACTTAGAAACTCTACCACCCTGAATAAATTAAAAACAGTACTCTTTTTGTTTTTATTTTTCAATGTGGAAATGGCTTAATTTCTTATGTCACATAAGATCATGTAAGAATGATAATGGATGGTGTGGCTGTGAGTTTAGTATGTGAGAGGGAAAAATAGAACTTTAGATATTAGACCATTTATATACATGAACTCTGTATTGAGGAATATAAAATAATTTTTGGTCAATTGGGAAGTTATATGTGAACAAAATAATATGAACAAAGAGACAAAAAAGTAATAAAGAACATAACTTTAACTTCTTTTCTCTTTAACTTTAACTTCTTTTCTCTACTCATGTACATACATCTACTCACTTACATATAAATAGAAACAAAGAGTATATACACACATAGATATATATATATATGTACATAATATACACACACAGATATACACATACTGTTTACTTAATAGTTTTAAATTACTTTACTATATCCAAGGTATGTTTCCATGTAAACTATAGAGATCCGCATCATTATTTAAAAACTAACTTTGAATTTCTCTTTCCCTCCATCATATTGGCCTAGTGAAAACCCTAACCTTTATTTAAAGCATAACTATCTGCTATGCATACACAGAATGTGTTTGAAGAAAACATAACCATTTGGATGGTGCTTACTTTAAATATATGTCTACAAATCTCAGGGAGATTTGTACTCAGAGGTACTCAGAACTACCTGTCATCTTAATTCTACTTCCTTAGTTAATTTTGTCTTCTACTTTGTTGAGTCAAATATTTTGCACATTCTCTTCTCTCCAACTTACATCTAATTCTCTGTAGAAGCAATCAGAAGAAAACTTCTTTTCCTTTTACTACAGATGCCCAACCTAAGAACAGCTATGTCCAAATACTCTCTTTCTCCACCCATCACAATGGATCACCATTATGGCCAAAATTTTTCACTTGAACTCTGAATCTGATGCCCTTTGTTTCTATAACTTTTTTTCCTCTGTTATATTATCTTTTTTTTAACTCCCTAATGGATCATTTCCATCAACATGTGAACATGAACATGATGAAATATTTTCAGTCTTAAGAAATCACCCCCTCCCCTCTCTTCATTATATCCCCTACTCCAGCTACCACTTCATTTTTCTGCTCCTCTTTCTAGAAAAATCTCTTGCAAAAGTTGTCTCTATTATCTGTCTTTGTATAATTAATTTTTTTTTAATGAAACCCACTCATTTTCAGCTTTCCTTGACTCATCTCTGGGTTAAAGTTCATCAATGGTCTTTATGTTGTCAGACTGAAAGTTCATTTACAAGCCATCAATGAACTTGATATCCCATTGGCCTTTGAAAACTCCCTCCTTCCTGGAGCACTTTCTTCATTACGTTTTCCAGGGCACTGCCCATTTCTGGTCCCCTTCCTCACCTGATGCTAATTATGTTTCATTGCTGGAGTCTCTTCCTCTTTTTGTTTTCCAAAAATTGGGTTGCTCCAGGGTTCTGTGTTTTCTTATCTCCACCTATTCCTTAGGTAATTTCACCCATTCTCAAGGTTTTATACACCATGTGTACACTGAAGAAGCACAGAAGTCTTCTTCCCTGAAATGCAGACTTAAATCTCCAATGGCCATTTGACATATCTCTTTGGATATCCCATAGACCATTTAAAATTAACATGTTTCAAACTGAACTTTTGATATCTTACTCTTTCTCCCTTCCCTTCCACCACCTGCTAATTTGGGGAGGGGAGTAGAGACACTAATTGCCACCCAGTTTCCATTCAGCTTTTTAACCAACAGAATCTTGATTATGTACATGCTGGAAATGTACCCAGCTAAAATTTCTCACTTGCCCAGAACTATGTCATATGGCAACCTTAGGCTCATGAAAGAGAATGGGGGAGACTTCCGTCTATTCTATTCTCTGGAATAATGTACATGGCACAGGGATTCATTGCTCATTGAATATTTAGTAAAACTAATTCAGACAATTGATTGCTCCTCATTGGGTATGTGTGTTTGTGGTAAGAGTTAAGTTATATTCAATTTAAAGGAGAAAATGTAATAGGTATCCATTTATATTTGGCAGAAAAATATTAATTGTGAATGTCTAAAAGATGAGGAAGAAAGAATTTTTCAGCATACGTGTGAAGAACAGTAAAATTGGCTACAGAGGGTATACAGCTATTTAGAATATACACATAAATGGTTCAATGTGCACATTTCCTGGTTTAGTGGATACTCAGTAAATATTGACAATTGCTAATATAATTGACTTTGATACCTTCAAAGCTGAAACTATATACAGTAAAGACTCTTCAGAAGTTTACTTCAGCTTTTTTAAAGGATTTTTTAAAAAGGTGTTTTATGTTTAAAATAAAATTCAGAGGAAGGTATGGAACTTTCTCATATATCCCCTGTCCCTACAAACGCATAGTCTTTTCCATGAACATCACTCACCAAAATGGTACTTTTATTTGTTTTTTGTTTGTTTGTTTGTTTACCAAAGATGAACCCACACTGAAACATCATAATTACTCAACATTCATTGTTTACCTTAGAGTTCACTCTTGGTTTTGCACATTCTATGGGTTTGAACAAATGTATAATTACGTATATCCACTATTATAATATCATACAGAGTGTTTTCACTGCCCTGAAAATCGTGTGTGTTCTGCTTCTCATCTTTGCGCCCTACCCTACCAGGCAACCATAGATTTTCTTTGTTGTATTTGTAGGTTTGCCTTTTCCAAAATGTCACATAGAGATAACACTTGAAAAACAGGGTTTAGGGGTGCTGACCCCTGCACAATAAAAAACCCATGTATAAACTTTAAAAACTTCTTTGAATTTGTAACTTATGTACAGTTGACATATATCAAATTATTTTCAGGTGTACAACATAGTGATTCAACAATTATATACTTTACAAAGTGCTTCCACTCTAAATGTATTACAAAAGTAGTAGCTATATTCCCTGTGTTATACTTTTCTTCCCTGTAACTTACTTACTTTGTAACTGGAAGCTTGTATCTTTTAATCCATTTTTGTACATTTTGCCCATTTCCACACTTCCCTCCTTTTTGGCAATCACTAATTTGTTCTCTATATTTACGAATCTGTTTCTCTGTTGTTGTTGTATGTTTGTTCATTTCGTTGTCCTTTAGATTCCACATGTGAATGAAGTCATATGCTATTTGTATCGGCAAAGAAGTGAAGAAATGGGAACCATTGGTGGGAATGTAAACTGGTGCAGTCAGTATGGAAAACAGTATGGCAGTTACTAAAAAAGTTAAAAATAGAAGTACCATATGATCCAAAAATACCTAGGAATAAACCTAACCAAAGAGGTGAACAATCTATACACTGAAAACTATAGAAAGCTTATGAAAGAAATTGAAGAAGAGACAAAAAAAAAAAAAGGAAAAATATTCCATGCTCCTGGATTGGAAGAACAAATATTGTTAAAATGTCTCTACTACCCAGAGCAATCTACATATTCAATGCAATCCTTATCACATTAACACCAGCATTCTTCACAGAACTAGAACACACGATCCTAAAATTTGTATGGAACCAGAAAAGACCCCAAATAGCCAAAGCAATCTTGAAAACGAAAACCAAAGGCGGAGATATCACTATTCTGGACTTTAAGCTGTATTACAAAGCTGTAATCATCAAGACATCATGGTACTTGCACAAAAACAGACACTAAGATCATTGGAACAGGATAGAGAACCCAGAAATGGACCCACAAATGTATAGCCAACTAATCTTTGACAAAGCAGGAAAGAATATCCAATGGAATAAAGACAGTCTCTTCAGCAGGTGGTGCTGGGAAAACTGGACAGCGACATGCTGAAGAATGAACCTGGATCACTTTGTTACACCATACACAAAAATAAACTCAAAATGGATGAAAGATCTAAATGTAAGACAGGAAGCCATCAAAATCCTTGAGGAGAAAGCAGGCTAAAACCTCTTTGATCTTGCCTGCAGCAACTTCTTACTCAACACGTCTCCGGAGGCAAGGGAAACAAAAGCAAAAATGAACTATTGGGACCTCATCAAGATAAAAAGCTTCTGCATAGTGAAGGACATAATCAGCAAAACTAAAAGGCAACCAACGGAATGGGAGAATATATTTGTAAATGACATATCAGATAAAGGGTTAATATCCAAAATCTATAAAGAACTTATCAAACTCAACACCCAAAAAACAAATAATCCAGTGAAGAAATGGGCAAAAGAGGGGCTCCTAGGTGGCTCAGTCAGTTAAGTGTCTGACTTTGGCTCAGATCATGCCTTACTGTGTGTGGGTTTGAGCCCCATGTTGGGCTCTGTGGTGACAGCTTGGAGCCTGGAGCCTGGAGCCTGGTCTGGATTCTGTGTCTCTGTCTCTCTCTGCCCCTGTCTCACTCCCACTCTCTCTAGCTCTCAAAAATAAATAAAAATGTTTAAAAAATTTTTTAAAAGTGGGCAAAAGACATGAATAGGTACTTTTCCAAAGACATCCAGATGGCTAACAGACACATGAAAAGATGCTCAACATCGTTCATCATCAGGGAAATACAAATCAAAACCACAATAAGATACCACCTCACACCAGTCAGGATGGTTAAAATTAACAACTCAGGCAATGACAGATGTTGGCAAGCATGCGGAGAAAGTGGATTTCTTTTGCACTGCTGGTGGGAATGCAAACTGGTGCAGCCACTCTGGAAAACAGCATGGTGGTTCCTCAAAAAATTGAAAATAGAACTGCCCTAAGACCCAGCAATTGCACTACTGGGTATTTATCCAAAGGAATACAGGTGTGTTGTTTCGAAGGAGCACATGTACTCCAATGTTTATAGCAGCACTATTGACAATAGCCAAATTATGGAAAGAGCCCAAATGTCCATCAACAGATTAGTGGATAAAGAATACATACACACACACACACACACACACACACACACACACACACACACACACAATGGAATATTACTTGGCAATCAAAAAGAATGAAATCTTGTCATTTGCAACAATGTGGATGGAACTAGAGGATGTTATGCTAAGTGAAATTAGTCAGAGAAAAGCAAATATCGTATGACTTCACTCATATGTGGAATTTAAGATACAAAACAGATGAACATAAGGGAAGCAAAAATAACATAAAACCAGGGAGGGACAAAACATAAGAGAATCTTCAATATAGAGAACAAACTGATGGTTGCTGGAGGGGTTGTGGGTGGAAGGATGGGCTAAATGGGCAAGGAGCGTTAAGGAGGGCACTTGCTGGGAAGAGCTCTGGGTGTTATATGTAGGGGATGAATCACTGGGTTCCACTCATGAAATCATTATTTCACTATACAAAAACTAACCATAAATTAAAAAAAATATATATATACATATATATATGACCAAAAACAAACAAACAAACAAAACAAAACAACCAGTAAGGATCTAGACAGCCCCCCACATGAAGGTCCCTTCAGAAAGCCCTGGGTAACCTAGACAACTGTTTGCTTGAGTGACTCTGCTTTCCGTTCTCATGCCCCAATTCCTGCTCTTTTGCTTTAAATTAGCCAATAAAGAGTGAGCCCACACAAGTCTAGACATTCCATTCTCAGACTCTAATAAAGACGCAGGTCGGCACTTGTGCATGCACACTAGCCCTGTCTTCCTACCTGAAATCGCACAGTGCAGTTGTGCCGTGTACTCTCCAGGACCTGTGAGTAATAAATCTTGATCTTCAAAGTTCCCTGATGGTTTTTGCTGAAGTGTGTCCTGCAAGTCGTTATAAGAACCGGAAGAGGCAGCCCACCCATAAAGGGGAACTGCCTATGGAATTTGCCACAAGTGATGTGCCCAGGTGAGCACGGCAGGCATTCCTAACCAAGGCCACGACCAGCAACGGTCTCAGAACCAATCGAACAGTCCAATAATAGGACCAATAGTCCAACAATTGTCCCCAAACATCTATTGTGCCAGTGTTTCAAAAACCAATCCAAAGGACAGGCAGGATTCAAGAAAAATAAAGAGGAAGCACTGAAGGTTTAAGGGAAACAGGCGTGTCAGGAGTAAAGACAAGTTGGTTTTATTTGATTCACTGTAGCTTATTTGTAAAGCTTCTTAAGGAGTCTAGAGCTGTGCTATCCAATCAGTAGCCACTGGCCACATGTGACCATCAGAGCATCTGAAATGCGAAACAGTCCAATTTGATGTATGCTTTAAGTGTAAAACACTCAGCATATTTCAAATATTGAGTACCAAAAAAGAATGCAAAGTATCTCTGTAATAATTATGTTTTGATACTGAAAATATAAGATACATTTGGTTAAATAAAAAGTTATTAAAATTAAAAAAAAAGAAGTACCATATGATCCATCAATTCCACTTTTGGGTATTTATCCAAAGAAAATGGAAACACTAATTCAGAAAAATATATACATCCTTATGTTTTTTGCAGCATTACTTACCATAGCCAAGATATTGAAGCAAGCTAAGTATCCATTGATAGATGAATAGCTAAAGAAGATGTGGGGTAAACACACAATGGAATATTGCTCAGCCGTAAAAATGAATGAAATCTTGCCATTTGTGCAACATGAATGAATGCAGAGGGTATTATATATTAGAACTTTTGACTCCCCTGAAGGTTAACTACTAATAGCTTACTGCTGACTGGAAGCCTTGCCAATAATGTAAACAGACAATCAACACATTTTTGTCTGCTATGTGTATTATATACTGTACTCTTACAATAAATCAAGCTAGAGGAAATAAAATATTAAGAAAATCATAAAGAGGAAAAAATACACCTACAGTACTGTGTTGTAAGGCATCTGCAAATAAGTAGACCCACACAGTTCAAATCCATGTTGTTCAAGGGTCAATTGTAGTTGAAATCATAGAATGTGTAGCCTCTTCAGATCATATTCTGTCACATAGAAATAAGGTCCCTCCATGTCTGTTCATGACTTGATAACACATTTCTTTTTACTGCTGGGTAATGGTCCATTGTCTGGACATGCCACAGTTACTTGTCCCTTCACCTACGGAAGGACATCTTGGTGGCTTCTAAGTTTTTAGCAATTATGAATAAAGCTGTACAAACATCTGAGCGCAGATTTTTGTGTGGACAGAAGTTTTCAACTCCTTAGGTAAATTCCAAGGTGTATGATTGCTGGATTGAATGCAAAGAGTATGTTTAGTTTTGCAAGAAAATGCCAAAACATCTTCCAAAGTGGCTGTGCCATTTGTATTTTGTTTTTTCCTATCAGCAATGAATGACAGTTCCTATTGCCCCACATCTTTGCCAGCATTTGGTGTTGTCAATATTCAAGATTTCGGTTATTCTACTGGATGTGCATTGGTATCTCATTAATGTTTGAATTTGTATTTCTCTGATGACATACGATGTAGAACATTTTTTTCATTTTTCATAGCTTTATTTGTCATCTATATATCTTATTTGGTGAGGTGTCTGTTAAGGTCTAGGCCTATATTTTAAGCAAGTCTTTGCTTTTTTTACTGTAGAATGTTTAAGCATTCTTTGTATATCAGGCATAACAGCCTTTTACCAAACATTTCTTGTACAAATATATTCTCCCAGAGCCTGATGCAGGGCTTGCACTCACAAACCGTAAGATCATGACCTGAGCCGAAATTAAGAGTCGGATGCTTAACCAACTGTGCCACCCAGGCGCCCCTAGTTCTGTGTTTTACATTTAGGTCTATGACACATTCTGAGTTACTTTTGCGAAGGGCATAAGATCGGTGTCTAGATTCATTTTTTGCATGTGGATTCCGGTTGTTCTAAGACCATCTGTTGAAGAGACTGTCTTTGCTCCATTGTACTACCTTTGCTTCATTGTTGAAGATCAGTTGACTAGATTTTGGGAGTCTATTTCTTGCTTCTCTATTCTGTTCTATCAAATTCTGATCAACAATTATCTGATACAAACCTGAATTCTTTCTGTTTTATACATGATGTCTCTTCAGGACCACATGAGTGAAATTTGGATCTCTCTCATAGTTATAACTTTTAAAGTGTTTTATTCAGTAAGCTGTAAATGTCATACATGGCTAAAACAATTGTTGTATATATTGAAATATGTACAATATTTAGAACAAGAGAGTGGATAGTCTTGCTTAATCATGCACTGATCAGCAATACTCGGTAAATTAAAACTTGTAGGGGAGCTCTTTTAGAAAGTTGAGGAAGTTTTGAATTATATAAAACATCCTAAAGAAACTATTCTGGGAAATAGGAGACTTAAAACTGAAGTCCATCTCCAAATACAAGAAGAGCTGTTCTTGAGGCTTTATGGGGAATGCTCCCAGGCCAGAACTTTGGCCCATGTATGAAGTCACTGGTGTGGCTGATAGATTGTCTTAACACGAGGAAGAGTCTGAAAATAGAATAGGCTGCTTTCATAGGTAGTCAACTGAAGGGATTTAAGAATCAGACAGGGAATGGGATTAGGTCATCTCTAACATTTATTTAAACTCTGAGAATCTGTGCTGCTGTGAAGTTTAAGACTTGTAGATGATCTCTACACATGCTATTAATGAAAGGGAGTATGGAGTCCAGTGTGGCTGATAGTGTTTTCTTTATCCACATCTACATTAATAAGCTAATAAGGTTATCACAATGAAGCCATATTAGTGCAATTATTTATGACTTTCTAATATTGACTATTTGGTGAGGGGGCGTAGTTAAGTCCTAAGTCACAGATGGATAGAGGAATGAGCACAGTCATGTATGTGTTGTTTGTTTTGCTATGGCTCTATTCTGAGATATCTGTTGCATGTATCTGTTAGTTGAATCAGTCTTCAAGGGAGTAATCTGATTTCTCAAGACTGAGTGTCTCCTCAATCTTTGTATTGAAATGTTTTCTAAGGTATCTCTGGGTTCAGTGAGGGAAGTTCTAATTAGGAACGTTGACCACAGGTTGTAAAGTAGACCCGAACTAGGAATGTACAAGGTGCCACCTCTGTTGTTCATCTAAGGAGCACCATCATTGCTGGTACACTCACACAGATTCCACCAGTGAAGGGGACTTTTTATTGAAGCTGTAGCCAGTGGTATTAGAGACCTGTCCAAATGCATCTTTTATTATGTTTTTTGGCTATATGCCTAAATATAAGGAGAATTTATAGACAGAATATCAGAGAATAGTTTTTTTGCCTTTAAAATAGCCATCTTTGGAATTTGAAACTTAATGTCCATTTAACTTAAAATGAAATATATAATGAATAACGCAAATCCCTGGAAGGATGGCAGCAAAGTATCTCTGACTTTGATTGAAGGATTTGACAACAGGAAGTTGGTCTTGCACTGATCCCCAACATTGTTAGCTCTTACTATGTTTTGTTGGGTTGTCTATTCTGGCTTGGTCCAGGATATGGCTCCTGCCTTTGATTAATTAGCCTATGTGGTTAATGTTGGTCGTTTTTATAAGATAAATGACTTAATAGATAATTAGAATATAGAAGCGTTACCTATAGACAGAATAAGCCATAAAAAACATAGCTAAAAGCATGATCAGATTTAACTAATCATGGTGAAAGAGCTAAGTGGTCAAATGGGAAATTTCAATAAATACAGAGCTATAAATTTAGGAGGAAAAAGACATGTAACAAATACAATTCTGGGCACATCTGACAATGCTGAGATACAACACAAAAGCCCAGGAGTTATAAATTGGAGAGCAAAAACCTGTAGTGAATAAATTACAGTTAAGAAAACTGCCATGAGAGTTGAGTATGGTAAAATAGTAACATTGAATTTAAACGTAATGTGGTGACCTTTTTTTTTATTATGTCTAGGATTTTACAATGAATGAGGACCATGAAAAGCTTGCTATGGTTTGGATTTCATCCATATACAGTTTGGATTAACTTCTTATCTTTCCACTCTAATTTTCTCAGAGGCTACATTTTATAGCTTGCAGTTGAGTGCCAAAAAGGTGATTAAAATTCAACTAATAAAAAAAAAAGAAGGAAATTGGAGTGATTTGGTCTATAGAAAAAAAGGCTGGGGTATGATTTGATTGCTCTAAATCAGATAATGGGAATTAAAATATTTCTATTTCCTCACATTGGAGAATAAATGAGAGTATGTACATTTTGTCTATAAGAATTTTTTAAAAATAAATTCCTTGCTTAATGTATTTTCAGATGTTGGCTGGGTTTGGGTTTATTAAAAGTTGGGTGGGATGGGGTTTATTCAATGGACTCTTGATATACCTCCCATTCCTGTGATATGGAGTTATTTTTCTTAAACCTTTTGAAATATGTTGATTCTGTTCAGTTTTTCAAGCTATATTTAGTAAAGTTAGTGTTTTGCTCATGTTACTTTAAAATTAAACTCACTCATATTAATATTATAATATTAAGTTCAAATTCCATCTCTTAAAAATATTAATATATCAATTTTCGGGTTTCATAATTATTCCTCTCATTAAATTTCACAAGACAGCTGACGACTGTCCCAAGTTATACCAAGTCAACAGGTCCAGAGAACATGTCTTGAAAATTAATTATGAAAATAGCTATTTTTAATAATACATATTTGTTCTTCTTTTCTGTTTACAAATGACTTAAACAAAAAACACCTAAATAAGAAAACAGCTAGCTGTATCTATACCTGTATCTATCTATCATCCATCTATCTATCCATCTATGCATCTATTTTTGTGAATGTGTACATATACATATATTTAAGGGTAGAAAGAAAATGGACTAATATAAAATGTATCTCTCCAAAGTTTGTGAAAAAAATGTAAGTATTTTCTGATCTATGCGTATTCTTTTAGTCAGATACCAAGGGCATAAAGATATACACAGTTCATTATAGATAAAAACCCATTTTTTGAGTAATAAGTATACAAAAGATGATTGAATATTGCTTACTGTGTTAATGAGGCAGTTACAGGCAAAAGAGGTATTTGGAAATACAGTTCATTTCTTAAATACCTGCTTGTTTTCTTCTTATTTTAAAGAAAATAAATACTTAAAAGAAGATAATAGCATTCAGTTAATGTCAGTTATAATGCTAATGGGATTCTGTGATGGTATATAAATGTATCACTAGTAAAGAGCCATGTGGACCCTATTATTGAGGCTTACAGTTAGAAGTCAAAGAACTGTCAAGGTAAAAGCTATTCTTAGGAGATTGTAGTCAATGAAATAATTTTGTGTAAATCATCCTCTTATGCTGATAAATAACCTAAGATAAAGAAGGAAAGAGATGTTTATGCTGCTATATACAAGTTGAATATAAATTATGGTTATTAATTTTTATTAAGTTTGTTTCTGTCAGATATTAAATTTAAAATTGTAGAAAGTGATCCTCTGAGAAAATTCACTTAAAAAGTTTTATAAGAGAGAACATTGGTCTTAATTTTGGAGATTTGTTAATTTAAACTATTAAACCCATAATTAGAAACTATTCAAAGACCAGGTTTTGTTTTGTTCTGCTTTTCTTGCTATCAGCCAGAGGTCAGGTATTTTAAAAGTGAATAATAATGGCTAAAAGTAGGTAATTTGAAGAAAATAAAAGTCATATGTGAATAACAATATTATTTTTAAAGTAATTATTCCTGTATAAGTGAACTTCCAACTAAAATTATCCAGATTTTACAACACTCAGTTATCATCAGTTGGTGCTTTTTACTTCTCTTCCTTCCTTCCTTCCTTCCTTCCTTCCTTCCTTCCTTCCTTCCTTCTTCCATTCCATAACCTATAATTTGTTATGGACCCCCAATGTCATAATATCTGGGAGTAGAAACTTGGGAGGTAATTAGGTCATGAAGGCCTTATGAGTGGGATCAGTGCCCTTACAAAAGAGACCCCAGAAAGCTAGCTCACCCTCTTCCTGCCAAGGGAGGATACAGTGAGAAGTGCACAGGCTGCAACCCAGAAGAGGGGTCTCACCAGTATCTCACCATGCTGGCCCGATCTTAAACTTCTAGCTTCCAGAACTAAGAGAAATAACTTTCTGTTGTTTACAAGCAATCCAGTTTATGGTATTTTGTTGTAGCTGCCTGAACTGAATAAGACGTATTTTCCTACTGAATGATTCCATTTACTAAAGTGTAGAAACAAACAAACCTAATCTATGGTGTTGAAACTCAAGATGGTGGTTATGTTTGGAGGGGAGGGGAAGGCATGATTGGAAGGTGGCTGTGAGTACAGCTGCTTGGACTTCGACATTATGTTCAATTGAACCTCACACAGTTCTTGACAGACAGGGGTTTCAATAGTGGATTCATTTCATACAGTTACCTGAGTTTTATAACTTTGACCCAAGAAATAATTTTGAGAATCTACTGTGTACCAGATATTGAAGCAGGCTTTAGAGTTAGGACCTCATAGATAACAGACACTGTCCCTGCCATCATTGAGCATACAATGTAGTGGTGAGTGCATGCAACTAAGTAGGTCATTACAGGGCAGTGTGATCTGTGCAAATGAGAAGCAATAGCACAGTCCCCAAATTTGGATATGGTATGGGATTTGGCAAAAACTTTATGAAGTAACATTTATGTTAAAGCTTGGAAGAATGGAAGGGTTTTCCTTAAAAAGAAGATTGGAAATATGTTCCAGTAGAGGAAATAATATGAACATCACTCCAGAAATGAGAGACTGCACTGGCCTTTTAGCTAACTGGAATTTGTACAGATTTGCTTAAGACTTAGGTGCTCAAGACATAGAAAAATATGTGCTTTTTCTTTTCTTTACAACTATATTTGAAATTTCTTCTTCATATATGTTGTATATTGGAAATGTATAAACCTTACCTCCAGCTGTTGCATTGGTTAAGTTGCAGGTTGAATTTGTGTCACAAAAGATTCCAAAATATAGTAGCTTAAAGAGATAAAAATGTCTGTATCTGATAAGTAATAGTCTGGAATTTGATGGTGGTTTAAGGCAAGAAAGCGGGTCTTCCATTTTATTGTTCTCAGCCTATTGTCCTACTTGCTTGTTTACCACTGACTCAGCTCCTTGTCTACAGTCTAGTCTATAAAAAGAAAGACTGTAGCAAAACAATCTATTGAGGAAATGATGGAGAGGGTTTATATATCACTTTCACTCATTTTTCACTGGTAATAACACATTCACTTAGCCACAAGAGAGGCTGGAATGTGTCGTCTCTAGCAAGATGACCCTGTGCCCAGCTAAAACACTATCACTCATAAAAGAAGCACAGAATGGACTTGGGAAAAAACATGCAGCCCATCACAACCACTAATCTCTGAAGCCCCTTTGTGATTGTGAGCAAATGCCCTCAATCAAATGCAGGTCAAGAGGTGGGAGATCTTGAGAAGTCTTATATGTCTAAATATCAAAACTAAATGTTTCTGTTTTATTTAAAAACATGTAGTCATTAATGGGTTGCAACAAAAGGGATGAAATAATCAGGTTCTCATTTTAGAATAATATACACTGGATGCAGTTTAGGGAAAGGCCAGGGGGAAGGAGCCCGATTTTGGAGCACTAGTAGGAATCTGGTTGAGATATTACGGTGAATTGAACCCAAGGAATTAGTAGTGGATAACAGGAGTTCAGATAGGAAGAAATCTATGATATGAAATAATTAAATGCATGCTTCTCAATAATATGTGAGGGTAAAAACTTTAGGGATAAACAATAATGACATCAGGCTACAAGCTGGATGGAATTGTGACCTCTCAGTAGCCAGAAGTATTAGTTAGAAGAGAGTGAAAAAGATGAGTTTAATGGTGCATGTAGAAAATTTCAATTACTGTGCTAATTAGATAAAACTGTCTGGAGATAGATCTAGGTCAAAAGCATCTGTTCAAGACTTTATTCTAGAGTGAAGAACCCATGATGGGATCCTAAGAAAAGCCAATACTTAAGAGTAGACAGAGAAAGTGAAAGATGCATCCACTGAGAGCTATTTGCTAATAATAATTTATCAGATTCATCTAAACTCAATTGACTAAATACCACTCCACAGAATACCGAGTCACCATTCATTGATTCACCATACTGCTGATTTGTCAAACTCAGTGTGCCGAAAATTTTTTCCATCGTCTACCCATATTTTGTAACAACTTTATTTTCTTGAAGTTATCCAAGGAATCTGTTTTGCAGTGTGTTTCACGAAGGAAGTTGTGCTCAGCAGTGTCAAATGCTCAGAGTTCAAAATGACGTGTGCTGATGTATCATGGAGAATAGGAATTACCTAAGGCTCCTCTTTGCATATCAGTATTGTCCCTTAGGTCACCATGAGATTTCCCTAATAAGCAGTTTAGCTTAAGGACAAATGCTAGATCCAAAAGCCCTATTTGTAGCAGCTTATAACCCTCTAATCTTTTACCAACCAACCAACTTGGTCCAGTGCCACTTGTAACTCAACTCCCTCTGATCTAGAATGAATCAGAATTCTGCTGAGGTAGTTCTTTTCTCTGAAGGTTCTGAAGCACTGTATATTCCACAGGCCTCTATTTCAGGAAATTTTCAATTTCAAATAAAAAGTTTCCCAATTTTCTGGAACTTTCACATTTAAAACACTTCTTTGGTTACTTCCGTAGGAATGTTTTTACAGTTACACTTCATTCATTTTCCAGATCCATATTTCTATCTGATATTAGTTTACCCATGCCTAAAAGACTTTCTCAAAAATTTCTTATAGTTTACTCTGCGGGATTCATGATGAATCCTTTTAGCTTTTGTATGCCTGAAACTATCTTGTTACAATATTATTTTAGAAATGTATTTTCTCTGAGTTTAAAATTCTAGGTTGAAACTTTTTTCTTTCATTACTTTAAAGCTATTGCTCTATTCTTTTCTTGTGGGAATTATTTTTCCACAAGAAACCTATATTTCATTATCTTTGTTTTTCTGCATATCATGTGTCTTTTTCTTCCAGATGTTTTTGAGATTTCTCGGTTTTGAACAAATTTTTATTTTTTTAGTAAGCTTTGCTCAACATGGGGCTCGAACTCACCACCTTAATTAAGACCAATAGTTACATGCTGTACCTATTGAGCCAGCCAGGCATTCTTGGTTTTGAGTAATTTGATTATTACACATCTTGGTGCACTTTTCTTCATGTTTCTTTTGCTAAGGTGCTGATAAGGTGAAGTAGTCCCCATCTGATGGTTGCCTCTTTTTTAGTAAGCTAACAGATTGTTCATCTATTACGAATGAGATCATAAGTTGTGTACTGAATGTTTGAAGAGATAAAAAATATTTACTGTAAAAAAATGTGAGGGTCTTGTTGATATTAGTGATTGCTAATTCGCAGTTTCA